>NC_139219.1:206182709-206575209 GCF_055691185.1 Crinia signifera
GGTGCAATCAAACATTTTCATGGCCATTTTTATACTCATTGGAAACTTCTTTTTGCTATTTTAATTGCCATTTTTACTATTCTTCTGCTTAATGTGGAGGCAATTTCCCTATGGCGGCCATGTCCATAGAGGCTGGCTACAGTCCCATGGATGTTATGCTTCTTAATATTTGCAACTATGCAGTCACGGAAACATCAACCTGCATGGACATAGTCTTCTAGCCTTTACCTTGAATGTGCTTGTCTATTGCTTTAATGGCTTCAGACAACTGTCTTCTTTGATTTCCCTGATCCATGTTCAGTGTGGTGCATATAATGATACCAAAGATCAGATTGACTACGTTTCTTTAGTTAAATAGGCTAGAAAGCAATTAGTTGGAAATATTACTATATGCCAATTGTGTATAATCTTTTCTAAGGAGTACCATTCATTTGTCCGGTTCATTTTAGAATATCTTTGGAAAATAAGCAATCATTCATCTCTTTTCATAGTTCCTTTGATTTAATATATAACAAAGGTGCGCATGAGTCAATAGCTTTTCATTTCATTGCTTAAGAAGGAATAAATCATTTTTACAATGAGCTGTAAGGCCACCAACTGATTTGTTCAGGTTTATATATTTTTGTACATGTCCCCAAAACATTGTCATTTTTCTATAATTCTGCAAAGAAATCTCAAGCAAATCAATATTTGGTGTAAGCTCCCTTTGCCTTTAAAACAACATCAGTTCTTCTACACTTGCGCACAGGTTAAAATTAGCTCAGCAGGGAATATCTTGAAGAACCAACCACAGAACTTCTGTGGGTTTATGCTTGCTCAGATCCTTCTGTATTTCCATGTAATCCTGGTCAGACTTGAAGATGTTGAGATCAGGGCACTGTGGGCATATCACCACTTCCAGGACTACTTCCTCTTCTGTACATTGAAAATAGTTCTTCATAACATTAGCTGTATGTTTGTTGTTGTATTCTGCTTCAGAATATATTTGGAGCCAAGCAAACACCTCTCTGATCGTATTATATGACGGATACGTAACTGTATGCATTTCTCAGCATTAAGGACACCTCTAATCCTGACCAAGGGTTTTTTTCAAACCTGATCTCTGATGTGCGAAAATGCATGGCGACCTATTATCAAATGACTGTACAGTATGCATGCACGATGTGGAACAGAAAACAAATTCAGTGATTTCCTTTATTTGCAAGATAGCCGCTGTTTGTTTGACAGAAAATCGCGTCTGGGGGTGGTAGCTGGCCGTTATCTGGTAGTGTCAGGAAAAACACAGTTTTGTCTAGTTATTTTAAGGTAGTGTCTGTGACGTCAGCTCCGGCCTTAATTAGCCTGTGTCTGTCACAGAGTTGTGGAAGGGTCACGGTTATGCACAGACTGCACACAAAAGAACTTTTAACATTCTTTACTATTGCCTGCAGACACCCATTATTGTACTATTCTCCAGCTCTTCAATGAACGGTTTGCATTCTGTTACAGCTAAATATTTTAAATTTTGAAAATATAGAGGTTAAAGAAACAATATTACTAATTATAGGGCGACCTGGGAAGTAAGACTAAAAATGTTTGCAATTCTAGACATTTTATTAAAAAAAGATAGTTACAGTATATTCCACTACATTAATACATTTCTACATACATTGCCCATCTTAGCATCACTTCCAGTTATCCAATAAAGGAGTTTGTGGCATCGTTTACTAGCTTAGTGCATGTATATGAGAATTGATCATTCAGTAAATTATAGTTACATAATATTCCCAGTCCATAACTACTATTTCACCTCCCCTTGTCAACATTTTTAAAAACAATTTTATGATTTTAGACCAATCCTTTAATGCCCTGTTTTCTCTATTAGTTAGTTTCCCATTTTCATTGGATTTTTTTTTTTTTTTTTTTTTTTTTTTATCAATCCTTTTTTGCTAACTGCGTGAACATCTCTATGTATGTTTCTTTTTCTTTCAATTGGGAAAAAGTTGACATTGACTTCAAACCTGAAGGACATAACTCTGATTTGTTGGTATTATTCTACAAATTTTTACTTGTTGCATCAGATTTTCTTAGGAAATTATGTTTCAACATCAGCCTTCTCACACATAGATTAAAGTCAATACATTCAATTTATTCACTCCCTAGAGTGGGCAAACCCTTGTTTTTCAGTGGTATTTCAAAATATTAAAACTGCCTCTAACAAGATGTTTTATTGAAGGTTCCTTATTTTTGCTTTTCTTTTTGGTAGCTGTCTTTCCTCTTATTTGGGGAATCTTCTCTTTTTTTCCTACTGGCATCCAATAGTCTCTTTTACGTACATCCTGTGTCCTTTGGAGTTTTCATCATGCTCACCTAGTGATCAGAACCTTTCATACATATGTATATGTGTATAAACCCTATATTTCTGTCGCAGGTTATGGCACATTGCCCTTCTAGCTTCTTCCCATTGTCTCTGAGGGTTTTTTGGTGAGTTAAAGATAGACCCTTGCCATGGCCTATGCTGACTATGTATGACTCCTAGTCCTACTTATAGCATGGTAGGGAATATCAATTTCCTACTGTGTAGACTGTTGGTTATTTCATATACTGTACTGTATACTGTAGCCCAGTGGTTCCCAAACTGTGTGCCGTGGCTTTCTGGGGTGCCTCGGGACACTCGCAGGGGTGCCCTGGGTTGGTGGTCCAGGACCAATTCAAATTATTAATGGCTAATTATTTATGAGCAAAACAAGTGCTGGTGGCTGCCAATTATAAAATGTGTATAAACAGAAGCAAATCCTGGCCTTTACCAAATAGCTGACCCTAAGAATCACATATAAACCCAATCTATTAAAAAAAAAAAAAAAATTGTCCTAGGGGTGCCGTGAAATTTTTTTTGATACTCTAGGGTGCCGTAAATCAAAAAAGATTGGGAACCCCTGCTGTAGCCTCTATTCTGTATACAAGTTTTATGCCAGGTTCTAACCTCAATCTTTTGATAATCCTCTTTAGCACTCTAAAAATTAGTATCTATTATTTTCTCTCTTGAGTCCATTTTCTTTTACAGGTACTTATGAGAAAACATTTCTGAACCTTTTTGCTTGTGCATGTGTGTATTTAACACCTCTAGATGTATTTCTATTTTTTTTTTTCATTTCAAATACTATTAGACACATTCATTCAAGGAACATTCATCCAATATCCTATAACACTCTCATATCATGGCACATCATGGGATTTTTTGTGATCCTAGGATTCTTACACAATTTAGATGTGGGCCTATTATAATACACCAAGTTTTAGTTTCTTTAATTAGCCACCTTTCTTGAAGTGCAAATTGTTCTTCGATTTCTCTATTTTCATTATACAATATATACAAAATGTTTTAGGGGGGTATGCAATGTGGGATCACGGCTGTCGATACCCACCGACAGCCGTGATCCAGGCCAGTTTGCAGTCAGATTGACCGCATAACGACAAACGTGATTCAATGTTCTGCCTGCCGATGGGCGCAAAGGGGGCGTGGCTGTGAAAACAGACACGGATTATTTATCTGCGGCCCAGATAACGACAATCCACGGCCGTTATCGGCAGAACGTTCCCGTCAGCTTTTGAAGTTGGGCCCGTTCTATTGTGATCCCGCATCAATGCTGTCATTAATGACAGCATTGAATAGGGAGCCGCTGCTATTTCCCACGTCAGAAATAGCGGCGGCAGATTGCATACCCCCCTTAGTGTCTACTTTTTCCTAAAAAATAGCATATTCCTGGTTTTAAACATATTTAAAGATATATCTTATGTACTGTAAATACACACTACTGTGAATATAAAATACAAACAATTAGTACGGTACAATGATTTAATGGCAGCAGAAGGTTGACCTGAAAAAAGTCAATTGGATTTAAAAAAATAATTGGGTGTCCATGTCGATGTAGGTCGGCATGAATACCGTAAAATTGTACCGCGTACCCTATGATTGAACTAGATGGTTTGCTTTGGATTGTTGCCTTGCTTAAAGAGCCATTCGTTTAGATACAGTATCTGTCTTTATTGAACTTTGTAATCACTTTCACTTGGTTCAATTTAAAAACAAATGGGTGGTCAATTAAGATTTCAGTGCTCAATGAAAAAGTAATGCATCTTGTAGAAAATAGAGGCTTTATTCAATTATCCCTTATTCATTTTAATCTAATAAAATTGGCAGCCATTTTTATTGTCCGAAAATGGATTTGTGGTCGCACAAAAATGCATGGGGTCAGGGACATGGGTGATTGGGAAGCATGTGTTTGACATACAGTACTTGCATACCCTCTCGGAAGTTGTGGAAGGCTCCAAATTATTTTGTAGTATCCTAGAACACTGGAAGAATAGGTGTCTCTCCTGCATTACCAGCAAATGTGCATCTGAGGGAAGAGGACAGGGCCAAATGTCTGGAATCATGCAATCTAACACCGCCCCTCACTGCGGACCCACAAATCATAGGTGCTTCCCAGTTTTGGGGGTAGAGCTCAATTACAAGTTAGGTCAGCCCCGTCCATCGCTTACAGTGTCTCCTCTCCGGGCTTCTCCCAGAGAATAGACTGCAAAAGTAGGTAACTATGGTGTTTAAAGGAGCAGGGGTGGTAGTGTACAGCTTTGCCTAGGGCATCCATAAACCTTGCACTGGCCTTGTTTAATATAATGTTAAATACATTTCCCAGCTATAAAGCTGTATGTTTTTCCTGGACATTCTGCTTTCATAGTTAATATCAGTGCTGCTTAATAAATTGACCTTGGTGAGAACTGGCAAGCAATACGGCTAATGTGATAGAGAGCTTTGTAATATTTTAGTTGAATTGCACTTTTGTATACAAATATATATTTTTTAATTTTTGCATAAGGAAAATGGCTGTGCATGTGTGACAGTCTCATTGTTTACTTATTAAAACTGTCTTTTTACAGATATGTGTCTTGTGTATTAGGCTGTCCTTATGAAGGAAATGTTGATGCTCGTAAAGTAGCAGAGGTAAGAAATCTGGCATAACAATGCAAATGGACTAATATTTCCACATATGTCACACCTTTTTGTGTTCTCTTTTAAGTTAGTATTATTATTATTATTATTATTTTTTTTAATTAAAGAATAAACTAGGGCTTCTAATAAGTGGTCAGGTGTACAGCACACCCCCCAGTTACTGCAGAATTTCAAGCCAATGTAGTGCCTCATTCAGACCTGATCGCTGATCTGCAAATTTGCTGATTACTACAAGTACTACAATCTGCATGTGGTTGACTGATCAAATTGCATCTGCAAATCCATACACAACTCATTCACAATCAATTGATTATCCCAGTCTGTGCAGATATATACGTAACTAACGCTGACCCTTCCACAACTCTGCAACAAAAACAAGGTCATCAAGGCCAGTATTGACGTCAAAGACCCTCCTTTAAAACAACTGGGCACACCTGTGTTTTTCCAGACACTCCCGGAAAATTGCTAGTTTACACCCAAAAATGCCAGTTTCCTTTCAGTCATTTGCAAGGGGATTGATATTTGATTATTCACTATTTTTTTCTGTTTGGTCTCGCACATGCATGCTACGATCCGTACACTTACACAGTCATTCGATAAATTATAGGATTGTTAATTCGCACAACAGTGATCAACTCTGAATAACCCCCTTTATATTAATGCTTAGATATCTTCAAAACATGTCAGTCAACTTTTCAGTCAATTAAGTCCTTTATCAAGACAGACTGCCAAGCACCAAATTCAGCAAACCATAAATAAAATAATAACTTAATAATAATAAATCTACTGTACTATTGTTGTTTTTTTTCAGAGTTATGCTTTGCTGAATGTGATGCTTGGCGGGCTGTCTTAACAAAGGTCTTAATTGACCGAAACATTGACATGTTTTGAAGATAAAGACGCAATAAACACTTTCTTCATCTTCGCATTCTGCTCTGGTAAATGCCCCTTGATCGCTGTTTCTGGCATTCGCTCTTCGTCAGGGCGGATGCCCGAAACAGTGTAGACCGCTAAACACAAGTAAACTCATGTTTTGCTTTACAAGACCCGGAGTGACGCCTATTATTTACTGGTATATATATATATATATATATATATATATATATATATATATATATATATATATATATATATATATGGATTCTTTGTATGGATGTACACTGTGTACTAATTGCAACATTGGATTGTACTCTTCTGTGTCCTCTTAATTTACTTTTTCTTCAGGAACTAATTGAATTTATTCGAATAATGTAGCCAATATGCTTCCTGTTGGCTGTAACCCCAGTGGTCTGAACACAGGTGGGGGGTGTGGTTGTCAGGATGATCCCTGATGATTGGTGGAGGTGATACCTGTGGTTAATAAATTGTTCATGTATGAATCATTTTGTGATTATCCCTGATGACGGGAGGTATGCTCCCACAACATGTTGGACAATAAAGATTAACTATTCGTGAAAGCTGATGAGTGCCGCTTCTTCTGCTTCACTATAAAGAGCTCCCTGGCTCAAAGAAGGCACGAGTACTTCAATATGTTGGTTCCACAACACGAGTGCCGGGTTTCTGCAAATTGTATTCGGATTACAGCTGGCTAGCTGTTCTCCAACCAAGGCACTGAGGAAACTTTCCGAAACAGGGATTACCTCAACACTGCACATGAGCTGTCAACCAACACATTATATACCCTGCATTTTGGACTACCATGGCAGACGAGATTGAAATTGAGACGTCATTTGCCCATTTGGACTCTGGTGACTGTTTTAGTTATTCAGATGTGGAGGCTGAGAATATTTTATTCACCCGATCCCAGAACACACTGCTGAGTCCTGGCTGGGCAGTGGTGAGCCAGCACTCAGCAGTGTGTTCTGGCTGGTGAACAGAGCTGCTGCCTACAGTATTAAAATCAACAAACTGTGAACATGACTGCCCTACAGATAGCCAATAGACTTTCACACGTTACTGAAAGCTTAATACGGTGATTCTGAAGATACCGAAAATAAAAATCTTTGTAGAACAGAAGTACAATAGCAGCCAACTGTTCTTGGAATTGTTCTAGGTACTTCCTGAACCCCACTATCAGTATCAGAGTGATCTATGCAGGACCTCAGTGTCCCCATTCTGCCTATATAAAACCATCTACTATGTGAGTGGGATATCAAAATCTTAAATTCTTATGGTGATTTTACCATCTGCACTACAGATGGAGCGGGTCTCTTCTTTGCAGGGGATGGCGACGCCAGTCGCCATCCCCCGCCACCCGCCATCTGTATCTGCAAAAGGGGATGCGCGCCCGTCCCTTTCCGCCGGCTTCCCGCGGGTCCCCGCCGGCTTGTCGGCGGTCACCCAGGGTCCCCACCGCCTCCCCGCACCCCCTAACCCTGTCTGTCTCCCTGAAGCGGAGACGGACAGGTTCCCGTCGCCCTGCCGCACGGAATCTGAGGTGCGCGTGAGACGCACGCACGTCTCAGTCAGATGGAGAGCCGGGCTGCTGGTGGATCACCAGCGGTGACGTTCTGGCGATTCGCCAGCAAGAGGGAGCCCGGCTCCATCTGTATGTTTTTTCTCTGAGTTGTTTCAGAATACCGTCAGGATTTACATAAAACCTTCTTACATATACAGAAAATACTGATGTAAGAAGTAGTGAACTCTGTTTATGTGGGATCGCTCAGTGTGACACTATTTTTGTTTTCTCTGTATATCTCAAACGTTGGTGAAAGTTTTATTTGGTGTCATTAGAGCTGTACGGCAACGGCAACTTAATGATACAACTGTTTATGCTTTGCTTGACTCTGACCCAACTGTACAATATAAGCAGGAATTGGATGTGTTGTTAGAAAATGCTTCTGCTGAGGGAATAATACCAAATTAAATATTAAAAGCGTTGACTGTACAATATCCTGTAGCGCCCCTATTTTACACGCTTCCAAAAGTGCACAAAGGATTGGTTTATCACCCTGGCAGAGATGATGGGTCTGGGGAGAAAATTAATGAGAAGTGCTTTTACCTGGGAGGATTACTAAGTGTGTCAAGCTCAAATAACAGTGGTGGGATACCACTGTAAACGGTACCATTTTAAGTGTGGGGTGCCGTCGTGTCCCTTTGTGGTGGAGGGAGACTTTATTTTTTTTAAATAATGCACAAGGAGGCGCCTAGTCACCCTTTTTCTAGATTGTTGAGTCTTGGTGGCGGATCGGCAGTCCGACGTTCCAATGCAAATACCTGGGTGCCCTCCGGATCAGATAGGTAGCAGAAAGATAGCAGGCAGACGGCGGCACTCCTTAGGATTTTTTTATTGGGGCAAAAACTCTATCTCCAACATTTCGGGGACTAGCCCCTTTGTCAAGGTGAAAACGAACAAGTGCATAAACAATATACCAAACTTATATATGCATAAATCAATTACCGTAGGATGTCCCCCAGCCGCCGGGTGACTGCTCCCGGAGTAAGCTAACTATGAATACAAACTGCAGCGTGCGTTCCAGCCGCTAGCAGAGACACGCACAGCTGATCATATTCCGGCGCCTGGCTTCCGGCGCTGGCACTTCCAGCAGCCGGCTCCCGACGGCGTGGAAGACGTCCTACGGTAATTGATTTATGCACCCTCTATATAAGTTTGGTATATTGTTTATGCACTTGTTCGTTTTCACCTTGACAAAGGGGCTAGTCCCCGAAACGTTGGAGATTGAGTTTTTGCACCAATAAAAAAATCCGCCGTCTGCCTGCTATATATATATATATATATATATATATATATATATATATATATATATATATATATATATATATATATATACATAAACTTCACTCTCTGGCACTCGCTATAGTTAGGAAACGTCCCTGTTGCCTTCCGTTTAAGTGTGGGTTACAACGCCCGCAGGTAAGTAGATAACGAAATACGGCGGCACTCAGGTAAGAAATAAAGACACATGACACATGCCGCTTCAAATGCCAACGTTTCAATGTGCAGAAATCACATTTTCCTGCCCTGAGGAAAATGTGATTTCTGCACATTGAAACGTTGGCATTTGAAGCGGCATGTGTCATGTGTCTTTATTTCTTACCTGAGTGCCGCCGTATTTCGTTATCTATATATATACATATATATATTGTGGGGTTTTAGCATCAAACGGGTAGGCACAGGTGAGGATTTGGCACAGACTTAGACAGTGACATCACGGCTTGGGTCCAAAACAGGGCTTGCCTGAGTTTTATTGCAGCACTCAGAGCCAGAAACTAACAACAGCCTTTACACTTCAGGCAAAACAGAAAACAAAAACCTGCTCGTCTGAGCTCTAACTAAACAGAATAAACGTCCCTCTCTATACCAGGGCCACACTATGTGACACTGGACACACACAGCAGATATAGACCAAGTAATGCAGTACTTACAGCCTTGTCTCTCTCTAGCAGCAGCTTACTGCCTCCAACACCCAGGGAGAGAGAGAGAGCACTAAGGAGAGGGCTGACTCCTTTTTAAAGAATCAGGTGTTCTCCTGATTACCAGCCCAGGACAGAACACCCTTTGTAAGCCGGAGCTTACCACACAGATTGAAATAGCCTGCAGTCTATATGCCATAAGACAGGATTCTAGGGGAAAAGTACCTGCCGTCTATGACTTTCCCTGCCACTGTCTTACATACCCTCCCCCTCTGTTCGAACCTGTGGGGTCGGACACTGTCTGCCAACTGGCAGTATGTTCGGGATAGGGCATCGGCATTACCCTGAAGCCTTCCTGCTCTGTGTTCCACTGTAAATTTGAAATTTTGCAAATTGAGAAACCATCTCATGACCCTTGCATTTCTCTCTTTGGCTTGGTACATCCATGTAAGAGGGGAGTGGTCAGTGATTAATCTAAAGGAGCGTCCTAAGAGATAGTACTTTAGGGATTCAAGGGCCCACTTGATTGCTAAGCACTCCCGCTCGACTATACTGTAGTTTCTCTCCGTAGGTGTGAGCTTCCTGCTCAAATATGTTACCGGGTGTTCCTCTCCACCAACTTCTTGGGAGAGGACAGCACCTAGTCCCACATCAGAAGCATCAGTCTGTACGACAAACTCTTTTTTAAAATCTGGAGTGATCAGGACTGGTTGATTACAAAGGGCCACTTTTAATTCTTGGAATGCCCTTTCAGCCTCTGGGTTCCAGCTGACCCTAACTGCCCTACCTCCTTTGGTAAGATCGGTTAGGGGCGCTGCTATGGTTGCAAACTGGGGAATGAACCTACGGTAATACCCCAGAATTCCCAAAAAAGCCCTGACTTGTTTTTTTGTCGAAGGACGAGGCCAGTCTTGAATAGCCTCCACTTTATTTATTTGTGGCTTTATTATACCTCTCCCGATAACATACCCCAGGTAACGTTTTTGGACCTCCCCAGATATGGCCTGTCTACGCGCTTCTGGTACTCTATAGGGCTTTAAGCGTACCCGAACTCCAGGTTCGGTGACAATGTCATGTTTTATGGCTGTGGTGCGCCATGGAAGTTCTGAGAACACATCATAATTCCTTTGTACTAACTCTTTAGTTTCCTGCTTCTGGGATTTGGACAGGGTCTCTGACACCCGCACCTCTGGGCTATCACTAGAGGGGGCACTTACAGCTGTCAGAGTCTCTCTGTCTTTCCAGGGTTTAATTAAGTTCACATGGTACAACTGTTCTGGCTTCCGTTTACCTGGTTGATACACTTTATAATTTACACTTCCCACTTTTTTATCTACCCGATACCGTAGATCCTGGTTAATGGCCATATTTGGGAACTCTTTGTCAGCATTGGGGTATTGGGGCTCACCATTTATGACTTTAGGATTTTCCCTTGCTCTTAATAAGGTGGGACCTCTAAGTTGAGCAGTCCCAAAATTATCACGTGACATCTCTAGCTCAGGCATGTCACACGCTTCTTCCTGCTCCTCAGCTTCACCTGCAAGAACAGCTAGGGGAAAACGGTCAGATTCAATAGTGGTCACCCCTACCGTTTGAACCTCAGTATTCTGATCAAAAGGCTCAGGACTAATCACAGGGCACACATTCTTATTATTAACAGCATTTCTAGTGCAGTGTACATTCTGTTTCCACAAGTCCCAGAACAATGGGAAGTCTCTTCCCAGGATCACACTATGCATCAGGGTCTCTACCACGCCCACTTCATGGGACACAGTTCCACAAGTACTCTTTAGCTGGACTAAAGCTGTGGGATACTCCTTGGTGTCCCCATGTATGCAGAAGACCCCTATGTAACGTCCTGTGAGTGTCCCAGGGTCTACCAAGCTGGCATGGATGAGAGTAACTAAACTCCCAGAGTCCAGTAGAGCCCTCCCGGGATAACCATCCACCTTTACATGACATATTTGCTGTCCAGTTTCTGACACAGTCTCAGCAGAGAAAACAGAACGTGCATATAAAGAGCTTCGCCAGGCTGTATCACACTCCATTGGCTCAGAAGTAAAGGGGCAATTGGCAGCAATATGCCCAGGTTCATGACAACGCCAACACTGTACGCGGCCCCAGTCTTTTTGCGGCCCAGGTTTGGACCCTACTGTCCCTTGGGAACGCCTCTCCACTGTTTGTTCCCCATCTAGGCCACCTCCCTTTACAACATTATTCACCCCTCTAGTAAACGGAACAGTCTTACCAGATGATCCGGCCGCTTTGCTGTTCTTGAGGGTGGAATGTCCAGGAGGCACTTCTTGGAGTAGATTTTCAGTAGCTCTGTACCTCTCAACCAAGTTGACAAGCCCCTCGGCATCATTAGGGTCGCCCTGACCGACCCAGCGCTGAACCTTTGGAGGTAAGGAACAACGATACTTGTCCAGCACGACTCTCTCCACGATCTGCGCTGGTGTAGACTCCTCTGGCTGTAGCCATTTCTTTACCAGGTGGACCAGGTCATACATTTGGGACCGCGCAGGTAACTGTTCAGAAAAAGTCCAGTTATGCACCTTCCGGGCACGCACACTCATGTTTACGCCTAAGCGAGCAAGGATCTCTCCCTTGAGTTTCGCATAGTCGTTAGCATCCTGCTCACTCAGATCAAAATACGCCTTTTGTGGTTCTCCAGTTAGAAAAGGTGCTACCACACCTGCCCATTGATCCACGGGTAACTGTTCACGCTCTGCTACACGTTCAAACACCGCAAGAAAGGCCTCTACATCATCCGTGAGAGTCATCTTTTGCAGAGATTTCTGTACTGCAGCCCGTGTGGTTGGAAGCAAGGGTTGGGGTGTTTGCACACTCTGCGCCACACTCTTAGCCACATTCTGTATTTGCTCTTGTAATTGCAGATTAATTTGCTGCTGTTCCTTTAAGGCTAGTCTGTTGGATTCAAGCAGCAAAACATTGGTTTCAGCCTGGGCACGCATGGCCTCCTCATGCACCTTTTGCTGACATGCGTTTGCCTGCACCAAGTGTTTTAAAAGGTCCTCCATTTTAACAGTCTCCTGTTGCAGTGTTACAGCAGCCTTCAGCCAGGACATGCAAGTATCAGTGCACTCCAGACACTCACTTGTGGCTGGTTGCCTTTAGCAACAACTTCCAGCTTGCTGTAGCAAAAGTCCTATAGTTCGATGTATGTCTCTTTAAGTGAGATGCTTGCTCGCATTCTCCACCATATGTGGGGTTTTAGCATCAAACGGGTAGGCACAGGTGAGGATTTGGCACAGACTTAGACAGTGACATCACGGCTTGGGTCCAAAACAGGGCTTGCCTGAGTTTTATTGCAGCACTCAGAGCCAGAAACTAACAACAGCCTTTACACTTCAGGCAAAACAGAAAACAAAAACCTGCTCGTCTGAGCTCTAACTAAACAGAATAAACGTCCCTCTCTATACCAGGGCCACACTATGTGACACTGGACACACACAGCAGATATAGACCAAGTAATGCAGTACTTACAGCCTTGTCTCTCTCTAGCAGCAGCTTACTGCCTCCAACACCCAGGGAGAGAGAGAGAGCACTAAGGAGAGGGCTGACTCCTTTTTAAAGAATCAGGTGTTCTCCTGATTACCAGCCCAGGACAGAACACCCTTTGTAAGCCGGAGCTTACCACACAGATTGAAATAGCCTGCAGTCTATATGCCATAAGACAGGATTCTAGGGGAAAAGTACCTGCCGTCTATGACTTTCCCTGCCACTGTCTTACAATATATATATATATATATATATAGATATATGTGTGTATAAAGCCCGTGGTTGCTGATGGGCTTCCCATGGGAGGTAGAGGCGACACTCAGAGGTCTTTTAGAAAATCTTTATCATAAATATTAGTGCATTGATAAAGGACGACATTTCAAGGCCGACATTGGCCTTTTCTTCAGGTCATACACAGTGCATAATACGTGTAATAGATAAATCGGTGAACAAGAGGCTTACCTGAGAGCAGCTTAATATAGTGTATACCAAACCATTTAGGACCAGCGTCCAGTAGCTAGGACTTCCGGGCGTGTGGGCCGCCTGTGCACCGTCCCATGAGAGGGTGTATCAGATGTCAATCACCGCGGTGTGCCAGACACTGGACGTCAGAAAAACACTGTTTAAACAAATAGTGATGAATAAAAGTGTAACAATCATGATCGGTGAAAAGAATGAGGGTAACGGACTACATAAAACATTGGAGTAAACTTAGTGGGTTCTCATGGATAAAATGAAATATATGATATATAGCGTATTGAGACATCATTAAAGGAGAAAATACTGATATATATATATATATATATATATATATATATAATATAAGTAACACTGCAACACAGCTGTACACATGAGAGACACCCAACCTTACAACCTTGCACTGTTTACTAATTGCAACATTGGACTATACTCT
Source organism: Crinia signifera (assembly GCF_055691185.1). Taxonomy (NCBI): domain Eukaryota; kingdom Metazoa; phylum Chordata; class Amphibia; order Anura; family Myobatrachidae; genus Crinia; species Crinia signifera. The sequence continues at coordinate 206,196,509 of NC_139219.1, forward strand.
TCTTTGTCCTCTTAATTTACTATTTCTTCAGGAATTCATAACCAAGGTTTCAATTGAGGTCTCACTCTTATGACCCTCATGAGTATATGTTCAGTCTGATTATCTTATTTTCTGAAGACACACCCCTGATGAAGTCTGTAGTAGACATAACGCATCGGGTTATGTACTCTGAAAGGTGCTGAGGTTCTGTATAGGAACTTTATATTTGATTTAACTTTGATTTTATAAAAAAAAGTATTTTAATAAATTTGATATACAGTATATATTTTACGTACATGTTGGTACCTTTTGGAATATATACTGTATGGATGTGATGGTCTTTTCATCTATCTTAATGACAATACATCTATAAACCTTGACACTCCACCAATTGAATTTTGCACTATCCTCACCCATTGTTGGTCTTGTTTAATGAGGCCCCTTGTGGAAAGTCATACATGCCTTTATAGGGCAGCTACTGTAGGTCTGACTTTGTGATAAATGTTTCTCCATTTCCTTAGCCTGTTTTAAGTCTAACAAAGCTTCAGACAATTCAATTAGCTAGCTGGTTATAATTCAGTCATCTATTATTTATAGTTCCATTAGTGAAAATGTAGCAGGCATACCAATTACAGATTCTCTATTAATAACATAATAAAACAGTGCCTTTTGTGCCATAAACAATGAGAAAACTAGGCCATTCAAATTTTTACATAACATATTAGAATTATAAAAGAAATGCACAGTGTATTTTAAAGAACCATATCTTAAACATTATTTTACATTTTAGTTAACATTTATGTCAATAAATAAATATTAGGATATATTTTTCAAGGTGAGTTTTTCACAGACTAACAAATTTACAAATTCTATCATCTTTAACTCAGGTATCAAAGAGATTGTACAGCATGGGTTGTTATGAGATCTCTCTCGGAGACACTATTGGAGTTGGGACACCAGGTAGCATGAGGAAAATGCTTGAAGCTGTGATGAAAGAAATTCCAGTCCATGCTCTGGCCGTTCATTGTCATGATACTTATGGTCAAGCTCTTGCCAACATCCTTACTGCAATACAGGTAATTATTGTATTTCTATATAGTGACTACAGTCAGGGGTGCTACAAATTATTTATTTTTTGGGGAGGGGGGCAATTTCATTGTGGCACTTCTAAATGACTTAATGAGAAGCTAGGTTTAAATGCCACTCCATTTACCTAATGACAGAACCATCTATCTACTATCTATCTATCTATATAAACTTTTTGAAGAGGCACTCACCAGGGCTTGTATCATAGCAGTATTTATTCAGGCGTCCAAAAGGTGTCTTCTTCAGGTAAATGCATCACACAACAAGACACAGGACCAGTGGGATCAGCAACCTAAAGCACACTGAACCTTGGAGCCCTTTTATAGCCCTGTTTAACACCCATATTGGCGCCAAAAGGATGTGATCCAATTGGGTAACAGGGGGCGTGTCACATTTCTTAAATTAATATTATACAGTTTATCCATAAATATAGAAAAGAGATTGAATACACTGCGCTCACCTGTGAGGCACTTGTAGTGTGTGTGACTAACAGTAAAGAGACAAAATGGTACTTGTTTCCTAGCACGGCCACACCGATTCTAATCTGGGGCATTGCAGGTAAAAAAATCTAATCGGTCGCATCGCATGCGTGCTAAAAAATCGCATGCGATGGTCCCAACGCGATGCCCCCGATTTCCCATAGGGAACAATGTTAAATGCCTCAATTTACCCAAATGAACAGGGAACAATGTTAAATGGTCCAGAAACCCCCCAAAACACCCAAGAACAGTGAAATGGCCCCCCAAAATTAGTTAACGCCACCCCACGATCAACGTGAACCCGAAGCGTGGCAAGCGCAGCGAGCCCGCGAGGGGCGGCGGTACGCTTCCTCCGACCTTTTCATACCCCCACTATCCACGTCGGCGTGGAGTTGAGAATAGAATAGTGTGGCGAGCGCAGCGAGCCACCGAGCCCGAAGCGTGGCGAGCACAGCGCGCCCCCCGAGGGGACGTGGATACCTTCACAGTTATACGCGTCCCCTCGCGGGCTTCACAGGTGTCCGTGGCGACGCGGACACCTGTGAAGCCCGCGAGGGGACGCGTTTACCTGTGAAGGTATCCGCGTCCCCTCGCCACGCTTCGGGCTCGGTGACTCGCTGCGCTCGCCACACTATTCCATTCTCAACTCCATGCCGACGTGGATAGTGGGGGTATGAAAAGGTCGGAGGACGCGTACCGCCGCACCTCGCGGGCTCGCTGCGCTCGCCACGCTTCGGGTTCACGTTGATCGTGGGGTGGCGTTAACTAATTTTGTGGGGCCATTTCACTGTTCAGGGGTGTTTTGGGGGGTTTCTGGACATTTAACATTGTTCCCTGTTGATTTGGGTAAATTGAGCCATTTAACATTGTTCCCTATGGGAAATCGGGGGCATCGCGTCGGGACCATTTAATGCTTATTTAGCCGCATGCGACACGACCGACGCGATTTTTTAACTTTTCAATGCATTTCAATGGGAAATCGGGTCCATCGCGTCGGGGGCCATCGCATACCACTATTAAGGGCACAAGATCAATGCGATTGTGGCCGTGCTAGGAAACAAGTACCAACAAAATAATGGATAAATAAAGGATTGAGGGATGAGGAGATGGTGTAAAATTAAAAGGGAATTTATTAATCAAAATCAGGTTATGTTGCAGTAGGAGAGTGTAATGGAGTCCTGGTATTTCAGGAATAGGCCAGCGGGGTATCACTCCACGAGGGCTATTAGTGAGGTATAAGTTTGACCTATGTAGGTCCCTTTATAACCATAGGTCCCTTAGTAGGAATCTATGTCACTGCAGGGGTGACCACAGCGGTCTGTATTGGGCAAGGTGATAGGGGAATGGACTACTGCAATAGTCTAATATCCACAGCAAAGTTGGGTAACACTGAGCAAGTCCTGTGGATTTCTGTTAAATCACGTAAAGCAATGTGTCAATAAAATAGGAAGGTAATTGTCCAGTGGGGTGTTGTGAAATAAGTGTTGCCAGCGTGGAGGGCAGTGAGCGGCGTCCCGCTATGTACTCTTACTGGATGAAGTTCAGGTACTGCCGCTGTGATGTTGCTGCTTGGTGCACGGGTGAACAGTCTCTGTCTGCCGTGACTTCAGGGTTCCGCTCTCGCGAGGAGGAAGCCGGCCACTGATACAGCCGGGGAAACGCGTTGAGCCTGATACTATTCACATTTTGACCTTCCATCCATCTCACAAGTGACCAGTCCTAGTCCCGACGACGACAAAGAGCCTCATCTCCAACTGGACTCCCATCTGGGGTACACGCCATATCCCTAATTCCAGCTAAATAAAGAGGACATCGCCAAATAGGGAGCCTTTCATCATCAAGGCAAGGACACTTTGGAGTCACTCTCCTGGGATCTATCCATATCCAGGCAAAACACCATAAGGATGGTAACTTTATTTCCTAATTTGGAGTCATAGACTTTGTACTGTGCATACTGCTTTACACCCCAAAACCTACAGCAGTGCTATTCCGCAGCTTCAAGTGAATCTCTTGATTTTATCTCCCCCCTTTTAGAGTATATGTATGCATACATAATTATGTGTTTTATATATGAAGTGTTTAGTTTAATTTGATAAATAAATTTCTACATTTTCAAAACCGTTGAGTATACTTTATTGAAGCAGACAGCGCCGGCACATCCCCCCTTTTTACTGTAGGAGTTTGATCTGGGTGGAGAGGGGAGTAGGGCCCTGGAGGCTGTTGGAGAATGTTTGTGAGAAGGTAAGAGGTAGAGCATCGATAATGGGTATTTTGTCTGTCCTGACCCTGCCGTATTAGCTGTAGATGATGGCCATACTGCACCATGCAGTCCATTGCTTTGAACCACCTCCTTGCTCCCATGTTCCAGCACCTATGCATACAGTGAATACTGTACAATAAAAGGATAACGTTTAAGTTGCTGACAATGGAAAAGACAATTTTTTAGCAGTAACAAAGGACCTACAATCAAGTAGGTACAGTATACTGTATATGACACATACCGGTAATAACTGCACAATAAAGAAGTAGCACCCTGTACTGGGTCAGCTTGGAAATATAAAAATATATTAAAATACTCTGAAAGTGCCTCAAAATTAAGACAAAATATATTAAATATATCAATAAAACAAAACAAAATAAAAAAAATCTTAAAAAGCTATTTTGCAATAACATTCCTCCTACTCATAAATTCCATAAGGCCACATTTGAGTCCCAGTGGATACAGTGACAAATAGTTTTTATTTTCCCATAGTGCATGTATGTGTATAATTGCTTTTGCACTGTAAACAAATACATTTTAAGCCATTATATCTTACAAAGTCTTTTAGGGCCAGAGGTATCAAGCTTCAAAAAGTGATAAACAGCCAGCCAATCAGCTCCTAACTGCTATGTTACAGTTTGGGTTTGAAAAATGACTGGTAGGAGCTGATTGGCTGGTTGTTTATCACTCTTTGAAGCTTGATGCATCGGGCCTTTAGGCTTGTATCTGTCATCCACTGGTTTCCAAGTCTTAGCTTATAAGCAAGGTCCTTGTTGACTTTTCAATACAGTATGCATGTGCGTCAGTAATAATTAAACAGCTAAAGCGCTGTCAACAGGATATTTTAAAATAGCTGTCACAGGATCTCCAAACTGGTGTGGATTATTACATAGACTAGGTGATTCATCGCGCCCTCCGGGCGCTCTTCACACCGTCGTGAGGGGCTTCGCCCCATTAGAAGTAGAAATACAGAATATGTGAGTGTGAGATATTTGTGTAAGGGAGGTGTGTTTGGAGATTTGTTGGTGGTGTAGTGGTATGGGGTGGTGGGTAGTACTTACAGTTGGGTGGGGTAGAGTTGTGTTCTGCGGCAGGCGGTCCGGTCAAGTTTTGGTGGGCGGCAGCAGGGCCTGGAGGGTGGTGGTTGTCGGCAGCAGGTCCTGGAGGGTGGCGCTTGGTGGCAGCAGGTCCTGGAGGGTGGGGCACGATGGCAGCAGATCTTGGAGGCTGGCGCTTGGTGGCAGCAGGTCCTGGAGGCTGTTGGTCGGCGGCAGCAGGTGTCCGAGAGTGGAGTACAGCAGGAATAAACAGGCGGGGGGGGGGGCGTAGCTTGGCTGTTAGCGCTGACCTATTGGGGTAGACCTATTGACTGTCTATGTAGATACTGTAGATATATCAACCGGAACCACTACAAACATAGTGCAAATGCTGGGCAGATTTCAGTGAACAATATGAGAGGTACAGTAGAATTCCACACTTTAGGCTCCTGACTAGTTTCTGTGTCAATGACACTTCTTGATAAGACATGGTCAAACAGTCCCAGAAAAGTGGCACTGTCCTATAAAAAGCAGCACAGTTGAAAGCGGTGTCCTAACCACTTGGAACAGTCTTATGGAATGTAACAGAAGCCATCTGTACTTTCACTAACATGGTAAAATCCCACACGACTGAGCTGTATACATCCATCCATTAGACTGGAGAATCGGTTCTGCCAGAATGCTGTTGAAATGTTACTACTCTGGGGTGCATAAACTTGGAACAAAAGCTGCAGGATGTCGATGTGGTAAGAGTCACAGGTGTAGTGGAGTAATGCCACAGGATGGAGGGATATTTTGGTACTGGAACAGGTAATGCCACACATAAACTTGAGTGGCCTTAGGAGGAGGGTAATGTAGATTCGAGATGTGCAGGTTCTGATTCACTATTATTTACTCTGATTTCAAAGCAGGATCTTATTGGCTATCCCAAATCACTTGACAGTTGTTGACAGTTGATAGCCAATAAGATCCTGCTCTGAAATCAGGGTAAATCAGAGCCTGCACATATCTAATGTAGATTATACATATATTTAAAGTGGTTGTGATTGGGGACTAGTGCCACAGTGGGTGGAGGAAAATCTACCCCTTGGCCAGGATGGCACTCTCAAGGGTCTCTGGCCAAGGAGGGGGTGCCATCTGATGATGTCACCTGTGGCCAGTGGCCTTTTTTGCTCACCTTTCACTGCAACACATAATAGCAGGCCACTATTAGTGCCCCTGGTGCACTTCCTGTATGGGGACTACTGTAGGTAGTCAGGAAGCAGATGGAGGAGTATGAGCACCCAGCACCTGCGAAAAGTTGCCCCTCCCAAATAGTACTCACATGGGCTTGTGAGAGAGCTGTCTACTGGCCGAATTCCATCTCGGGCACCTAGCCTGGACCTAGAAACTCAATGTCAAAATTTGAATTGGGGGTACTATTGTGTGACCACACCCCTTGGTGACAAGGTCACACCCCTTTTTTGCAAATGTACCTTCCTATATCAATTATGTTCCTTACCTATACCAAGTATTCCTTACTTGGTCAGGGGTGTTCAGACCCCTAGAAACATCCCTGTCCATATATAATGTACTACTGGATGGAAGGTTAATGTATCTGTAGATACAATGTTAAAAGAGACATAAAAAGTAGACACAACATTTGAAGGCAGCCATATACGAAGAGTAGGGTTAGCAGAGCCCTAGACTGCTACATTGCTCTATAATAAGTAATATTGATGTGTTAAATCACTAGAAAAATAGAAATACATTACACCTAATAGGAATAGGAATATTTAAAATGTTGCAAATAGGGTATGTACCTGTAAATAGAAAAACTAATAAAAATAGGTGCAAAAAACATTGATTGGAATGATGATCAATTACTGTATAATCATCAGTGTGGTGCTAATTAATTAATGTATTTATTAGAAAGCTAATTGCACAGACAAATCATACTGAAATTTGCTGTGCACTTGGTACAAAAAAGGATTGTGTTGTGTAGTATCGATGTGTTGCAGCAGAGGGCAGTGTAGGAACTTGCTAAACAACTTTCTTTATCTCGATATGGCTAGGATAAAATAACAAAATGTTACAGGATTGTTTTGATAGTTATGTCACTCACGCTTCTTTATCTTTGGCGTATGCTACTTATTCTGTCTTGCTGCAATATGTTAAATCTAAAATTTACTTGTCTTAAGGAAATAGTAGTATCAGGAAAAACTAGGTAAAGATGTACTGATCATGTCAATTGACTCCCTAACTTACGTTATTCAGTTTTGTTTCTTAAAGTGTTTCCCTATACGCCTGAATGAAACTTTTTTTAAAGTACTATAGATACAGGTGTCCAGCGCTTCCAGTGTTCTCTAAATAAAATGAACACCATTGGTGGAGATAAAATGTAGAACTGTCACCATAAAAAGGTAAAGGTTGCTTCCTTAAATTAAGATCCTGAGAATGCTTCACAAATTATGTTTTTTTTCCCTCTCCAGTGATTATATGTGGAGACAAGCAGATCGAAACATAATACATTACTTTAAAAACATGCAGGTTTAATAAAGATCAGCACTTACAGTTTGATGCAGTAAAACTAACATATAACAAAATAACCCAGGGCAAAGCAGGCAGGGGAGTGTCCATAAACGGGGTGACGGCTTCCAGCTCCGCATCTGGTCCCTGGTACTACCAAGTCCACCAGCCTGAGGTCCCACAGGATAACAGAGTGCAAGTAAAAGTGGCAAGACACCCTTAATGCGTTTTGGATCAATGATCCTTTGTCAGCGTGTCTTGATCTGTTTTGGGTGTTTTAGAATGGCACTTAACACTATGGTTGTCTAGCTGCTTTTAGGTATTTATGCGCACTTAGAACTGTCTCGGAGGAGACAGGTGCTAGAGATCATATTTGATCTCTAATGTCTGACAGGGAGTACAGGACTATGAGCTCTCAGCACTTACAGGTAAATCTGCGGCGCTGTGCTCCCTGTCATATGCTAGAGGTCAAATACTGTATGACCTCTAGCGTCTGTGTACTCTGAGGTGCTAAGACCCCTTGGCAATAGGCATTAACCCCTGGCAATGATGTATGGCCAGCTTAAGATTGGTTGTTTAATGACTGCAAATCATATACTACATCAATGTCACATCATTTATCATGCCTACACACTTAATGTGTGCCAAATTGTGCACGACAGGTCGTTCATATTTCCTCCTGCTGACGGGATCGGCGGGCTCCCTGAACAACCGGAGGGTGCATGCTTTGAATCATTATTATGCCCACACATGGAAAATTTATAAAAGATTGTTTGAAAAATGGCCATATTGTTTAAAAAATCTGGGCATCTTCAATGATTTATTGAACAACAGAACAATATGCCATAACATCCTTCATTAGAATCAACAGTCTTACACACAATATCATTTGATTAACCATGCAGCAGTGTCAAACTGTATTGAATGCGACCCCGGGGACAGACCAGCATACAAACAGCACAGTGGCTGTTGCGGCTCTTAGCACTCAAGTACTCCGGTATCAAGGTAGCTGCTGGACATGTCCAGCGGATCCCTACCCCCCATTACCATTGTGCTGGCAGCCCACAGAGCTATAATCCTATTATAAGTCTGTTGTTGGATTTTTGCTTTAACTAATTGCCGATATTGCAGGAAAAACCTATATACCTGCCTAACAACATTCAATACTGGTCATACCTGTCACGGAAAGCAACACCGTTATGTTTTTTATATATGTGACCGATGATTTAAATTCCCAAAACCAGTATTCGCACATTGGTAGAAAGCTTGGGATGTATGAGGATCACACTAGGTCCATATAAAAACCACATTTCTTTCCGCAGCTCTCAGGCTGTAAAAGCCTGATTATATTAACTACCATATTTTCGCACAGCGCTCAGAGAGACAAGGAATACATAGTACGGTTGAAAATCAATTTTTTTATAATGTTTTTAAACAGATGCAATAATAGCTAAATCACTGTCTGTGAGATAAAAGTGCCCCCACCCAGAGTATATTTTTCTTTTCTCCTCCTCTCTTGGAAATAGTGTTTGCATAATACTTTTCATACTCAGGGGTGCACCACTGGCAGTCCAATAAACAGACACAATAAATGTATTATGTGTCTAGGACCTATGTATCCACAATTGGATCTCTCGCCAGTGTTTCACGGACTCTACAGATCAAATCCCCATCAAATTCAACAACAGTGGTACGTGACCACTGACCTGTGCAGATAATACTCTCAACATCCCCCTCCCCTTTTCCCTTATCAGAATATATACATTACCATCTAGACAGTTTTCTAGACATCCTGGGTAATATAAATGATGAAATAGACATTCAAACAGTGGAGCATTGCTGCCAAGAATGCTAGGGATAGTGGACTGCTATGGTTCCAATATGCAGGAGAAAAGTGTCCACATCCTATTTACCTAAACAAAGTGACTTTACATTTTATCTTTTATTAACAGTTGCATTATGATTTTTATAGAGATTCTTTGAAATTTCCATGTATCTTTGTTTTGTATTTGTTAGAACTCCTGCTGTCAGCGCTAGCGCTGAAGCAGGGAGTTCTCGGCGGCGCGTTCCGGTTGTTACTAAGCAACCGGGACGCCGCCGCGCCACAGGAAGGGGCCGCGTCGGTGACACGCACATCCCTTCCTACGTCACGGACGGCCGGGAGACTAGCGCCCGGCCGCTTCCGCAACGCCTGCCCCGGTTGCCTAGGCGACGGGGGACGCCAGGCAGCCGGGCGGAAGCTAGGGACAGTGCGGCATCCTCCCTGCCAGGAAGTGCGGCTATATTAAGCTGCACGCAGGGACACTCAGGCGCCGGTTATAGTTCAGACCCAGCGTCCTGAGTGTTCCCGGTCCCTGCAGTTGCTGCGATCCTGGTCCTGTCGGCTTGCCTTGGTCCCTGCAGTTGCTGCACTCCTGGTCCTGTTTACTGTGCCTGTTGGATGCCATTTCAGCTCTCAGCTTTGTGCTGTTACACCCGTGTCAGATAAGTTAGAATCTTCATCATCTCTACTTTTCTGTACTGCTTATTGCGTCATCTATTGTGTATTGTTACACCTGTTGCCTTTTTGAGTCATCGATTGTGTATTGTTACACCTGTTGCCTTTTTAGTCATCCATTGTGTATTGTTACACCCCTTGCCTAGTGTTGGGCCGCTCAGGTACCGTTACTACGGCCGTGGCAGATTTCTGTATCCGGGGTAACCATTTGCTCCTCATTCAGGATTCCCGTTAGGTCCTCGCCAGTTGGGTTAGTTAGCTTTCCCCTTGTCAATCTCTGGCCTTGGCGTGCGAGTTGTCCACACGTAAGACCAGGTGGCATCGAGGTGGGAGCCTGACTAACGGGCTCTCACGAACGCGGCTATTAGTGGTGAAGGTTAGCTCCGCACTCGCACGCTAACTCCTTTGGTTGCAACGGAGTCAGGGCGGCGAGGTTACCCTCTATCCTGACAGTTTTCTCCTTCCAGTCCGTGTCACGTGGTGCCTCGCCAGGCAGCGTGGCACAGGAGATCCTGACATTATAACCGGCCACACACACATCACTTAGCCGTTCTGGTCAGTATGGATCCTTCCCAGCAGGCCACGGGGCATGCACTGGTGGGCCAGATTCACACACTCACGCAGAAATTGCAGGACCTTACTCTCCGAGTTAGTTCTCAAGAGGAACAGGTCCATGGGGTCCTTACTTCCGCTAGACGCCCCGAGCCCAAGCTTAATCTTCCCGATCGTTTTTCTGGGGATCGTTCCCTTTTCTATAATTTCAGAGAGTCGTGTAAATTGTATTTTAAGTTACGTCCTGTCTCTTCAGGCTCTGAATCCCAGCGGGTAGGGATAATAATTTCTCTCCTACAAGGAGATCCTCAGACCTGGGCATTTGGACTCCCTGCCGGGGATGAGGCCCTCTCCTCCGTCAGTTCTTTTTTTTCTGCCATGGGGTTGCTGTACGATGATCCTGATAGGTCCGCCTCGGCAGAGGCTAACCTTCGGGCTCTCCGACAGGGGCAAGGAACCGCAGAGAGTTACTGTACTCAGTTTAGGAGGTGGGCCAATGACTCTGGCTGGAATGACCCAGCTTTGCGAAGCCAATTTAGAATTGGGTCTCAAGGATGCCTTGGTTCATTATCCGTCTCCTTCGTCCCTCGACGAGATAATGCAGTTGGCCATCAAGGTGGACCGACGTTTCAGGGAACGTCAGAGAGAGCGGGAGTCTGGGGTCTTTCCCTCATCCTCCCAGGAAGATTCCTCAGATCCCTCGGCTGACGAACCCATGCAACTTGGCGCAACTCGTCTTTCCGCTTCTGAAAAGAATCGGAGAAGACAGAAGGGACTGTGTCTCTATTGTGGGGGTGCTGGCCATCGCGCCATGGGTTGTCCTCTTAAGGCGGGAAAAGACAGGGCCTAGGTAGTTTTGGGGGAGTTTACTTAGGCCTTACTCGTTTTTCCCCTGTAGACTCTATCTATATTAGTACCACCGTCTCCTTTGGGAACAGTCTTTGGAGATTTCTGCTTTCTTGGATTGTGGCGCAGCAGGCAATTTTCTTGATGCTTCTGTGGTCGAATCTCTTGGGGTAAAACCCATTCCTTTAGAGACAGGCTTGTCTGTATGCGGATTAGATGGCCAACCATTGTCCAATGGCAGTATCTCCTTTCGCACTCCTTCCCTCAGGATGACAGTGGGCGCCTTACATTCTGAGGAAATATCGTTTTGGGTTTTTCATTGTCCGTTTGCGCCTCTTGTCCTGGGGCTTCCGTGGTTAAAGAAGCACAATCCTGATGTCGATTGGGTCACAGGGGAGATTACCCGGTGGGGGTCATCTTGCTCTAGTAATTGTCTTGCTCTTCCGCTACGGGCAGTAGTTCCAGTCCTGGACTCTCTCCCCGTACCCTATCACGATTATGCTGATGTATTCTCTAAAAAGGAAGCGGACACACTACCCCCTCACCGGTCGTTTGATTGTGCCATCGATCTTCTCCCCAATGCCAGGTTACCTAAGGGGCGTTTGTATGCATTATCTGGTCCTGAGTCTCGGGCCATGGATGATTATATTAAAGAAAGTCTAAAAAAAGGCTTCATTCGTCCTTCCAAATCCCCGGTGGGGGCGGGTTTTTTCTTTGTAGAGAAAAAGGACGGCTCGTTGCGTCCATGTATTGACTATCGTGCTTTAAACCAGATCACTGTAAAAAATTCTTACCCCTTACCTCTTATTTCGGTCTTGTTTGACCAGATCCGAGAAGCGGTTATCTTTTCTAAAATTGATTTGAGAGGGGCCTATAACCTCATAAGAATAAAGCAGGGGGACGAGTGGAAGACCGCCTTTAACACTCATACCGGCCACTATGAGTATCTTGTGATGCCTTTTGGTCTTGCTAATGCTCCCGCCGTCTTCCAAGACTTTATCAATGAGGTACTCCGGCCGTATCTCGGCATATTCGCGGTTGTTTACCTGGACGATATCTTGATTTTTTCCAGGAGTCTCTCCGAACATAGACAACACGTCTTCTTGGTTCTTCAAAGATTGCGTGAAAACCAACTTTATGCCAAATTGGAAAAATGCGAATTTGAGGTATCCCAAATCTCTTTTCTTGGGTATGTCATTACTCCCACAGGCTTTTCCATGGATCCCAGTAAAGTCCAAGCCATCCTGTCCTGGGCCCGTCCCACCAACCTCAAGGCCATACAGAGATTCCTGGGATTCTCAAATTATTATCGCAAATTCATTCGTTCTTTTTCCGACATCGTCGCTCCTATTGTGGAGCTCACTCGTAAAGGAGCGGACCCGCAACATTGGTCACATCAGGCCATCGAAGCCTTTGATCATTTAAAGAAAGCCTTTACCTCGGCACCGGTGCTTCACCATCCTGATCCCAGAGTCCCGTTTCTAGTGGAGGTGGATGCTTCTGATGTTGGGGCTGGAGCGGTGCTATCCCAGACTACCCATCATGATAACAAGTTACATCCTTGTGCCTATTTTTCACGAAAATTTTCTTCCGCCGAAAAGAATTATGACGTGGGAAATAGAGAATTATTGGCCATTAAATGGGCCTTCGAGGAATAGCGCCAGTGGCTTGAAGGAGCAGAGCACGAGGTCACCGTTATTACAGACCATAAGAATTTGGCCTACATCCAGTCCGCCAAGCGGCTCAATCCTCGCCAAGCCAGATGGGCCTTATTCTTTACCCGGTTCCGATTTGTCATAACGTTCAGACCTGGTCCAAAGAACACCAAGGCGGATGCGCTTTCCCGAAGTTTCCAATCCACTCAAGACTCAGAATCGTTCGAGGAACCCATTATTCCTTCCAGTTTAATCTTGGCCGGGTTAACTCAAGATCTCGCTACTCGTGTTTTGGCCTCTCAACCGTCTGCTCCGCAGGAGACCCCTCAGGATCGTCTCTTTGTTCCCAAGACTCTGCAAACCTCAGTCATCAAAGACTTTCATTCCAGCCAATTAGCAGGACATCCGGGCATCGCCAAAACCATTGAAAGTATGTCCAGAGTGGTTTGGTGGCCCACCATGAAGCAAGATATCACTCGTTTTGTTTCTTCATGTCCTGTTTGTGCCCGTCATAAGTCGCCCAGAGTTTCCCCCATGGGCCAACTTCTTCCATTACTCGTTCCTGAAAGACCCTGGTCCCATATTTCTATGGATTTTATCGTCGATCTCCCCAGATCTTCTCATTGTTCTACCATTTGGGTTACTGTCGATCGGTTCAGTAAAATGGCTCATTTCATACCATTACGCAAGCTTCCTTCGGCCCAGGAATTAGCACAGCTGTTCATTACCCATGTGTTCAGACTTCATGGTTTCCCCAAAGACATTGTCTCCGACAGAGGATCCCAATTTATCGCTAGTTTTTGGAGAGCGTTTTGTTCCAACCTAGGCATTCGGCTTAGTTTGTCCTCCGGCTATCACCCACAGTCTAATGGACAAACCGAAAGAGTTAACCAGGCCCTGGAACAGTATTTACGTTGCTTCGTTGCCAAATGTCAGACCAATTGGGCAGAGCTGGTACCCTTGGCCGAATTTTCTTATAATAATGCCTATCACGTTTCTACCAAGACGTCACCCTTTTTCTGTAACTTTGGGTATCATCCTAAATGCAACTCCTTTGACATCCCTGCCAAGGCCGCTCGGTCCAACTCTTTGGTAGTTACTGCTCTCAGAGACTCTTGGAAAAAGGTGCATTTAGCTTTGAATCAGTCCTCAGCCCGATCTAAGATTTTTTATGATAGGCACAGAAGACCCTGTTCTTTCAAAGTTGGTCAAAGGGTATTTTTGTCTACTCGTCATATCAAGCTGCGCCAGAGATGTCATAAGCTGGGTCCTAAATTCATTGGACCTTTTCTCATTTCTAAACAAGTTAACCCGGTAGCCTTCCAATTGCAGTTACCCAAATCCTTGAAGGTTAATAACGTTTTCCACTGTTCTCTCTTCAAACCGGTCCCCGCTTTGTTTCATCAGAAACGGCCCAAGAAGCCGGTGGTTGTCAAAGGCCATAAAGAGTTTTTAGTTGAACGGATTCTCGATTCTAAAATTGTCCGGGGTCAACTTAAATTTCTGGTACATTGGCAAGGATTTGGGGATGAAGAGAGATCCTGGGTTCCGGATAGGCTTTTACATGCTCCCAGATTAAGGGCTGAATTCTTTAAAAAATTTCCATTCAAGCCCGGGGCTAAGGGTTCGGTGACCCCTCCTCAAGGGGGGGGTACTGTTAGAACTCCTGCTGTCAGCGCTAGCGCTGAAGCAGGGAGTTCTCGGCGGCGCGTTCCGGTTGTTACTAAGCAACCGGGACGCCGCCGCGCCACAGGAAGGGGCCGCGTCGGTGACACGCACATCCCTTCCTACGTCACGGACGGCCGGGAGACTAGCGCCCGGCCGCTTCCGCAACGCCTGCCCCGGTTGCCTAGGCGACGGGGGACGCCAGGCAGCCGGGCGGAAGCTAGGGACAGTGCGGCATCCTCCCTGCCAGGAAGTGCGGCTATATTAAGCTGCACGCAGGGACACTCAGGCGCCGGTTATAGTTCAGACCCAGCGTCCTGAGTGTTCCCGGTCCCTGCAGTTGCTGCGATCCTGGTCCTGTCGGCTTGCCTTGGTCCCTGCAGTTGCTGCACTCCTGGTCCTGTTTACTGTGCCTGTTGGATGCCATTTCAGCTCTCAGCTTTGTGCTGTTACACCCGTGTCAGATAAGTTAGAATCTTCATCATCTCTACTTTTCTGTACTGCTTATTGCATCATCTATTGTGTATTGTTACACCTGTTGCCTTTTTGAGTCATCGATTGTGTATTGTTACACCTGTTGCCTTTTTAGTCATCCATTGTGTATTGTTACACCCCTTGCCTAGTGTTGGGCCGCTCAGGTACCGTTACTACGGCCGTGGCAGATTTCTGTATCCGGGGTAACCATTTGCTCCTCATTCAGGATTCCCGTTAGGTCCTCGCCAGTTGGGTTAGTTAGCTTTCCCCTTGTCAATCTCTGGCCTTGGCGTGCGAGTTGTCCACACGTAAGACCAGGTGGCATCGAGGTGGGAGCCTGACTAACGGGCTCTCACGAACGCGGCTATTAGTGGTGAAGGTTAGCTCCGCACTCGCACGCTAACTCCTTTGGTTGCAACGGAGTCAGGGCGGCGAGGTTACCCTCTATCCTGACAGTTTTCTCCTTCCAGTCCATGTCACGTGGTGCCTCGCCAGGCAGCGTGGCACAGGAGATCCTGACAGTATTATATAGTTATTACTGCTTTTGTTATTGTGTGTTCTCACAAATGTGACGTAATAGAGAAACTCATTTTGCCACTGAATTCAGCATGCCTTAATTAGGTGAAAACACAAATTCACACACCAGATGCAGATCTAGAGTCGTTTTTAAATGTTATTAGCAGGGCTGCCACTAGGAATTTTGGGTCCAGCCACCCCCCATCTCCCCCCTTCCCCATCCCCCCCCCCTCACTTACCGCCAATCTAAAAGCACAGGCTTCTTTAATGCAGGATGCAGGTGGGCAATTACAATGCAGCACCAGCTGGTGAGTCAATCAGAGCTCGTGTACAAGCTGCCACTGATTGGCTAATGGAACACAAGCTCTGATTGGCTCAAAAGGAGGCAGTCAGGGGGGGGGGGATTATGGTGGGCAAAAATGAGCTGCCTGTACAGAACAGCTGTACCCACAGCACCCCCCTGTCGGTGGCCCTGGTTATTAGTGTAATTAGATCTACTATAATGCCCTATTCTCTGCTTATACAGTCTGTTGGCATCATCCCAGAGAACGGGGAGATGAAGGTATTGTTCACTCGCACTGTCCTCTTGTATTAAGGGACACTTATTGGTAACCAATGGGATGGTGTGTATGTTACACAGGGTTGGGAGGTGTGCTACCACTGGACAATAAAGATTTATAGACACAATATTTCAAGGAGAAACAAGAAAAAGGATTGTCACTGGTGTGGTGCACCTGTCATAGAACTTTTGAAACAATAAAATGTAACCTTTATTAGTCATCATCCCAGAGAACAACTGATATTTTTTTATCAAATGAGGGATTACAAATGTACCCTTGGAAACTTAGGGACAGATGTATTAAGCCTGGTGAAGAGAAGTAGAAGGTGATAACATACCAGCCAATAAGCTATGTTATAAAAATGACAGTTGGGAGATGATTGGCTGGTGTGTTATCACTTTCCACATTATCTCCACTTTATCTCTTCCCCAGGCCTGATACATCTGCCCCTTTGTTATTTCCAGTTCTAGTGATTTGGAAAAGTAAGAGGTTTGTAGGGAGTTCGCTCAAAGGGAAATATTCTCTGTAACTGCATCTTTAAACCATATTTTTACATTATAAAGAACAACAGTAACTTACCCCCAAACAAAACCACATGCAAAAAATGGTACTAAACCTTCCAACACTGTTATATACTGTATGTTATAACAATAACCATCTCTTCCAGTCTCTAGCATAACCGGTAATAAGCACAAGCCCATGGTTCCCAAACTTTTTTTAATCTGCCACCCCTAAATATCAGAATTTTTTCATGGCACCCCTAAGGCAAAATGTATTCATTGATAAAAAAAAAAAATGTTAAATTAAGTAAATTGTATTTATATCTCATCCTCATTGTCAGTTATGTCGTAATGGACAGGATTCACTTCTGCTTGGTTGTGCCTTATCTTATCACAATGCATTTGTGTACATACAGTACATGTTTTCTTATTTTTCTTATTTTTCTTATTTTTCTGCAGATGGGTGTTAGTGTGGTGGACAGTGCAGTTGCTGGACTAGGTGGATGTCCTTATGCAAATGGTGCAACAGGGAATGTTGCAACGGAAGATGTACTTTACATGCTGAATGGGCTTGGCATTCACACGGTAATAGATTATGTAATTGTTTATGCTTGTCTTTCTGGTTCAAGTTATTACTTTAAGGATGAAAACACTCTAATGTTCTATTTATCTTATTACATAAAAATGGAGGGCACCAGATAGGTACTACAGAAGATGTCCAATGGAATAAGTGATGTCTATAATTATTAAGAAAATACAAATTGTGCTTACATTTGGGGCCTTATTCTAGTTCACTCTTTCTGATAAATTCCTTCTTAGATGGACAAAACCATGTGCACTGCAGGTGGGGCAGATGTAAGTTGTGCAGAGATAATTAGATTTGGGTGGGGTTTTACTTCAAAGTGAGATCTATATTGCAGTGTAAAAATAAAGCAGTCAGTATTTTCCCTGCACAGAAACAAAATAACTCCAAAATCTAATTCTCTCAACACATTTTACATCTGCCCCCCCTCCCCCCCCCGCCCTGCAGTGCACATGGTTTTGTCCATCTAAGAAGGATTTTGTCAGAAAGAGTGAACTAGAATAAGGCCCTTAGTGAGATACGGTAAGCATCCCGGCTGTCTGCACTGGGAAGGTTAGGATCAGGCTAGGGAAGGGGAGGTTTGGTTAAGGCACTTGTGGGGAGACTTAAGGTTAGGCTGCGTAGAGGAAATGGTTAGGGTTACGCTGTGGGAAGGGGGGTTAGGTTTAGGCACCTAAAAGGAGGGTTATGGTTAGGTGTTAGACAGTGGGATGGGGTTAGGATTAGGCAGCAGGTTGCGGGGGTTACGGTTAGGCACTGGGGCAGGGGGATGGTAAATGTACTTAGCTGACCCCTGGTGGGATTCCGTATCTATCCCCATTTAGTGGCTTATGCAACAAACCTTGGAAATGTATCTAATCCAAAGCAAAGTGATATGCCAAATAATTCCGAGTGACCCAGAGTTCAGGCCAGGGACCTCATTTTATTCAGAATCCAAAGTAAATTGAATTGTTGGCTCTATACCAAAGCGTCCTTTTACAGTGAGCATTCAGTTGGGCCAAATAAACCTACTTGGTGCATCAATCAAAGGCAACTCATCATTCTTATTCAAAATGTGCATCTTACTTACATAAATCTCTCTGCACATTTTACAGCTGCCCCCTGCAGTGCACATGGTTTTGTCCATCTAAGAAGGAATTTGTCAGAAAGAGTGAACTAGAATAAGGCCCTATGTTAGACTACCCTTCCCAAAATTCAATCGTGCTGAGCATCTTGTGGCGTATGGCCTGTAGACCCTAGTGTATGTATCTATATATTCAATGGGAACAGCATTATTGGCCACTCCCCATTACCCCCTTCCCCCACAGAGAGAGAAAGGGGGGCATTTTCTTCAGTCTTCACATGGTTCTCCCCGCAACTTCCACGGTATCTATTTGCTCATCAAGCATTTAAGCTTTTTAGCAGGACTGCCGCCGTTCCAGGACTTCCACAGCATCTTCTCTTCACATGGTAGATGGTGGCCTTATAGCTAATTTGCATGGCCACCGCCCAATCAGAACTTTCAGAGCATATCAATAGAATTTCAGGTTATGCAGAGCATATACAATGCTTGCTTTCAGATAAAGCCTTTCTTGCACCTGGAATAGTCCTAGTGGAAGTGTGTGCTGATAATGAGAATGTCTATAAAATAGTGTTGGTGCACTTTTCCTTCTGCAGCCATAGCTGCCAAATCCTTGGAAGTAGTTTAATGTATTAGGATAGGTCTATCAGGTGCAATAAGGTGCATAAGGTTTCCTCACTACAGTTACAGTATATCTATCTACAGATCTTTATTGTAATTATTAAGCATCTTTATTGAGCAACTTTGATCTGGGGGTAATAAGAGTGCACCCCACCCGAGTTTCTTTCTCTTTTTGTTTTTCTTGTCAAACTTATTATAAACTCGGGGGTGCACCACTGACCATTACAACAAACAGGCTAAGGCCAGAGGCAAAAGCCTGTATGTAATGTTAACTATAGAAGTTATTCCTTAATTTTTTGTCAGTTATATCCCCAATCCACCATCTCCACTCTTTAATCATCACAAAATTGTTTAACCCCACCTAGTGCAGACCTCCCTCACCCTTTTCTTTTATCTATCTACAGACACAGGACCAGATTCAGACCTGTTAGCAAGGCTGCAATTTTTTCAGATGGACAAAACCATGTGCACTGCAGGTGGGGCAGATGTAACACGTGCAGAGAGAGATTTGGGGGATTTATTTTGTTTCTGTGTAGGGTAAATGCAGGCTTCTTTATGTTTACACTGCATTTTATATTTCAGCTTGAACCCCTGTGCACGGGGGACCAATGTTTTGCGTCTCTGTTCATGTGCAGGCGCAGGGTACAAGCAGGTACGGTGAACTACATGTTTGCCATCCCGCTCGCACCTAGAAGTGCGGGCCGGAGGCGTGGGGCAATGGTGGGGGGCACAGCCCATGGGAATGCCCAGCGTTTCATGGGTGTTCCCATGAAAACACTGGACTTTCCCATGGTAATCACCCGGTGATGCGGGTGCAGGCAGCTGATGTCAGCTGATGTCAGCGGATGTCAGCTGCCCACCTGGTTCCAGCACAGGGCGCTCACAGATCAGAGACATCATAGAGGTGTCTCTGATGTGCGAGCACTAGAGAAATCATTTGATGGTCAACCAACCATCGAATGAGTGCTCCCCGGCTGCGAATTAATGATTATGCAAATAATACATACGCATATACTGATTGAAAAAGACTACAGGCAGTTGCATATGGATGGGAAGTATACAGAAAGTTCAAGTGGAGTGCGCTCCAAAGCAGCCTTGTGGTGGGTGCAACCAAAAATGGTGACCCCAATACCATAAACAATGCAATGTGAATAAATAGAAAACAGATGTTCCCTCCACTGGCACTTTAATTGAATGATACGTCCCTGAATGGCGGGATAGTATCCTCTTCTCCAAATATCAGACAACAATGGGTATATTTTTTCCATTTTCTATTTATTCAAGTTGCATATTGATGCCTGGACCCACTTACTTCAGTGTGTTTCACAGGTGAAGGTTCTGCTAGATATCATTTAGACATTTCAGTACTAAAGAGCTTATTTTTTCTGATGTAGAGTTGACATAAATCACACAGCCATTCTGTGCAGGGTCAAACCTTTTATTTCCCCTGTCAGTTTATTATGGACATTTCAACAGAATTCCAAGGATTAAATTACTGTGTCTGAAAAATGTCATCCTAGTCCCCAGAATTTCATTTCTAAAAAACAGTAAGCAATACTTAATCCTTAAAAGGGGCAAGATGTGTGAAAATGACCAATAATTGCTACACCATAACATCTCTCATTTTCCAATTTAACCCTATATGGATTTGAAGCAAAAGGAACAATGTCATATTATGAACGTTTCTTCACTATTATTTACATTTATGTTTAACAGTATCTTATATAGCGCATACATATTCCGCAGCGCTCTACAGAGAATATTTGAACATTCACATCAGTCCCTGCCCCAGTGGAGCCTACAATCTATATTCTCTACCACATGTACACGGACACACACACACACACAGACATTCTAGGGTTAATTTTGTTGGAAGCCAATTAACCTACCAGTATATTTTTGGATTATGAGAGGAAACCGGAGCACCCAGAGTAAACCCACAAAATATACAAAATATACAAACTCCGTACAGTTAGGGCCAAAGTGGGAATCAAACCCATGACCTCAGTGCTGTGATGCAGTAATGCTAACCATTACACCATCCGCACATTGCAGTCTTCATATTTTATTACATTGGCCCTAAAGAGTAATACTGTATTTACTTTTCTCATGTATGCTGTTTATAGGATTTGACCAACATTTTAGGTTGTTTCTGGTGTAGTCTATTTAATGGATTTGATTCAATTTTTTTTCCAGCTTAAAACCATGTGATGCAATTCTTATTTAGAATTTAGAAATATGTTCAAGTGCAGAGGTTGGCAAGTGTGTCCTAAGAGCTAAGATGTGGCAGGGCATGCTGTTATATGTAGTTCCACAGCAGCTGGTACATGTTGTCTTACTCATATTCTATTGTAACATAACACTCCTCAAGTATGTTTTAGAACAAAACAAATAAATCTCAGCACTATTGCCGATGTTTTGAATCCAGATAAATACTGTAGCTCTACAATTTGGTCTGTAAACTATCTTTCTCGCAATGCAAGTGTGATTAGTATTGCAGGTGATAAGCAGTACAAATTGTATATTGTTCTAGGAAACCTAGTACTTTAAGTGCAGGACAAATTAAGCATGAATTGCTTCAAGTCTGAAAGTGCCTGTCCTTGCCTGATTATGCCTGTTATCTAAGTTTATCTGTAATATATAAAATGTACATCCTATAATATATGATTTTCACTGATAGTAATACAGTCATTCTGTTCAAAACTCATCTGACCAATTTATATATTTGTTTTGCCATTATAACTGTAGCTCTCTATCCACCTGGCAATGTGCAGTGAGTAAATTGCACTCATCTATCTTGTCCAATGTCCACTATACTGTAGTTTATGCAGCCTGTCACAAAACAAATATTATGAACGGCTGAGTACAGCACATGCTCTACAATCTTATTAAAAAATCTATAAAACAAAATCAGAATTTAATCTCAATAGATCACATTATACTGTACCACTTTGCCTAGCATTACTATAACACTTTCATACAGAATACAAAACTGTGACAATATAAGTCATGCGCTAAGCAATCAGGTCAGTGTAATACCAATGTTCACCAGAACACATACATCAAAAAGATTTGCTATCTACTTAACCTTGCTATTTTATGTCCAAAATAAATTTCTCCTTAATGGGAGGAGTCAATCTCTCATTTAATTCATATATTCCAAATGCATGAAAAACAATAAAAGCAATTTAAAATGTAAACAGTGTAAAGTTAAATAGATCCACAGTGAACCATTGTGAGAATAGGTTTTCAGATAGGTACCATTACCAAAGGAGATGGAACTGATATGATACAGTTCAATAAGACACTGGAGTGGCTAACAACACTTCTCAGTACTGGATCTTAGTCTCCTGTTCGGCAATGGGGGTTGCTCTGTTTCCTCTACTCCAAGGTTAAGATCAACTCTTTCCCTCCCCAATTCTGGGGACTTTTTCATGGTCCAAAAAGATGAGTAGTCCGATGATTGTATATATACCTGTATATCATACCTCCCAACTTTGGCAATCTTGAAATTGGCACCTGCCATGCCAAAGGCTAAAATGAGTCCTTGGTTAAAGGGGGCATGGTCTAGTGCCTTTTTTATCAGTTTTGGGGGAATGCCCAGCACTCTCCTAGTGACTGGGCAGCCCCCAAGCCCCTCCCTGCTCTCCATCCCGGTTCCTTCAGCAATTAGGGGAAGCAATCTCCTGCTCCCCCTCCCCTAACTGACCCCCTCCCCCCCGGACAGTGGGACAGTCCTCAAATAGCGGGACTGTAATCAGGAATGGTTTCCAAATGAAACAGGAAACAGCACGGCACTGCAGCTCCAATGTGGTTTATTGAACCAAATTGAAGCTGAACTGCCATGCTGTTTCCTGTTTCATTTATGGAGTGGAAACCCTGTCTGGTATTTATCCTAGCAAAGGCATGCAGCCTATTCTATTTACATTGTGGGTAGTGTCGTTCCGTATACCTCTATATATATATACAAAAGTAGAAGGCACTAGCAAGGTTTTCTAAGACTGCATGACGGCAGTCTCAAATCAATAAAATCAATAAACACTGTTTAGGTGTAAATCAACTTTCAGGCGGGTAGCCCTTTATTATGCCTTGATAAAGCGCCACCCGCAAAAAATGTTGATTTACACCTAAACAGTGTTTATTGATTTGAGACTGCTGCCGGGCAGTCTTAGAAAACCTTGCGAGTGCCCTCTACTATATCTATATATATATATATCTGAAAAAGAGAATGAGAAGGGCGCCTCCTAGTGCAGTATATAAATATATTTCTGTGAAGTAACCATCCACCTGAGAGATAGATAGCACCCCCAAAAATTAAGGAGTACCGTAAGCAGTGGTATCCAACCCCTGTATTTTTAGCCTGATGTATTAGTCCTCCTGCTGGCGTGAGTCATCCACAAAATCCTTATTCCTTATGCCTCATTACATATATGAAAGACAAGAATATACATGAAGCTGGGAATAGTGTAATACTGTTAAAAAGTTTAATTAAATTGACAAAGTAACAACTTAGTTGCGCGTACAATGTTAAAAAATCATAAAAGCTTATCTGGTGTATGCTCCAAGTTGCATATCTGAGCACAGTCAACGGTCAGCCGTCAGAGTTCCCTCAACGCGTTTCATCCATGCCTTCTATTGGACTTCCTCAGGAGTGTCTTTACCCAGTACTCCGCTTAAACCCTGTGCACAAGTCGGGCTACAGTGCCTGTGAGCCCCAGGACATGAAGTAGCAACGTATGCACACCACCCGCTGTGCAGTCGGGATTCCGGCCTTCGGGCTAATGACTTCGGAATCCCATACCACATCCTCATGCTTACCAGGTTACCGGTAACCTTTAGGCTTACTCTAAACATATTGCCTAGATACCTGCCTTGTATTGATGTGCGTGCTATAAGAGAACCATTGACGTTTGCTAAGTGTTTACAGTATTTGTAGTGTTAGCAGACCCGAACTTGGTGACCATGCTGTGATGTCCCTAGTACTGTCTTTTCATAACCCCTGTGAGGCCCTTGGGGTCAGGAGTCGAGCAGCACTATCACAAACTGTCGGGTCCGTGTCCTAAATCTTAGTAACGTTATGCCTATGGTGTTTGAATTTGTTGCATACATGCATTGCATTTGTGGTGAATTGCTGTCTGTATTATATGTCCATTTGCACTTGAAGTCCTGCTCATCCACATGAGGAATAAAGAAGTATTTTTGTTGTCTTGTGGTCCATCTTCATTTGAAGCACCTCTCTCCCCCCAGGAAGAAGAACCCTAGGGACCCTGGCATGAATACTACATATATATATATATATATATATATATATATATATATATATATATATATATATATTGTTTATACACAGGTTGCCCTGGTAACCCAGCGTCGCGAACGCCGGGCGGAAGAACCGGAAGTGAAGCACGCACTACTTCCGACTACACGCCGGCTACGGACGCAGGTGACGGGCTCCCGCCTCTGTCTTCCCTTACCTGATAAAGGTAAGCGTCTTACTGTTGATTTTGTCACTCCTGCACCTTGAAAACGGGGCTCTTCCCCGAAACGTCGGTCTTTGTCTGCACCCATTTGATGATGTTATAAAGCTGTTTTTTACAAGTCTCCGAGTGCCGCCGCTGTTTTCTTTAAGTTACCTACTTTGTATTGGAAGGCACCGGAGCAGAGTGTTCATCTGGGACTGAGTGCCGGTCCGCCCCCCCCACGCTACCAATTGACTGCCTGGATTCAGGTTGCCGCATGGGACAAGGCACCCCGCTACCATATACCCATTGTTTTTCAAGGCAGAGTACGCAGGAACCCCTCACCAGCACCTTGCACTTTCGGTTCTCTCTGTGTGCACGGCAGTCACAGTCGACACACAAGAGTCTACACAGGGTCACGCTAAATTATAGCATCTCCCTGCTTATTATCACCCCCTCACATCACGCAAGAGGCTCAGCACGAGGTGGATATCAGTTTGTGCATTGGCTATCAGGCTGCAGTTTGCGGAGAGTATTCTGCCATACAGCACATTCCAGCAGACAATCAGCAGGCTAAGATGAGCCAACAGGAAGATGCCAGGGGCTATGCCAACATACCCCTGATGAGAGGACATTCCTATGGGTTCTCCGCGGAGGACACAGCCCGAGTTCTATTCCCTGAACAACTGTCAACACAAGAGGACAGCAAGGGGGCAGAGGATCTGTTTCACCAACTCCTACGCCTAAAAAAGAGGGAGTCTGACTTCCAACTCCACGGCATAGCACTCTCGGACTATTTCAGGGAAAAAATGATTCCCCGGGGATTCAGGATTCGTAACGTCCCAACTATAGGGCGTTACAATCCTGAGTTCTGCAGCAAATGGGTGGGCATCCTTAACCGCTGCAGCCTGGACCTAGTCCTCCTTGTAGTGGAGGAAGCAGGGCGTGAATTAGCCCTGACCAAGGAAAAAATCGATCAGGTAGAACCCACCTTTAGGGCGGATGCCATGGATGACCCCAGCCAGCAATGGCTGACCAAGCTCCAAACGCAGGTGGACAAATATCACCGTGACCTGGTTAAATTTAAGAGGTCCAAATACACGGCTGTGGCTGAAGACTACGAAACAAACAAAGTGTACAGATGGGCCATGGGGGGTGAACAAACGGCACAACGCCCATATAACGCTAGGGCTAAACATCACTGGCGCCGCAGACGCGAAGGCCAGAGCCGCGACATCGCCACGTCAAACAGTGACAGTGAGTTCGCCTACAATGACATGGATACCATCCCCGAACCAGCTGACACTGTCCCTTTAGGGAATCCTCCCGCCACGGCGCCCACAATGGCAAGAGGAAGAGGCAGGCCACCCGCAGGGGCAAACAAAATCAAAGGAACTCCAACAAGAACAACTCCAAGGAATCGGTGATCTACAATTTATCCTCTTACATCCTCAACCCTGCTGAACAATCTATACTGGAAAAAGGCTTATCATTCATCCCTACAAACAACCACGATGATCTTCAATGGGGCATAGATACATACAAATTTGCAAGAAAACTCAGACTGGGCGAACACTTCCAACACTCCTCTATTCCCCCTACCACAGAGATGCATCAGGCTTTTATAGACAGTCGTAAACATTCCAAGTTTGACCCCCAATCATCGAATCCGTCCATAAAAACGTTCATGAGGCTTTTGGGAGACTCTGTGTCCAAATACACTAAAGCAGCGGTGACCATCCACCACAACGTGTCCTACGATGAAAGACAAGCTCTCCGCTCGCTGGGCGCAAATACCAACATCATCGTGCGCCCGGCCGACAAAGGCGGGGGCATAGTCATCATGAATACGGCTGACTACCGGTCTGAAGCCCTAAGACAACTAAGTGACGATCAGACATATGGCAAATTGGGAAAGGATCCCACCAGCGAATATAAAAAGGAGCTGGATGCGGTGCTGGATGAGGCAGCCAGGAGTAATTTAATCTCCAACAAATTAGCCGCGGCCCTCAAACAAGATTTTCCTATATGCCCTGTCTTCTTCACAGTGCCCAAGATGCACAAGAACCATGAACATCCGCCGGGCAGGCCGATTATTTCCGCAAGGAACAGCCTATACCATCCTATATCAGCTTTTCTTGATGGCTTGCTCCAACCGCTCATTCAGAAGCATCCCAGCCATATTAAGGACACCACCAGCTTCCTCAAACGCATCCAACAACAAAATACAGATTGCACAGACATGTTGCTGTGCTCCATGGACATCTGTAGCCTCTACACGGCGATTCCACAGGCAATGAGGACGTTCCTCATCAGTGAAACAGAACTAACCATCAATATAGACCTATTCCTTGAGTTACTGAAGTTACTGGAACTGATCCTCACAAGGAACTATTTTCTTTTTGACGGGGTTTATTACCTGCAAAAGAGCGGGTGTGCGATGGGGAGCAATGTCTCTCCATCGTACGCCAATGTATTTATGCTCCACGAGGAACAACAGATGTTCTATTCGAATGCTATTTGGGCGGAACAGATATTATTATATTGCCGTTACATCGACAACGTCTTTATCGTGTGGCGGGGTAGCAGAGACAGCTTGAAAGAACTCATCCTATTCATCAACTCCAGGGAATCGCCCATCAAAATAACATCACAAATAGAACAAGCGGCAATAAACTACTTGGATGTATTGGTGATCAAAGACAATGGGGGACTACACACAGAGGTGTACTATAAACCGACCAACAAGAACACACTACTCAGAGCCTCAAGTCACCATCCGAAAGCCCTAAAAGTGGGACTGGCAAAATCACAACTTATACGCAGTGCCAGAATTACCAGCAATCCCCTGAAGGTGGAAGAAGCCCTTAATACAGTGGTCCAGAGATTTGCAGCCAGAGGCTATGACAAGAACACGTTGGAACGGCAAAAGACAGAGGTGATGGGTATCCCCAGACAATTGTTATTGGAACCCAAAGTAAGGTCCCAGAAAGAGGTCATTCCCTGGACCAGCAGGTATTCCACCTCAAGCCCTGTCATACCAAGAGCCACTAGGGCACTCTGGCCCATAGTGAGTACGGACCAAAGCCTGACATGTTACAAGAACAAGAGGCCGATTACCTGCTTCACCAGAGAGCGGAGCATAAAAGATATGGTCGTCCACACGGACATTACTGGTTTTGCAAATAACACACAAGCTCAACCCTTGACCACATTCCTCACCAAGAAACCGGGCTGTTATAAATGTGTGCAATGCACCACGTGTCAACATATGGACACAGGCTCCGTGTTCCAGATCCCCTCAGCTCCAGGCTCCTTCAGGATCCACCATGTAGTAACATGTTCAACATCGCACGTAGTGTATTTGCTGACATGTCCGTGTAAAAAGGGCTATGTCGGCAAAACTATCAGGCCCTTTAAGGAGAGAGCAGCCATGCATCGATCCACAATTAAAGCGGCATTAGCCAATAAAGTTAGAGGAAAGGTTTCTGAACACCCAGTTGCCAGGCACTTTGCCGAAGAAGACCACAGACTGAGTGATCTCAGACACCTAATCATTGACCATGTTCCCATCCAGCGGAGAGGCGGCGACAGGAATGCCAAGCTGTTGCAGATGGAAGCCCGCTGGATTTTCAAACTGGGGACTGTATTCCCTCGGGGACTTAATGAGAGGATGCCCTGGAATGTCTTCTAAATGGACTTCCCATGCATGCCCCATCATTAGTTTAGTTCCCCTGCAAGTTACTGAACGCTTGCTATTTTGTATTGATCATCCAATAAGCCCCCTCTAGGCCAGCTCAAGTATTCTTGACCTGATAGCCTCTCGATCCATATCTATGATACATCATACACGCATGAGCCAGAATGATATGTTAAAGCCTGACCCATGCAGATGTCCACATATCCTCCAGCCTTTAGCCGCCCGCTAATATGCCGTACAGTTGAGATCACCGTTATATTAATAACGCAATCATTGCACAGTAATGCCATAACTATGCCACCTGTACTGTAAAGTTTCTTGCGCATTGTATTTTATTGCACGCCATTCACGAGTATGTTTTGTTTATACACAGGTTGCCCTGGTAACCCAGCGTCGCGAACGCCGGGCGGAAGAACCGGAAGTGAAGCACGCACCACTTCCGACTACACGCCGGCTACGGACGCAGGTGACGGGCTCCCGCCTCTGTCTTCCCTTACCTGATAAAGGTAAGAGTCTTACTGTTGATTTTGTCACTCCTGCACCTTGAAAACGGGGCTCTTCCCCGAAACGTCGGTCTTTGTCTGCACCCATTTGATGATGTTATAAAGCTGTTTTTTACAAGTCTCCGAGTGCCGCCGCTGTGTTCTTTAAGTTACCTACTTTGTATTGGAAGGCACCGGAGCAGAGTGTTCATCTGGGACTGAGTGCCGGTCCGCCCCCCCCACGCTATATATATATATATATATATATATATATATATATATATATATATATATATATATTGTATATGAGGCCGGTTCGGTCTCTGGAGCACTGTTGAGTGGGGTCAGAAGGACAGAAGCAATGTACTCCCACTGTTCCACCATGGTGGGGTCAGATGGACACAAGCAATGTATTCCCACTGTTCCACCATGGTGGAACAGTGGGAGTACATTGCTTGTGTCCATCTGACCCCACGCAGCTCAACTGCGCTCCAGAGACCGAACAAGCCTCATCTCAAACCTTTGCCAGTTTTCTTGCTCCAATCCTTACCAGGAGCCACCAAAAACCTGGACATACCAGTGGAGTAGAGTTCCTGGACTATCTTGGGAGTGCCATCCCTTAAGTGACCTCCTTCTTCAACATCTGGGACCTCCCTTCCCCCCAAAAGGGAATCCCCCACTTTTCAATTTATATCTATACTGGAATACAAACCCGAAGTATGGACTATTGTAAAGAGGCAATATAGGAATGGACCTGGACCTGATCATAAGAACAAAATACGGTACCGTATGGACTCAAAACTCCCACCTAGGCAAATCTTCTTTTTAACAATATTTACTTTTTCATTCATTTCTCTTCATTTTTTTTTTTTTTATTCGATGTAATTATGATTACAATCAATTTAAGGGTAATACTTGCATAATAAATATATATTTTTTAGAATTCCTTTATCAGTATCAAAAATATTCATTTGAGTTAGTGCGGAGCACAAAAACCTTTCCTTTTTGCATGCTTTTGTATGGGTGTGACAACCCCTCCAAGTACACTACAGCTTGACGAAGCATCTCAAAACCTGCACCTCTTTTCTGGTAACTCATTACCAGATCCCTTGTTTTCTTCCAACAAGAAATAAGATCACTTCATTCAAAGCGGCTCATGTAAGCACCCTGGAGGACAGAAAACATGCTCCGTTATGGTCGAAATTGGAATCACAATTGCAAACCTACAAACTTGAACTGGATCGGTTCAATAAGAAAAAATGTAGTGAGTTTGAGGAAGCCCCGGTATACCATTGGCTGAACAGTACACAATCTAATCCAACAAGATTTAGATTCTGATCAAGGGTACAATGGCGATCCTGCAAAGATAAGGTGGGCTCCAACAGTGACAGTGAGTTTGCGTTTCAAGACTCAGATGAGCCTTCCACCTCTTCCTCCAATATCCCTTTAGGCCGCACAACACGAGCGTGCCTTGCAGGATCTGCACTAAACTCACCTGTCATGGAGGCCAAACGAAAAGACTCCACCAAACCACCAACAAGCAAACAGAAACTTTAATATTCAACTTGTCTTCAAAACTGCTATCATCTACTGAACAGAAAGTGCTTTCGAAAGGCTAATCTTTTGTGCCTACAAATGTACACAAAGACTGACTGGAAAGTTGATCTCCATCACTTCAATCGCAAACAACGCATTAAGGAATTCTACCAGCATTAAGTTCATCCCAACATACCATAAAAACACCAAGATTTCCTTAGACAACATGGCAAATCGAGCTTTGACCCGCCCTCCCACAATACGTCCATCAAAACTTTCTCTCGACAGTTGGACAACTCTATCACCAAGCACATTGGCATTAAAATCTTTCTAAAGTTGAACATCAGGCATTAAAATCCTTGTCTAAACGCCAATATATTATAATATGACCGGCAGATAAAAGCAGTGGCATTGCCATCCAAGACGGTGACCAATATATTCAGAATCTTGATGCACATCTGTCAGATACTAAGACTTATAGGAAATTGCCAGGAAATCCGACATCCTAATTTAAACAGGAACTGGGCAAAATTATTTTGCAGGCATTGCAAGAAGGCCACATCAAAAAAGTCGACAGAACATTAACATCAGATTTTCCTATTATACCGGTCATATTCTCCATCCCTAAAATTCACACGGACTGTCAAACCCCCACCCCCCGCTCAGACCCATTATTTCAGCCCGTGGTTCTCTTTGCCAGTACATATTTAATTTTTTGGACAATCTAATACAGCCGTTTGTTATGTCCCAGCCTCACTTCTTGAAAGACTATTCAAGACTATTCAATTGCTTGTAAAATTACGACAACTGGACCATATTCCACCCAATATATTGTTATGTACAATGGATGTGTGCAATTTGTACACTGTCATCCCTCACACTGAGAGGCTGTCTGCCATGTGCATTTTTCTTAATTTTGTTAAATTCGATTTGCTAGACATCCCACTATTTCTAAATTTATTGGAATTTATTTTGAGCAAAAATTATTTTTTACACCACTATAATTTTTATTTACAGCTTACTGGATGTGCGATGGGGTCCAATGTGACCCCGTCGGTAGCAAACGTTTACATGTTTTCTCAAGAATTTTTTTTTCTTTACAGAGGAAATCATATCCAACAACATTTTATTTTATACGCACTATATAGACAACCTCCTCATGTTTTGGGTGGGCAGTCAAGAGGATTTTATTAAACTAATTGGCAACATTAACCAATTGAACAACCCCATCAAACTTACGCACCAAAGCCATCCTACCCAGATCAATTACCTGAATGTAACGATCCAGGTGAGAAACGGGTGCATACATACTTTGATCTTTACCAAGGCCACTGATAGAAACACCCTGCTTCATTATAGCAGCTATCATGCCCCCAGTCTGAAAAAAGGCTAGGTCCCAGATGCTACATATAGTGAGAATTACCAGCAACACCGAGCTGTTACCACAAGCCAAACAATTTCTAGAGCGGGGATATGATTATCGGCTGCTTAAACACCAAAAAATTGGAGGTTCTCAACACTCCTCGATCCCAATTATTAGCAAAAATGGTAATAAGGGATGATAGGAAAAAATATGTTTGTACCCACTTTCACCTCCATCAGCTCAGCATTACCCCGGGTCCTTAATGAACTCTGGCTGGTGGTAACTACTGATCAACATCTGTATTTCTCTAAGACACATGCCACATGCCTGCACCTAGACACGGCTTCTTATTTCAAACAATCAAGATCTGGTCACAAATACAAAATTCATCAAGTTGTGACGTGCACTACCATGTTCGTCATTTACATCATCAAATGCCCATGTGGGCTGCATTATGTAGGCCAGACTAGTCGCCAATTTCATGAAAGAATGGCAGCACACAGATCGCGATCAAGGCCTGTCTGATCAGCCAGTCGCTCCCCATTTTAAAAGTCATCAGCACACCCTAGCTAGCCTAAAATACCAGATCATGGAATATATTCCGATTCCAATCTGTGGAGGTGACCGGCAAAAACGTCTGATCCAGAAGGAAAAATACTGAATCCATGTTTTGGACATAGTAGCCTCTCATGGCCTAAACAAACAAATATCATTAAACATCTTCTTGGGATGATTATGTCTCTCATGACCTAAACAAACAAAGATCATTAAATATCTCTTTGGGATGACATTGTCATAGTCCACAATAGTTATCACACTAACCAATTTAAGTTATAGATCAAATATTATACAGTCGTTTTTCCAATAAATATGCTTGACACAGGGGATCTTCCTCAATCTCCCAGTGCAACGATATACCTTTAATGCTTCTTCTGATGAGTGAGCATTAAGTAATAGAGGGATTCAGTATTCATCTTTCCAGAGAGTAAATCTATTAATTATTGTAATGTTACATAAAAAAACACCAACGTCGAGATCTAATGACATGTAATAATCTTCTTATCATTAGCTTATTTTATTAGTCTTTCTCTAAGGATAATTTTCCCGCTGTTTCATTTCCAAGACTTTTGCCCACTATCTAACTTTGAACATAATTGCCACTTTTTTGCTAATTAATCTTAACTTGATTGCCTTTTAACTTTAATATTATCAGCACTACTTTATATGTTTAACTCTTGTTGTACACTTTTTTAATCCTTTTCAATACTTTTATTGTATCCACATTTCTTTCACTAATTGTGTATTTTCAGCGTATATCGCTGCTTACACATCTTATTGTTTTCTAGCACCTTCCGCCAAGAGATGTGGTGAACACCGTTTGTTCTCCATGGCAACTGCTAAAGCTGCGGGGTTGAGTATGCCAGGACGCTAGTGGGTTAGCCAGGCAACTCACTCACATACAGTGGCAGGAGTGCGGGGGTGCTGATGTGTGCGTATGCTGGGTCGCCAGCTGGTCACCTAGACAACCAACCTACGTCAGATATATATATATATATATATATATATACAGATGGGGCAGGACTTATCCTTGCAGGGGATGGTGATGGCGACGCCAGCCGCCATCCCCCCACCAGCCGCCATCTGTACAGCGAGAAGGGGACGTGCGCGCGCCCCCTTCCGATCGATTCCCCTGGGTCACTGCCGGCTTGTTGTTTATTTCCACAGTGCAGTGTTATGCCAGTAACCAGCGTCCCCGATGTTGCTAGGTGGCGGGGAGGCGCGGCTACTGACCCGTGCCCTGCAATTGCCATATGGGAAAGAGTCTAGCGAATAGTTCATTCAAATTTATATAAAAAAGATCTATATTGTCTGGTTGCAAGTTTTTGTGGAAAGGGCAATAAATAGAACACATGCAAATTTTGGGAACATTGCAGTAAGTAAATTAACATAAACAAATGTGTACAAATAGCTGGATCTGTATCAGGCAATTGCTTGAAGCTGCCAGTCCAATGCACCCTCTCCATTGAAGTAGGCCAGGTACTGGTCTCTGACCTGCTTTGCACGCTGTGAAGACCCATGTGCCAGTGGGTTGGCATTAAGGGAGGTCCACCCATCGATGTCCTGAGGCTGGTGTGCTGGTTCCGGTTCTGACACTACTGGTATTTGTGTCTTGCCTTGCGCCTCAAAAAATTATACAGGGCACAACATGCAAGCACTATCCATTGGATTTTGTCGATGCGCATATTGATTGCACTGTGGAAAATCCTGAACTTGTTGCTAATTATGCCGAAGGCGTTTTCCACAGTGCGTCGCGCCCTGCAAAGCCTGTAATTAAAAATACGACGCTCCTGATTAAGCACTCTCTGAGGATAGGGCCGCATGATGTGCTCATGGAGTGCGAATGCCTCGTCAGCTAAGAAAACAAAATTTAGTCCATTTTGGCATTCACCACTAGAAGGGAGGTTTAGGCGCTTTGTGACAAGGTGCTGGTAAAAAAGAGTGTCTT
Organism: Crinia signifera; assembly: GCF_055691185.1. Taxonomy (NCBI): domain Eukaryota; kingdom Metazoa; phylum Chordata; class Amphibia; order Anura; family Myobatrachidae; genus Crinia; species Crinia signifera. Next base: position 206,230,433 of record NC_139219.1, read on the forward strand.
TCAGGGAACCTCCATCTGATGCCCTGCCATTTTTACCCACATCCACAGAAACAAATTCATAATTGGCGTCAACTATCACAAGCAATACTACACAAAAAAAAACCTTATAGTTATAGTACAAGGAACCCGATTTGGGTGGCTGTGTAATGCGGACATGCTTCCCATCGATGGCCCCTCCGCAGTTGGGAAAGTTCCATCTGGTCTCAAAATCAGCCGCAATACCTTGCCATTCCTCACGAGTAGTAGGGAACTAGAAAAGAAGTTTGAAGAAAAATGTATTTAATTTGAGGTTTATATTAACATAACTTTATAGCATATTTCATTGTTGATGGTCAAAATTGAGCCTTCCCAAGGAGGAAATTTGATTGACAGTACACACTTCTCAAGATAATTGTACTTTGCAAACCATGCATGAGATATATTAAGGATGGACAGGCCAACCTGTGGCTCTCTAGATGTTGTGAAACTACAAATCCAAGCATGCCTTGCCACAGTTTAAACACTCCCTTTCTTATTGCTAAACTGTGGCAAGGCATGATGTGATTTGTAGTTTCACAACATCTGGAGAGCCACCGGTTGCCCAGGCCTGTATTAAGCCCTTGTTTGTTGTGTTTTACTGGGGTACAACAAACCAACCAGGGCAGATTTGTCCTGCCCCAGCAAAACCCACCACAGAGTTATGACCCACCTCCCCCCCCGCGTCTTTCCCCCTCCTCATCTCCGTAAGCATAAGCCCTGCCGCTGCCCCGGCCGGCAATCTTAAGCGGTGTCAGGTTTGGAGATTTTACAACATTAAACAATGTATTTGGTATGTGCACAATTCTCTAGGTATATGACTGCTGCTGCTTTCAGAGCATGAGGACAGCATATAGGGCCCTGCAGGTTTCAGGAATTATACGCCCCAAAGCCTGAGGTGAAATCAAGGACCCAAACTTCAGATCCGCTAGGGATCTACCTGTTGCCAGGAAACGCAGAGTGACGATCAGCCTCTCCTCTGCAGGTATTGCCCTCCGCATGGTGCTATCCTGTCTTTGGATATATGGCCTCACCAGTCCCAGCAGTTCCTTGAATGTACTTTCATCCATCCGCAGGTAGTTACAGTAGTCTACTGGGTTGTTTTTGCGAATCTGGACAAGTAGTGGCATATGAGAGAGAGTATCCCTCTGTAAAAGCCAATGCTTGGTCCAGCAGGCTCGCCTTGCCCTATTATGGCCTTTTCCTCTATCATCATTAGAGCTCTCTCTCTCTCTGCTATCACAGCAGCTCCTGCATACGCTGCCAGCAAATTATAATGAAAAGGATCCATTATTGACCTTGGAAAAGCTTTATTAGCACACAAGCTACAATAATCTGGAGAAGAAATCCAAACTATTCACTCTGCACAAATGCAATGATGTTAAAATGGCTGCTGAGCCTTGATACAATCCTGTAAACATAAACACCCACTTCTACAGCCTGCCAATGAGGGTTTTGTTATTTTTTGCCCATTATGCAAATAGGTAAGGACACTGTGATCGTCCAGGATCTAGCCTACTAGCTATGACGTCAGATCGTATACTATATCGTTTGCAGATCGTACATTATTTTCAGTCCAAATCTGATGCTTTTTAGCCTATAGTGCGTTCCCGTGAAATCGTATACGATATCGGACGACACATGAATCGTACCGTGGGTACGCACCTTTAGGATTGATGATGCCCCTTATTTTAGGGACAAACTTGACACAATCATTCATGAAATTCAAAAGTTCTTCAGCAATGATTGCGGTGTCTTGTTTTCTCCTGCCTGTACAACCTCTTACAATAAAATGCTCAAGAATAATGTGAGCGTGTCTTGAACTGTGCACTACTATATCTTTCTGATTCAATATTCCTGTATCTAGATTTATTTCTATGCCTTTTTATCCAGCATCCCTTCTTTCCTGGTAAGCATGTATTAAGTATTTATTATCGGTACTTATGTAATATCTGAGCTCCCGTTTTTCTTATGAGACCGCGTCCGCTCGCCACGCTTCGGGCGCGGTGGCTCGCTGCGCTCGCCACACTATATAAAATCAACTCCATGCGTAGTTGGATAGTAGGGGTATGAAAAAATGGGGTGCATTTAACATGGGAGCCCAGATAATACATAAGTACCTTATTATCCTACTAGTGATCTGCCCCTGACTCATACTGTATGCAATCTGCTACCCTTCACACATACCCTGTCCTAGCCACCCTACTCTATGCCCTCTGTTCCCTATCACACACCCCCTGCTACCCATCACATTTCTATGCCATGTGATGCAATGACATGTGATATGTGCATAGTATAGCATGTGATGGGTCCTTACAATTGTAAGCACCTCTGGCATTTTTTTGCGTCACCCCCGGGATCCACGCCACCCCGAAGCATGGTGAGCGGTGGCAGAACACGTCCTCTGAACTTTTCATACCCCCACTATCCACGTCGGCGTGGAGTTGACTTTATATAGTGTGGCGAGTGCAGCGAGCCACCGAGCCTGAAGCGTGGCGAGTGCAGTGAGCTCCATGAGGGGACGCGGAAAAGTAATCTGCTGCGCTCGCCACGATTCGGGCTCGGTGGCTCGCTGCGCTCGCCATACTATATAAAATCGACTCCTCGCCGACGTGGATAGTGGGGGTATGAAAAGGTCGGAGGATGCGTTCTGCTGCGCTCGCCACGCTTCGGGCTGCCGTGGATAGTGGGGTTGTTTTAGGAACACATTCACACCAGCCATATCATACATCTGAGACAGTAATGACGACATGTGCTAACAAAGAACTGTAATTTTTACTGAAATATATGAAAAAGAATGATCAAGATAATAATAATAATTAGGATTAAATAACAATAAAGATAAGAAAGATAAAAGATACTATAATAAATCATGAATAATTTACAATAAAAAGATAATAATTAAAACATCAGTCCTCTTTAGGAAGGAGGGTCAGTGCGAAGAGGGCTCTTTCAAAAGGGTTCTCTGCACCCAATGTTTGCCTTCAAATAAATTCTTGGAGGTACAACTGCAACATGTGGCGTGCCGTACCCCTCTGACGCTTGTTGTGTCACTTGCACGCGCCCCACATGCTTTCGATATTTTGCGTATGCACGCCTGTTGTAGGATCTACAAAATTGTACCTATGGTTCATTTGTGCATGGTAATACCCTGCACGTTGCAGTTCCTCTGTGGTGTAACCCCTCCAACAGTCACTATAAATAGTGGTGCCTGCCTCTATGTTGTCCACAATCGCTGCCATCAATGTGGCAGCATCTCTCCGAGGCACCACACAAAGAAAGCACTGGCCCGTCTCAAGGCAGATACCACCAAAAACCCACTGCTGTGGTACCATGCACCCAACATTATATTTCCTGCGGACAAACCTGGATTCGTCGATCTCCACGATCTTCCCGGGCCTGCCAATCTGCGCCAGGAGGTCACACGTGCAGGCCTCTCTCATCCATCTGTTATATAAGACGGCAGTCTTTTTTGACATATCCAGCTCATCCTGGCAAAACTGGATTGAGGTCAGCTCCTGGGCCCAGGCATAAATGAATTTCACCTTGGTGATGAAAGACAAGCGGCACCCCGGGAACCAGTGCGCCGCTCGCACGCTCACCTTCAATCTGCAAACTGCAAAAGGTCCCTGGTAGCCACAGACTGCAAACTGAGGGCACAATGAAGGTAAGACCTAAAAATTTACACTAATTGCTAGTCTTGGAGATGGATTTGGGGCGCGGCTCCCCTTGGGTTGGTGTAACCGAGTTGCTTTCGGGGTGGCACACCCTAACATTTATTTAGCACTATTTATTTTCACTAATATTAAATTTCCTAGCACTACACTTTTTAACCTCTAGCTTCTGCTTCTTTCTTATTAACACACATTTATAGCTTAGTTTTTCACTTGTGTGCTGCCCTGGGGTGACTGGCTTATGCTGGCCTTTTTGGGGTTCCGCGCCCCAGATTCTTAGTATTAGGGACCCACCAGAAATGAGGTCACCGTGAAGCTGGTTGGTGGGCAAATATTTCTTGGCCAATTAATATACCAAGAACCTCTATTATTGATTGAATTTGATTAATAATATGGAGTGTGCATCTGCACCACATGTCTTTCTTTGCAGAACTACAAGTCCCAGCATGATAGCACCTCATGTAAATCGGGTGTGCATTCTAAGATCCCCCCCCCCCCCCCCAAAACTGGATTGAGGTCAGCTCCTGGGCCCAGGCATAAATGAATTTCACCTTGGTGATGAAAGACAAGCGGCACCCCGGGAACCAGTGCGCCGCTCGCACGCTCACCTTCAATCTGCAAACTTTAACGTGGCAGCGCCACATATTCTATTGTAACAAGTGCCAGAGCCCACACATAGCCAGAGCCTGCAGATCATTGGCAAGGAACATATCCACCACTGCACAAGGTCTTGGTCAAGGACCTTGACAAAGTTGCCAGGATGGATTAAAGGCATATGGGTTGAGCTGGAATCTACTGTACAGTGCAATAAAGGCTGTACTTCCACATCTCACACAGCAAATGGATTCCTGAGAGCCTTCTTTGTGAGAACTGCACCTGATACCAGGACTGCTCCCTGCATGTACAGCTGCTATTTAAGTTACTTCCTTCTAATTCAGAGACAATACCACAGTAGCCATAGATACACTCCCCAAACAGGATGAATGAAGGTTTTTGCTATATGTATCCTTGCACCATTCCATTGTCAATCTACAGTGTGGCAGGGCCAGCATAGTTCCACATCAAGTGAATGTTTAACAACATAATTAGGACTAAGTGCAGCAGCAGGACTGATTAAATTCAGTCCAGGTTTTTCTAAAATATCTGTTTGAATCTTGGTTTGGATCATTAACATCACCTGTGTTTTCCTGTTAAAAGTCTGTTTAGAGCTGGGCAATAGGCTTAGGGGTGTGGGGATTACGCTAGGGATGCTGGAGTGTAGTACCCACATTGTGAAGCCTGTATGTTGCCTGCTGAAAACCTCCAATGCTGTGACTTGTGAATTGCCTAACTGTCAAGTCTGTATGCTGTCTACCTGCTAAATATAAAATACATTTCTGTCATAACTGGTATGAGAAAACTTGACAATGGGGCTAATTCAGACTTGACTGCTAATATGAGAATTCACAGAGGACTGCAAGGAGAAGGCGCCACCCCGACAAAAAAAGAAAATGTCAGTTTCTAAAATGCGAGAGAATTGCAAATGGATTACTAATTGTCATCCACTCACACTCCAATCAGTATTCTCAATCTATCAAACTGTTTTTACCATCTATGCAGTTGGGAGTAGGTCTGAGGCTTCCACTAATTTGCGACTGAGACAGTGGTTATTACTGATGTAACAGACCCTCCTCAAATATGCCTGGGCTTGCCTGTGTTTTTTATGACAAACCCAGAAAATGGCAGGTAACCACCTCTAAAAGCTGACTTCCTGTCAGTCACACTGCAAGACGATTATGTTTACAATCCATATGCATATGCTGTCTTGAATTGGTGGTTGAATTGAAAATGAATGAAATATTACATATAGTACTATAAATATCACAGGTATAGAAACACATGTATTATACAAATTTGAGTCATCTGCTGTATGGCAGTCATTCGGATGCTCTGTGTACTGAATCGTGGTCAATGAAGCTCTGTATAATGTTTGCAACTAAACTGAACTGCTCTGTGAATTTGATGACAGACACTACAGGGTTCTGTATACTGTATGATGGTCACTTGGCTGTTCTGTGTAGATTATGGCAGTCACTGGGATACTATGGGCCCTATTCAGGTTGGCCCGTACAGGGCTGAAGTCAGCCCCCTTCCCGATAGTGGAGGTCTGCGCATGTGCAGACCCCCTGTGTGAACACCTTCGGTGAGTGTCACAATCGCCAAGGCGTTAGCATGGGAAATGAGTGGGCAGGGGGCTGGGGAACGCCCAACATTTTATTGGCATCCCCGTAAAAACACTGTTTGTTCCCCTGGGAATGCAGGCAGGTCGATGCCTGCTCGGGGCAGGCGGCTGAAGTCACATGACATCAGCACCCGCCCCCTATTGGGCCATCTCCGTCGGAAATAAAAGTCAGTTTAGACTGACTTTTATTTGCGATCAGGGGAAAAAATCATTCAATGGTCGGCGAACAGGCCCTATGTGCATTGTTCCATTGTCACTGGGAGAATGTGTTTACTGTATTGTAGCCACTGAGTTTTATGTTTTTTAATCTACTTTATTTCACTTAAGTAATGGGCCCAATATACAGCATGTTTTGTAGCTTGTACTAAGGAACATGAAAATGTCACAGTAATCAAGGAAACATGTGCGTGGATAAATAGTTTAGCGGGTGCATGTTAGAAACAGACAGCTTTCTGTGTTTTGAATTGTTATTTAAATGACAGAAAGATATTAAATATGGCAGCTAGACAGTGAGCTTGGGAAACGGAGCCATTAGGGAAGAGACTTCTGTACTATAAGAACATCAGATCCACAGGCGGGGGAGGATAGAAAAACCTTGTTGTTTGTTTGTTCAAGCTGCACACATCAGAGAACTGTCTACTTGAACTAGAGCTAATAGGCTATATTCCTGATAGTTGAGTTATTATTTGAATTTCTTTTATGCAGTCAAAAAAGGTTGATAAAAAGAGCTACAAAAATGAAAAGAGATTGGGTTTTAATGGAGTGTTTCATTTAAAATACACATTGAAAAAGATTATTCTGGTTATATGAATATTATGCATAGGTGCACCATTACTTAAGCACAGTTCCATAAAGTAGCTATATAGTCCTCCACAATGTGTTTCGATTGTAGCTATGTGAACCTATGGGGCAGAGGCATACCTAGATGTTCGTAGGCCTTATAGCAAAAGTTTGTAAGGGCCCCCTATTTAGCAACTGATGGTGATACATGTATGTAAAACATATTAGTTAGAGAGCAAAGATGGGCCCCTGCAGCTCTGGGCCCCATACCAGCTGCACCCCTTGCACCTATGGTAGTTACACCCTTGCTATGGGGTTACATTTTATTATTTTTGACACAGCAACTTCTTATAATTAATCTTTATTTCTTACTCATCATCCACAGTCATGTATTGTGAGTTGATAGAAAACCTATAGCCAATCAAATCAACTGAATATTGCCGATATCTATTTTAAGTCTACTGTATTTGGGAGTCAGTTATTTCTCCTGGCTAGTGATTGTTAGTAGGGGTGTGGTTGCATGCATCATTGCCTACTTTCCAAGCAATGTTTGGGAGGTTCCTGAATTTTGCAGAGTTTTCCTTCACTCCCTGGTGATTATAGCAGATTGAAGCAGGAAGCTTGTAATGTCAAATTAATCTATATACAAATTTATAGAAATCAGAATATAACTTTTTCATCAAGTATGATAAAACATTTACAGCTACTATTTTTTTTCTAAATATTAACTTTTGTTAACAACTTTTAGTACTTTCAACATTTATACAGTATGATATTTGATAAGTAAACCATTTTTTTTTTTTTTTAATTTAGCATTTTTATTGAAACACTTTAAGTTTGATATACAATCAGCTGACAGGGGGAGAAAAAAAACAAAACATAGATTATAAAGTAAGGTAAGTACACAAAGGAATGAGTGGTCTTAGCGTCAGCAGATACAATTCAAAACGACATTCTAATTCGAGAATATCATGTCCGATGTACAGTTCAGTTTCAAGTAAATACATTGGAAAAAGCATTTGTCATGTCAGGATCCTAAACCATTTTAAAACATGTATTTCCATAAATGGGGACAATGATGGAAGTTGCATATTTTGAGAAGCCTATTACTGCAGTCACTCTTTTGTAATGAGCTGAAGACTTCCATCACATAAATAAATGGGACTGATGCTCAGTTGGGCATATGCAAATCTGTACTGTGCAACAATTTGTACACCTACAGTATGTAGATCTTTATATTTTGAGAGAAAATTGGGAAACGGAGGGAGTGACCAATCACATTCCTATTACAGTAAGGGTAGTTTGCATAATTACAACTGAAGCACACAGAGATACAGATACACCTGTCATTAGCCATATTACTTGTGAGAGGCCGACAGCTGATGCCATAAACATTGATGATGATGATGATTTCTACGTTATGACTTTCTGGGCATATTTTTGAATTCCTTTTTTGCTTCTTTTGCTCAAGAATCAAGATTACATTGGCTATTGTTTGCTTTTATAGCAGAAACCCCCTGTTTTCTTCATCTTGCCCTATTCATGAATATCTTGTGTTGGGTTTATGTAGGTATATTATACTGTGCTATAATCGAAATAGTATACAGTTCGAAATGTAGCTTTTTAAAAATATGATTAAACAGCATAATTACTATGAAATTGTGTGTGGCTGAAATAATATATATTTTTTTTCCCTCCATAGGGCGTTAATCTTTACAAAGTCATGGAAACTGGACATTTTATTTGTACTGCCTTAAACAAGAAGACAAATTCAAAAGTGGCACTAGCTACATATTCTCCATAATGTGTTTATTATTATTATTATTATTATTATTATTATTATAATTATATCCAAAGATGTCTTATATGTAATTACATGCTTTACATGAAAAGGCTGGTGTTTTTTCTGCATCTTTAAAGTATTATAGAATATATTTATCTGCAATCACATTGTGCACTATGGGAAGGCATAATAGACTGGGGAGGCCAACAACAATGTCGGAGAAAACTACAGCCATGTTACAGTACATGCAACTCATCTGATATATTTCTCATTTTCAACTAGCTTTGTGTCTCCTTCAAGATCTTTCCACCAGCAATAATTACATTTTATTCATGCCCTTAACATAATACTATTATTGTGTGATTATTAGCGGTGGCTCATACCTGGTCATAGAAGGGGGGCTGCCACTAGCCCTGCTGCTAGGTCCAGGGTCCCTCCAAAAACAGTGAAAAACCCCATGTCGACCTTTTGACTGTTGACCTAGACCATGTCGACCTAATGCTTGTGTCAACCTAATGACCTGTCGATCTTGTCCCATGTTGACCTAAACTCATGTCGACATTGCATATGTTGACCTAGTGGTGTCGACCTAATGACTGTCAACCATCTTTAGGTCATCCAACCGACCATATCCCTACCCAAGATCATATGGTTTTGCCCTCTGAGAACAGTTTGTGTAGAGAATCCCAATAGAATGTGACTGGGCCCTTCACATTAATACAGAGTCTTACCAAACTCTTATCAGTCCTAATTACTTTTATACTAGCAAACAAGTGACTTATCTGATGTTGTGATTCAATGTACCACAGTATGCTCATAAGCCCGCACTCACTAGAATGACAAATCGCTTCTCTGTCACCTATGGCTGGCAAGTTAAAAGGCATTTTGATTACTGCTACAGACAGTAAAACAAACAGGTTTTGAATAAATACTGTAGATAGCCTACTTACACTGAATAATATTTTTATTTGCACTGGACACTGGTGTGCTGTATGTTACGATGACCCAGCAGTTTGGCCAGGGGTCAGGAGGAAGGAAAATGTGAAAAAGAATAGTGGACATGTGTGGACTGTACAATGGGGATTTGATTTAGATAGGAATGGTCAGGGCTGCCACTAGATATTGTGGGACCCCGGACGGCCCAGATAGACCGGGCCCCCCACCTGACCCCCCCAAATCAAACAATAGAAAAAAATCCTTGCTTGTGAGATATATATGTACACAATAGCAGAGCAGGAACTCCCTCACCTCATCTCCCCCTTGTTGTCACCTGCAGGAGCATCTCCCTGATGCAGCGCTGGGTCCCCTGTATGGGCAAGGATGGCTCCCCTGTGCGGCGCTGCTGGTTATCCCAGGTATCTAGGGATGTGGGGGCGGGTGTCCTCCTGCTTGCGGGTGTCCTCCGGCTCCTCGTCCTTGCACGGCGTGACGTCATCACGTCACGTCGCAATTGTGGGGGCTACTGGGTCTCCTGTTGCCCACCGCACTGCCTGCTCAGTGCTTTAGCATCCGAGGCAGGCATCGGGTGGCAGATGCTGCTGGAACGTGGAACTGGGCTCTGGTGCAGGGGGCTGATGAACTGTGCGGCGTGCTGCAGACAAAGCGTGGCCCGCCGATGTGATGGGGATCACAGGCCGCCGGCAAGAGGGTAGGTCCCGGGGAAAGAGGCAGGGGGTTGCTGCGGGCCCTCCCCTCCTGTCAGAGCGGCCGGGCCCAGGACACTTGTACCCATAGACCCCCCCTTTCGGCGGCCCTGGGAATGGTTAGGATTAGTTAGGAACTTGCCTGAAGTGGTGATTTTTCAGGGAATGCTTGTTTGGAGACTGGAGGAGAGTCTTGTGCTTGTGAGGGCATTATATAATGGCCCTTATTCTAGTTCACTTGCAAAGGCAAAATCCCAAATGGGCAGAACCATGTGCACTGCAGGTGCGGCAGATGTAACATGTGCAGAGAGAATAATACCCCTTTTCCACTGCAGCTCTTAAACAGTAATTTGCCATTTTTTTAGCCCTTTTAAATGGGTAGAGCTGCAGTGGGAAAGCTCCAGGGTGCTTTACCCATTTAACAAATAGTAGTATTTGTTAAACTGGTAAAAAGCAGTTTTACCCATTTAAGACCCATTTTTTTGGCAGTGGTAAAGGGTCTTAAATGGTATCCCCTGCTACTTGCCTCCCCCCCCCTCCCCTGGAGGAACGCAGGCTTGGCTTCCGGGACACAGAGGCGGTAGAGTACCAGGTACCAGGGGAGGGGGGTGGAGCAGGTGTACCAGGTATGTGGGGGGGGGGGGGGACAGGTACAAGGGGAGGGGTGGTATATTACTGGTGAATTACTGTTTTTGTACCTTTCAAAACGGGTTCAATGTGAAAGGTACAAAAACGGTAATTAACCAGTAATATACTGTTTACAACAGGCAGTGTGAAAGGGTCTTTATGGCTCTTACCCGTTTAAAGACCCATTTACAAATACCGGGTCATTACCCGTTTAGGCAGTGGGAAAGCAGCATTAGATTTTGGTGAGTTATTTTGTTTCTGTGCAGGGTAAATACTGACTGCTTTATTTTTACACTGCAATATAGATCTCACTTTGCAGTAAAACCCACAAATTACATTTGCCCCACCTGCAGTGCACATGGTTTTGTCCATTTGAGAAGGAATTTGCCTCTGAGAGTGAACCAGAATAAGGCTCAATATGAGATTGTACTAGCAAACAATATTACTAGGTATGATAATTTAAGCCTTTGGTTCCAATGACACAATTCTGACTAGCATTTGTATTACATCTGCTCCATTAACTTGCATTTTCTATATGTAAATACATTGGGGTCAGAGGAGTGTTCCCATCCAACCTCAAGTACATACTGTATCAGCCACTAAGGGGGAAATTTAGTAAGCTGGGAGTTCTATTTGACATGAGATGTTTTTATGGGCAACAAATCAGATACTAACTATTATCTTCTAGAAGTTGCTAAATAAATAAGAAGTGGATTTTGATTGGTTTCTCATAGCAACATCCCATGTGAAATAGAAGACTCATTTGAGTACATTTCAGGCAAACAGAATTATATTGCCATGGTGTGTATTACAATGGTTGTGTGTAAAGATCATAAAGATAGATCATAAATTGTCTTCTGAGAAATCTAGCAGCCTTTCCACTATGAACTATACTAACTTAGAAATGTTTTCAATTTAAAATAACTTATTTTTCTCTTTACTTGTTTTCAGAAAACTGTATACTTGTCAATGTCGCAATAGACCATTGGCAATTTCAAATATTTAGCAAAATATTAAAGTAAAATATGTTATGCAAATAAATAATTTGTCCTTGATTTAATTATGGTTCTAGTCTAGGTACTTTAGACACTAAATAAAAGGTTTCAAATATGTAAGGCAAATATGTTTCCTTTAAAAAGTCATACTGTATATGACATTTCTGGACAATATTTACTCCTGATTTTAGTTTCATTAACGTCCAGAACCTGTGTGTCATAAAGTCACATTTTAAAAGTAGCAGTTTTATATAATTGCAGTGAAACAAATTGTGCAGAACTTTAATTTGCACTAAAACACATTCATATGAAAAGAAGCATCAGGTTAAACATTACAGACAAGCTGTACAATCAGGAAGTTCAGCTGAGTAGATGACATTAGGAGATGTCACTTCTGTACACTGCTCTCTTGTTGACATAGTAGAAAATGAATCACTCTGAAAGCTTATTGTGTGCTTCTGATTCCTCTTTTATACCAGCGATTACAGTGTGCTGTTATTTAAAATGATTTTATTGTGACACACCTCTAACTGGTCACTGTAGCAACACCTGTTTTCTGTCCATTAGTGCCTTTTTACACTACAGACCTTCTCAGGTCAAGCAAAATGTTATTTTACATCAACTGAAGTTGCTCCAAAATGTATTTTATCCTATGAGATCATTATATAAGAATATATATGTATGTTCCATTTGGCATATGAAATATCTTCAATGGTTTACATGCTTACTTTCCATTCAACATATACAAGCAATCATAACTATATTATACTGCATTTACCACACAAAAGGAGTTATTCAATTAGACTCAATAAAGATAATAAGTTTGCATTATTTCTCACCCACCTACTGTAATTATGAAGCCTGGTGCTTCACACAATTGTATTCTCAATATAACTTGTGTAAATAATAGTAAAGGGCTGGTTGAGTACCACTCAGTGCCCCCCTGACGAAAACCTTTCAAACACCCTCTTCTCCATAATATGTCACGATCCTGACTGATATTTTCATGTTTAGTGGCTTACCTCAGTGTAATCCTGTGTTTTGCATTTTCAGATAAGCATGCTGTGCGGGACGGGCACAGTTGGGCATCAGTGGGACCCAGTGGCATAACTAAAAATGTATCTCCTCCTGCAAAAAGTTTCTGCCGCCCCTCTCCCCCCTTACAGCAGGGCATAGAGAGACACGCACAGCAGCAGTGCACTGACCTCCCACAGCAGTTCCGCCTGGGGGGGCGCGCCACCCCCTGTATGCGCCCATCACTACCCCAGTCAGTCCTCTCTACCTGGTCTCCCATTCTCTTTAGCTGCTCCCCATCCCCAATGCTGTTACTCCCTGAGCAGCACAGGTACAGCAGAGGGAGGGGTAGGATGAGTGTAAGTGAGAGGGAGGAGGATAGCTCTCCGTGCAGGAGCCGTGCTGTCAGGGTGACCGCGCAGGCCCTGCTGCTAATCCGCTGCTAACCCTTCATGTTGTTAGTGCGCTCTGCAGACCCCACCGGCGCTAGCTCCGCCAAGCTGCTCCGGGGTCTGCTGAGCGATTGTTATGTAACTAGCGGGACTGGGGTATAGGCTGCAATTGGAGTGGGGGCCTGGCCTTGCTGCTGTACTGCAATGACATGAGGCACTGCTAGTCGGGTCGCTTGTCATTTCGCTACAGGTTTGAGCATTTCGCGGGCCGCATGTGGCCCATGGGCCTCCTGTTGCCCACCCTTGTCCTAATTATACACCTGAATAGGAATTCCTCTGTGAGAAATTAGCAACAACCTGGTTGCAGCATGTAATTCCCCTCTGGGGTCTGGATCTGAAAGCCAGCATTCCCTGTGCATTCTTAGGATTTAGAGAATACAATAAAGTAAAACCACCTATGCTTGCGCCAACTATGTGGACACAATAAAAAAAAAATATATATATATATATACGTACAATTTCTGTATTCGGTACTGGTAGGCTTTTTAAATGGGAAAAAGCTTGTTCCTCGTACATTTAATAAAAAAAGATACAGAAAAATTACCTTATAGTGTAGTAAGTCATAAAATCAATGTTTTAAAGAGTTCAATAATTGTTCTTAAAGGGTAGAGCGGGGTCCCCTATAGTATATGGGTCCATGTTATATCACTTCTATGGTTTCACCTTCAGTGCTTATTCATATAGTAGAAGCTTACATGAAGCTTTCTTAAGGAGGGTCCTGGTTATACATATAAAGGTTTCTTTTCTAGAAGACAAGTGCATTCGGATGTTCACATGAAGGGTTACTTTCACATGTGGGGAATCCTCGCATCAAGGTATCTTTAGTTTTCTTCGAACCATAAAAAACAATAGGCTCAAGTAATAGTAAAAATATAAAATATACAAAGAAATAGTAATGGCTATGGAACAAGAACCACAAATGGAATTCTTGTACTGAAAAACCTTACTGGGAGTGATGGACAAAACAAAAAATAAATGGGTATTGTGCTCACCAGTAGGTCCAAATACAGTAGATGTGGTAGCTCCAATTCTAGCCAATGGTTACACCAACGCGTATCAACACAAAGGGTCTAGAATTGGAGCTACCACATCTACTGCACTTGGACCTACAGGTGAGCACAATACCCGGGTATTTTGTGTTGTCTATCACTCCCAGTAAGGTTTTCCAGTGCAAGAATTCCATCTGTGGCTCTTGTTCCATAGCCATTTGTATTTCTTTGTATATTTTATATTTTTACTATTAAATTTATTTTTATTACTTGAGCCTATTGTTTATTATGGTTCGAAGAAAACTAAAGATACCTTAATGTGAGGATTCCGAACATGTGAAAGTAAGCCTTCATGTGAGCATCCGAACGCACTTGTCTTCTAGTAAAGATACCTTTATATGTGTTACCAGCACCCTCCTTAAGTTAGCTTCATGTAAGCTTCTGCTATACCAATAAGCACTGAAGGAAAAAACCATAGAAGTGATATAACACAGACCCATATACTATAGGGGACCCCGCTCTACCCTTTAAGAACAATTATTGAACTCTTTAAAACATTTTTTTTTTTACCTACTACACTATAAGGTCCTTTTTCTGTATCTTTTTTATTACATGTACAAGGAAAAAGCTTTCTCCCATTTAAAAACCCTACCAGTACTGAATACAGAAATTGTACATATGTTTATATTTTTTATTGTATCCACATAGTTTGCGCAACCATAGGTGGTTTTACTTTATTATATCCTCTGTATCCTTTGGATGTGATTGGCGACATATCCTGTATCTCCACCACAGTTGCTGCTTACGGCGCAGTGTTACCTGTCATTTGTTTGCATTCTTAGGAGTTAGGCTTCAGTGTTTTAGGGCCTACTAGGCCTCTCTCCACTTCAAAGCCTACCTGGAGTACTAACATCAGAGGGTCTGATCATCTGACCATGAGCTATCCAATCTTGTGTCACTCTGAGTCTCTCTGAATCACCTAGTCATCTAGACTCTAGTCATCAATCACCTAGGACCAGTACTATTTTTCTGGAAAAATAGGTCCAGGAACTCCAGGTCTGGGGGCGGATCAATTAAATAAAACAATATACATATAATAGTGAGAGGGAGAGAGAGATATATCTATATATTGTATTTAGAAACAAAGGCACCCACAGGTGACTTTAAAATACAACTTATCTTATGGAAAGTAGATTTTCAGTTCCTGGTGATGTCATATTTAATTAGAGGTTCAGTAATTGAGTTCCTGCTGGTTCCTGCTGAAAAATAGCACTGCCTAGGACCCAAAGGTATAAATAGAATGAACTGGACTTCAAAGGCTGTCAGTTCCTTTAGTCACACGGCTCAGTGTGAGCTTAGCATCTGAGCTTCCTGTGAGAATAATACTGATTACAGTACCCTGGTTCCTGACTACCCTGATTGTTGTCAGGGGCAAGGGCGTAACTACCATTGGTGCAGGGGGTGCAGCTGCTATGGGGCCCAGAGCTGAGAGGGGCCCACTTTGCCTGTCAATGTTACATGTGCTGTATATATTTTTCAGCATTAGGTGATAAATAGGGGCCCTTACAAACTTTTGCTATGGGGCCCACATGTATCTAGTTACGCCACTGGTCAGGGGTTCTGTTCCTTGTGAAAGGTCACCACCCCAGTGAGTCTACATTCTTCATGGGGATTGCTCTTTGTGTCTGACCCCTTCATATAATTGAAAATGTCCTTCCCAAAATGGCCATTTTGGGAGGGATATTTCTGCCACAGTGCTCTTCCTCGGGTCAGTGGTTCCTCACTGCTGCATTGGCGGCCTAGAACTGTTGTCCCTACAGTACCCCCAGCTGCTATGCCACTGGTACTGCTGCTGTTTTTGCCTTTTTAGTAACTGTTGTCAGCTTTTATGGAATTGATTGATCCAGCGTGCACTGTGAATAGCTGTCAGCACATTCTGGAATGTGACGTTTTAATGAATTTTAACTGAAGAGGCACTAGACAAACTCCTTTAACATAAACTAAAAACTAATCATTTAAAAGGAATTCTTAGGACTTAGCAAACAAACAAAACATTTTCTGTTTTTGTTTCATGACCTATACTTAAACCAATTGAGACTGTACAGTATGAACAACAAATGGTCAAAAGAAAATATAAGAATAGCGTCCTAACACGTTATTCTTCTCCTGGTGCTATTACACTAATAACAATAGGACATACATTCATTTAGATATAATTAACAATAATGGTGATAATGTAGGCCGTGAATGTTAATGGCTATCCCTGCTGCATGCGATCTTGGGATTGGCTGTCCCCACCGATTGTTGATAGAGAAGAAAAAGGAAATTGGGTTTCATCACAGCGTCTGGGAGAGATGCTAATAATATTGAAAGCAAATTCGATAAATAATTGGTACAGTATAATAAACCACTTAATATAAGTAGGGATGATTCCTATAATATAGAGATGTGCAGGCTCAGATTTCCCAGATCCGAGCCCGCACGAACGGCATGATTACGAGCCCGGATCCGAGCGGCGCTCGGAGCTTCCCGCCTGACTCGGATCCGGGCGTGCTGGCAAAACGTCATTGCCCAGCACCGGATTTTCAAGAGTTGAACTTCTTAGAGTAGGGAAGGAATAGTCAGACTCTGTGTGTGGAGCTTTGTTAGGTTAGGTAGGTACTGCCAGTGCCTAGTGCCCCTGTCTGCTCTGCTGGTGTGTGCAAGTACTACCTGGACACCTCATTGTATATGTGCACTGTTAACCACTTATATACCAGTCTGCTTGTGCATCTGCTGTATATTATAATTATTACCTCCCTGCTGGTGCATTTACTTCCGTATATAAACTAAGTAAACTATATATATACTATCTGCTGGTGCATCTACTGTACTGCCATATAATTATTAATAATACCAGTGTATTGGTGCATCTACTGCCATATAATAATAATACCTCTCCACTGGTTTATCTATTGTACTGCCATATAAATAATACCAGTCTACTGGTGTATCTATTGCCGTATATGTAATAACTCTCTGCTGGTGCATCTCTTGCCATATAAATATTAATACCAGTCTACTGGTGCATCTAATGCCATATATAAATAATATCTCTTAGTACACTCGAACCATAAATGTCTTTTTTTTCTTCAAAGTGAGTTGATGACCCATCTAAAAGATCCGGATCTTTTCACGAATTGATCACTATACCCCTTTCCCACTGCAGCTCTTAAACCAGGGGTGGGGAACCTTTTTTTGCCAAGGGCCGTTTGTATGGGGAAAAAATCCTTTGGGGGCCAAGTGTAAAAATGTCTCTTACAAATTGTCCTGCTGCAGCCGTCCCACGCTCCAGTGGCTGCCGCTGAATAGGACTGAAAGTCTCTGGATGCTGTTGATTAAGAGGAATCTCGCGAGAACTACCGACCTCTTGCGAGAATTCCCCTGTACTTGACTCCCGGCAGAGCCGCTGGGCCTGAGGTTCCCCACTCCTGTCTTAAATGGTAATTTGCCATTTTTTTAGCCCTTCTAAATGGGTAGAGCTGCAGTGGGAAAGCTCCAGGTTGCTTTACCTGTTTAACAAATACCGGTATTTGTTAAACGGGTAAAAAGCAGTGTTTTACCCGTTTAAGAACCTTTTTTTTGCAGTGGGAAAGGGTCTTACAGTAAATTATATTTAAGATCCTACCCCCGTTCCTTCCCCCTCCCAGGGTACCTTGCAGCTGGTACTCCCGACCCCCTCCCCTAGTACCTTGCAGCTGGTACCCCCAACCCCCCTCCCCTGGTACCTTGCAGCTGGTACCCAGTCCCCCCCACCTCCCCTGGTACCCCCCGCACCCCCCTCCCCTGGTACATGGCAGCGATCCATTCAGGCAGTGGGACAGCACGGTATGCAGTGGGCGTGCCAGGGCTCCTAGTCCGCAGGTCCCGGACTTATGATTGTAAGCATCATGCACTAGCATGATGGAGGAGGAGGCTGCAGCTGGTGCACAGACAGCGGGGGCACTGGGGTTCCGGGCAGGTTCGTGCTCAGGAGGAGGAAGCGGGTCCATTAGGAGATTGTCATTTCATGAAATGACAATCTCCTAATGGACCCACTTCCTCCTCCTGAGCACGCCACGGACCTGCCCGAATCCCCAGTGCCCCCGCTGTCTGTGCACCAGCTGCAGTCTCCTCCTGGATCAAACTCCTGCATGATGCTTTCATGCATCAGTGGGGGACCTGCGGACTAGGAGCCCTGGCACGCTGCTGCCTAATGCACTGCCCCGCTGCCTGGATGGATTACTGCAAGGTACCAGGGGATGGGGTGTACCAGGGCAGGGGGGGGGGTACCAGCTGGCAAGTAACGGGGGGGGGGGTACCAGGTACCGGGGGGGGGGGCAGGACAGGTACCAGGGGATGTGTGGTATATTACTGGTGAATTACTGTTTCTGTACCTTTCAAAACGTGTTCAGTGTGAATGGTACAAAAATGGTAATTAACCGGTAATATACCATTTACAACATGCAGTGGGAACAGGGTTTTCAGGCTCACACCCGTTTTAAAGTCCCATTTAACAATACCGGGTCTTTACCCGTTTCTGCAGTGGGAAAGCAGCATTAGTGACCCGTTTTGCCCATCTCTATTAAGCTCAGTGCCTGTCTCCTCCTTTTATACCTGATTCCTGTGTTTTAATTTGGTTCCTGTGTTTTAATTAAGGAAATGCTGTGCAGCTGAGAAGACTCTCATATGCTCTTCCAAAGCAATCCTTTTGGTGCGCACACACAGGGGCGATAGGTGCTGAAATCGCTGGAAATATGGTCGCTGGCGACCATATTGTCAGTGATTGGGAGTGTGCCCCAGCGATTCATCGCCGGGTGCGTGCTCCCGTTTTCAGCCCCCTTTGTAATCGCTGGTCGCAGGAGCTTGCTCCTGCGACCAGCTAATTACCTCTGCGGCACCGCCAGCAGAGGTTCCTTTTCATCAGCGACCATCTCTGGTCGCTGATGCAAAGGAGACACTGGGCAATATATTGCTCAGCAATATATTGCTGAGCAATATATCTCCCCCCGTGTGTACGGGGCTTTTGTGTTGGTTATATTTTTGTGTTGTTTCTCATCAGTGTAAAAACTCAAACAATTTATACGGATATATGAAAAAAATGAAATAATAATAATAATAATAATAATAATAATAATAATAATAGATGATAATAATAAAAATACAAAATAATGGGATAGAATGAAAAAAATAAATTAAATAAATTAGAATTTTTTTTTTCATTTTATCCTTTTTTATTATTTGTTTTTATTATTATTATTTTTTAGTATTTTTATTATTATAATCTACTATTGTTATTATTATTTTTCATATATCCGTAGAAATTGTTTAAGGAGTCTTTACACTTTACTCACAACACGGATTGTATCAGTAGGCTGTATTACGTACCTGCCACCTTCTTGCAGGGAAAAGCTCTACACAAAGGGCTTATTCAGATTCATTCAGAAAGGCACAATCACATTCTAACGGACAAAACCATATGCACTGCAGGTAAGGCTGATATAACATGTGCAGAGAGAGTTCGATTTGGGTGTTTTATTGTTTCTGTGGAGGGTAAATACTGGCTGCTTTATTTTTACACTGCTATATAGATATCAGTTTAAAGTACAACCCCCACCCAAATCTAACTCTCTCTGCACATGTTACATCAGCCCCACCTGCAGTGCATATGGTTTTGTCCATTAGAGAGTGATTGTGCCTTTCCAAGTGAATCAGAATAACCCCCAAAGAGTCCATGACATATGGACTTTGAAGATTCGTTACATTTCATTATACAAACTAGGGATGTGCATCGGCCACTTTTCGGGTTTTGGGTTCTGATTACCTTGAGGTTTTGGGTTCTAATGGGTTTTGGCAAAACACATCCTAAGTGTTTTGTGTTTGGATTTTTGGGGTTTTGGGTTCTGATTTTTTTGTTTTAAAAGCATAAAAACTTTTTTTTTTTTTTTTTGCTCCTACACTATATTAACCTCAATAACATTCATTTCCACTCATTTCCAGTCTATTTTGAACACCTCAAAACATTGTTTTTAGGGCAAAAGGTTGCACCGAGGTAGCTGGATAACTATGCTAAGACACACAAGTGTGCAGGACAAACACGTGGCTCATGTAAGAGTGGCACTGCGGCGGTAGTAATGGCAGTACTAGGCACAAGACAGGTAGATACATCAGCAATACTAGTATATGTGCACCAGCAGAATTCATAATAATTAATTTTATTATTAGGTACTGTTTGGCAGTGGCACTCAGAGGCACACGTCAGTGCACCAGCAGCATGCAATTATTTTTTACAGTCCCACGCAGCACAAGTATTCATTTTTAATTAAATTATATATAGCAGCCTAGTATGTAGTTGTACTGCTAGGTAGGTACACTTAGGCAGTAACACTGCGTGACAACAAAGTAAATAATACTGGCAACCTCTGTTCACAGTATGCAGTGCAGGCAACACCAGTGGACTATATATATATAATTCAATTAATTAAGTATTAATAATATAGCAGCCATTTTTTGGAAGTGTCTAATGTCCTAGACTTGAATCCTTAGAATGTTAGTGACTCACCTGATAATGTTACCTGGACATGGTGTGTAAGCCCATAAACCCTTACCAAGATTACATAGGGTGTATAGCCCATGACCCCTTGCTACAGTATATTTATTATTTTGTGTATTTACTTGATTGTCTGGGAAGAACCTATGTTTTTCTCAATGCTAGAGCTACTTGAGATTACTCATTTTTATCTACCAAAAGCAATAATCCCCCATAACAGATGTATAGCACTAATGCCGCCCATACACGTCCCGATGCGGGCGTGCATTCTCTTCTTAACTAGCATCCATCACATCGCATTGCATGCCTTGTGCATGCAATGCGATGCAATGTGATGAAAACTAAGTACAAAAAGTATGTGCAGCACATACTTTTTGTACTGTGCGATGAGGTGCCGCGAAAGGACAGAACCGTGGCACTGTAACTTTCAGCTGTCACTGCCGCCGGCACTTCAAATTCATCAGTGCGGGCTGTGACGTCTGAGCTGTGTGATCAGATGGTAACGCAGCAGCCTGCTATCACCGGCGGCCCGGCCACCTATCCCTGCAAGCGAGAGCCTGGAGACCGTCACCGAGAACATGAGGATCCTGCAGGAGGTAAGATGCCGGGCAGGGGGGGGGTGTCAGGTGAATGAGGGCTACTTATTTTCATTGGGGGATCGGATTTCCTACTTTGTCTCTCTGCTCCCCTCCCACCCCGGCCAGACCTGGGTCCTGCACACCCACTGCATGCAGCCCTCCCACATCCCAGTGCCCTGGGCAAGCAGCTTCCTCACTTCCATTTTATTGCCAGTAATTTCTGTGTGTATTTTCAGGGTTATAATGCTGGCTACTGTGCTTTACCTGGTCAGCACAGTGCTATGTGTACTGTAGGCTCTGGACTGCCCTGTGCCAGCGGCCACCCACAGTTGTGCCCCTTCCATGCTGCTGCTGCTGTATGAGGGCACTGCCAGCCACAGCAGTGCCCCTTCCATGGTGCTGCTGTATGAGGGTAGTGCCACTTCCATGCTGCCAATGTATAAGAGAAACTGCCGCCCACAGTAGTGCCACTTCCATTCTGTTGCTGTGGCACTGACAGCCACAGTATTGTCAGTTCCATGTTGCCGCTGCACGAGGGCACTGCCAGTCACAGTAGTGCCTCTTCCATGCTACCACTGCATGAGGGCACTGACAGTCACAGTAGTGCCCCTTCCATGTTGGCACAGTATGAGCGCACTGCCAGGCACAATGATGCCACTTTCATGCTGCTGCTGTATGGGGCACTGGTGCTGTGGCCATACGTTCTACACTGTTACCCACCACATCTGCCCTGTAGACAAGACTCACAAACCACATCTGTTTGAGAGACATTATATATACAGACACACAATGTGTGTGTGTGTGTATATATATATATATATATTTATATATGTATGTATATGTGTATGTATATATTTATATATATATATATATATATATATATATATGCACACGCCATACACGTGGGGGCGGGGGCGCCACAAGCTTTTTTGGCTGGGGGGAGCAAAATTTATAGTTACGCCACTGCCTCAAAGCACACATCGCATAGCCCGCATCGGGACGTGTATGGCCATCTTTACTCATTATATAGTCTTTGCCAAATTGTTACCCTACCAAGACAGGTTTATCCATTATAAAAATGGAGGATGGACTAAAACTAATTAATCCAACATGTTTTAAAGGTCCGTATTCAATGAGAAAAATTTGCCGTGTTTTATGGCGAGTTTGTGCTATTTTCGCGTTGGAAGGAGCATATTGCTCTCCAAAAGTGAACCACCCTATTCAATGTGATATTTTCGCCGTCTTTCTAAGTGATTTTTGCCATGTCTCTCCGTGTAGCAATTCTCCATCTTTTCATGGAGAAGTGGAGAGTGAACTTTTAAAATAAAAGTTTTTTTGTTTTAATTTTGGTGTAAAAAAATCAGGATTTTTTTTTCTGTGAAGGGGCATGCTATTTCTATTAATGTGCTTATAGCACATGAATAGGTACTTGTTTCCTAGCACGGCCACACCGATTTGCATCGGGGTGGTCGTGTCGGAAAAATCGGGTCGATCGAATCGCATGCGATTTGGTCGCATGCGATGCGACCGACCGATTTTAGACCCGATTTTTTTTTAATGAAATGTAAATTGGGTCCCTGGGACCCGATTTTACATTGAATTCAATGTTAAATATTCCCAACCCCCCCAAATGTCACGGCGTACACCCCACCCCACGATAGACGCCAACCCGAAGCGTGGCGAGCGCAGCGAGCCCGCGAGGGGCGGCGGTGCGCGTCCTCTGACCTTTTCATTCCCCTACTATCCACGTCGGCGTGGAGTTGAGAATAGAATAGTGTGGCGAGCGCAGCGAGCCACCGAGCCCGAAGCGTGGCGAGCGGACGCGTATACCTGTGAAGTTATGCGCGTCCCCTCGCGGGGCTCGCTGCGCTCGCCACGCTTCGGCACTATTCTATTCTCAACTCCACGCCGACGTGGATAGTAGGGGAATGAAAAGGTCGGAGGACGCGCACCGCCGCCCCTCGCGGGCTCGCTGCGCTCGCCACGCTTCGGGTTGGCGTCTATCGTGGGGTGACGACGGGGACATCTATAATGTGAAATGGGTCATATTGGCCCATTTAACATTTTTCAAATTTTTTCAAGATTTCAATGTTAAAAAATATTTTAACATTGAAGCCTATGGAAAAATCGGGGGCATCGCGTCGGGACCAATGTTAATGGTCCCGACCGACGCGATGCCCCCGATATTTTACCTTTCCCGACAAGATTTCAATGTTAAAATATTTTTTAACATTGAAGCCTATGGGGAAATCGGGGACATCGCGTCGGTCGCGTCGGGACCATTGTTAATGGTCCCGACCGACGCGATGCCCCCGATATTGTCTCCTAGCCGGCAAAATGGACCTGATTTCAAAGGAAATCGGGTCCATCGTATGGATCGTGTACCTTAACTTAAAGGTACACGATCCATACGATTGTGGCCGTGCTAGGAAACAAGTACCCATGAATATTTATTTAATTTAAAAAAAAATATATATATATTTTTTTTTACACAGAGTAGCCAGCAGGGGGCCGGGAGCTGAGCCGCTCATTAGATATTCATATATTCACTGCACCCGATCATTACATATGCATGATCGGGAACAGTGAATATACCCGGTCCCCTGCTGGCTCTGGGGGGGGGTCAGCTTGTGCTGTCTGGCTCCTGGGGAGCCCACCTCCCCTCCACATACGTTCTGGGGCAGGCAGGGAGACTTCCATCTCCCTGCCTGCCACCGTCCTCGGGCTCCCTGCGGCGTCACCTAATACGCTGGATTGGCTGATACTCGCCGCGAGGGGCGGCGAGTATCAGCCACATTGAATAGTGTATAAAGTCTCGTGACGGTGAATCTCCAAACTTGGAGAATCTCCAAAAAAACACAGCGAGTGCACGGCGAGCGGAAAAAAACGCTCGCCGTACACGGCAAATTTTCTCATTGAATACGGCCCTATATCTGCTTATTATAATTTACAATGTGGAAATCTTATACAGCATAATAATTATTCTGAATATAGTAGCATTTAGCTATGAAGACCATCACATTACCATGGTTAAATTCAAATATTTTATTTGGCATATATAAAAAAAAAAGTTACAATAAAAGATATATTCTACGTCTCTTAAATTTGTAGGTAACATAATTACATTGATTACATAATTTTATATTGTACAATACATATTTTATTGAATTAGATATAAACCATAAAAAACACATTAAATTCAATAAAATCAATTATAATATTATTACTGTATATAAATTAAATATTCTCTAGTGAAAAATGCATATAAGAACATATAACAATCTCCTCACCCAAAGTACAGACAGTAGGCCTCAGACTAGGTATTTTGCAGTAACCACACACATTATCTCCACAGCTTCATAGGGATCTACAAAAAGCTCCTCACCCCAAAGAAATACCTTCACCACATCAAATAAAGCATTGAGAAAACTAGACTTAACTATGGCTTTGGAGCAGCTGCTACCCTTAAAAATGCTCCTATAATAATCGACAAAAGTCTTTCATAAAATGAGGCAGTTTCAATTACTCACAGGATTTACAAAAAAAAAAAAAAATTGGTGACCAAATTTGAATTACCCCAGGTATGCTTATTCTCAATACAGGCAGTATTTAATTTTTAAAAATTGTTTGCAGTGTATTTGCTTTCAAAATTCCATGGGGTGAAAAAAAAGTGGTCACGGAACACTGGGTGTGTGTATTGACTGCTCTGATGGTCTCTTCAGCCTCTACAGGCTCCCTGTCAGCTCTCCTCCATGTTGATTAATCATTACCCGGATGCTGGGAGGAAAGTAGGCTGCTGCTGACACCAAACACAAAAAGGTGTTACAAATACTGGGGGTCACACACAAACACACCAGGAGTAACACACCGGGACACACACATGAGGGTCAAAGGGGTCTCACACACACACACACACACATACACACAGCTTCTACAAAAGACCAACTTGTCGGGATGCGGAGGAAGAAGACAAAGCTTCAGATGGTGAGTAATTAAGGACTAATTAGGTGCTAAAGGGTTTTTCGAAAATCCGCACACAATTTAATGTGCCGGATGATTTTGTATTGATTTCGGACTAAATTCATCCTTTTGTGTCTTAAGTTATTTAATTTGGATAAGTTAAAAGGTTACATTTGGAAACATAAGTGTTATGAGTTAAAAAATTTGCAAACAGATTTTGATACTCATTGGTAAAAAACATTGGGTCACAGTGAAGCCCTCTACATTTATTGCACATACCTAGTACAGTATGACATCACAGCACATTCTAATCTACATACTCACAAACAAAATAATTTCTGTAATTTAATAAAAGCAATTTTCTGTTTACAAACTGATTAGGAAGTCATTAAGCTTTCAGAAGCAGTTCCTCTTGGAACATGACTTTTTTGTGGTGATCTACAGGCTCTGAAAGAAATAATAACATCAGTATCAGCAAATATACATACAAAATGTTAACAGAGAATGCAAAGTATATTCACTAATAGATCAATCAAACTTTTACTTTAACTTATATAATGTATAAAGACAAAATAAAAAGAGAGTAAAGTAAAATATAAAGGTACTTGTTTCCTAGCACGGCGCCCACGATATTCAGTCGTATGGCATTGTATTCAATTTAAAATTATATACCATTGTATATGGCAGTGATTTTCAACCTTTTTCAGGTCGCGGCACACCAGACAAGACTTCAAAATTGCCAAGGCACACCAACATTTTTTAAGCAAATATAAGACATACTGTATCCCTCATAGTAATTCCACACACCTGCCCCCCCCCCCCCAGTTATTCCACATACAGTACCTGCCCCTCCTTAGACAGTCCAAGCATCAACTCCCCCTTACAAATTACACAAACAAATGCCCCTCCTTTGTTATTACAAGCACTCACCTGCCCCCTCAGATATTCCAAAAATATTGCGCACTTGTAAGTAGGGTTACCACCTTTTTGTTGAGAGATTCCCGGACATTGGCCCACCCCTTGACACACACACTGACTCGCCCCAGTCTCACCTTATGTTGATTTTTTTTAAACCTTTGCTTTTCATTCTTGATTTTGCATACCATAATGCCAGTTACATGTTATATCACACACATTAATGGCCATTACAAGTTATGCCACACATTGTGATGCCAATTACATGTTATGCCATATACCGCAATGGCCATTACACATTCTTGCAAACGAGGGACAATATGGACAGTTTTTCAACATAATGCCAACACCCCGCACACCCATTATATAGTATACCACATGCCATAAGCCATTACATGTTATGCCACACACCGTAATGCCCATTGCACATTTTAGTGAACTTTATAATTCCGATTACACATAAGCCCACACATGATGCCCATGACATACTATGTAACACTCCGCAATGCCCATGACATACTATATAACACTCTGCAATGCCCATGACATACTAATTAACACACAGCAATGCCCATGACATACTATATAACAATCCGCAATGCCCATGACATACTATATAACACACCGCAATGCCCATGACATACTATATAACACACCATACATATTTGGCACATAAGTGCCACTTACCTACATGCTCAATGCCAGGGGCTTCATGCTCGATGCCAAGGTGGACTGAATTTGCTCGTTGCCAAGGGGGACAGAACTGTGCAGTGGCCCACTCCTGGCTCCCGTCCGCTATTTGCAAATTCAATGCACCGCCAGTAGTGTGCGGCAGGGAGGGAGGGTGGGAGCAGTAGGGTGGGAGGGTATCTGGGAGGGTATCTGCAGTAGGGAGGGAGGGTGGCTGGGTTGAGTGCAGGAGGGTGGGAGCGTGGGTGGAAGTACACCATACTTAGCCAGCCGATGGTTAGCCGGCCCGCACACCTCACCCCCCCACCTCCTCTCAGTGTGCGTCCGTGTGCAAACCCCCCCTCCTGCCTGTGCTGACACACTGACGACCCCTTCCCCTGTCAGTGTGCGTCCATGTGCGCACCGCCTGCCTGCTCACGGCTCCCCCGTTATGTACGGGAGAGAGACATGCTGTAATATTCATATCTCCCGCTGCTGGACCTCTAGCCAATGGGCGCTCGCAGTCCAGCAGCCACCAGTTGATTGGCTGCTGGACCGCAAGCACCCATTGGCTAGTGGTCCAGCAGGATATATGATTATTGCATAGCAGCACTCGAGTCCCGGACAGTGCACAGCGGGGGAGCCGTGAGCGGGCGGGCGCACATGGACGCACACTGACAGGGGGCGGTGCGCACATGGACGCACACTGACAGGGGGGCGGGCGGGGAAGCATTCCCGGACATTGTATAGTCCGGGTCAGCCACTCAGCGCCGGGCAACCACACACACAACCCACAATGTCCAGTATGATGCCGAGCCGCCCGCCCGTCCCCCTGTCAAAGTGAAACTCCGCTGGTGAGTCGCCGTTACCCCGAGGCATGGTGGCACACCTGTCAGCTGGCCGTGCCACACTAGTGTGCTGCGGCACACCAGTTGAAAATGTCTGGTATATGGCAAGCGGGGCAAGCGGACGCGCATTACTTCACATGTATTATGCGTCCGCTCACCACGCTTCGGGCACGGTGGCTCGCTGCGCTCGCCACACTATATAAAGTTAACTCCACGCTGACGTGGATAGTGGGGGTATGAAAAGGTTGGAGGACGCGTACCGCCGCCCCTCGCGGGCTTGCTGCACTCGCCATGCTTTGGGTTGGCGTTGATAGTATGGGTGGCGTGGGTGTGCATTTAACATTGTAAGCACCACATATTTATCTTATAGGGGGCACATTTAACATTGAAAACACCCATTAGGTTGCTTGTATAATTTAAAATCGTATACCATTGTATATGCCATACAATGGCATACAATTCGATGGTATACAATTTAAAATTGTATAACATCGGCTAACATCGTATCGCATCGCATACCATCGTATTCCTTATGGTATGAGATGCGATGGGCGCCATGCTAGGAAACAAGTACCGATATAAATAATAAAGATATAACAATTTATAACACTCTGGAGACAGTATACAGATATACCAAAATTTGTGGTTAAAAATTAAAAGAGTAGTGTATGCAAATGTATTAATAAAAAGATTTGCTTCTAAATTATTCCATTTATATTACATTTAAACAATATTACTAAGTCCATAAATACCCTAAAAGTAGGTCACCAATAGTTATGATGTACATTGCAAATTTTAGACACTGGATTTTAAACAATCGATGTAGCAGCATGATTTCATTCCTTTGATTGTTCATTTAAAGCAGCAATAATTTAAAATGCAAAACCAGGTTGGGACCAAATCTAATTATTTTGTAGGAAGGGGTACCATATAAAATTTTGTGGAAAAAGGATGCACAGATAAATATATATTTACCCACAACCAGGGGAATTGTGATGGGGCCCATACTACTTAATACTACTGTACTAACCACTAGTACATTTAGCTAAACTGCTGTTGATTTGGGGGTTTCAAAATGATTTGCATGTTAACCTTGTAAAGCACTTTCTTGTAAAAATCTTTTCTTGAAGATCTTTTTACCAAGACCACTAGTTGGTGAAAGTGTTGGACTGGGGCATGAAGAGCCCACCGAGGAATGAAGTTATAGGGGACCACTTTTAGGGTGTGGCCAGTCTCTGTAGGGGATGTGGCCAGCTGCAACGGGAGTTTGGCTAACCACTACAGAGTAAATATCATAGTAAAGTAAATACTGCTGGTGCATGCATACTATTGTACAAGATTAACAAAAGATATACCATAGTTCTGTGCAGTATAATGTAGCTTACAGGTATGTTTAATTCCTGTGCATAGTCTGGAACCTGATCCCTATAATTGGAGGTGGGGCCCCAGGCAGTGGGGCCCACCGGGGATTTCTCATGTACCCCTGTCGACCAGTCCAATACTGGTTGGTAATGTGTGGATGTACTGGGCATTTAATTTAGACTTATGGAGCCCATACACGGTCCGTTGTGTACGGCTCCGTTCTGTACTATGCGATGCGCGCTCCCGCGCATCACATAGTACGGTACAAAAAGTATGTGCTGCACATACTTTTTTGTACTAGGTACACATGGGATCGGATCGCAGTGCATGCACACTGCATGCACTAGGGATGCAATCCGATCCGATGTGTACTATTTAAGTCCCAAACGGATCCGTTAAACGGACCGTGTATGGGCTGCTTTACAGATTATATCCAACATGTGTTTTGTTTCCATATTGCTTTTCCTTTGTTGGTTGGTTATTTCTTTTAGGAAAGTACACAGCTTTATTTATTATCTGATTTTTTTTTTTTTAACTAGTTTTATTTTAAGATGTTTTTAATTGGTCATCATCAGCACACATGCATAGCAAATGACTGTATATTCCCCTTAAAAGGCCAATTGAGACATGTGATTGCCTCATTAGAGAACGCCTCTTTACAGGGCAAGCTATATTTACTTGTGCATACTTCATCTGTATTAAATTTTTAATGTTTAGGGGCAGCAGGAGCAAGCTACATCCGACTCTATGGGGAGTATTCAATGCCATGGCGAGCGCATGGCAGCGAATCCTGTTTTTGATTCGCAGTGCGCTCGCCATGATTTTTCACTCCCCTTCACTTCGCTGCCAGACGCCAGCCCACACTATTCAATGCGTCAGGGGCTCGCTGCCCCTGACGGCGAATAGTGTGAAGAGTGACGAATCCCCCTGTGCAGATGCTCCATGCCTGTCTGGAGTCTGCAGGGGGATGGGAGGGACTGGTGTCGCGGCGGGGGAGCGCGCTGATGCAGGCGGGAGCCTCCGCACAGCCTGGGGACAGGTCCAGCAGCAGCAGAGCCTCCGGCTCAAGCAGTCCCAGCGCTGACATCACCGTGCTGTGGCTGCCGGAGTCAGAGGTCTGCTACTGCTGGAGCCGTCCCTGTCAGCTTGTCCCCCGCATATCTCTCCCCCCTCTCGTCCCCTCACCTCCCTCCCCTCACCTCACCCCCAGCAGAAGCGCTTGCAGGGTGCTGCTGGGGTCGGAGCCGCTGCACTCTCACTGGTCCCGATCATCGGGATCAGTGTGCAGTGAATATATGAATATTAATGAGCGGCTCCGGCTCCCGGCCCCCTGCTGGCGAATGTGTAAAAAAAAAAAAATATATTGTTTAAAAAAAAAATATATATATTAAAAATATATTCATGTGCTGCACGTATATGAATAAAAATAGCATGCCCCTTCATAGGAAAAATATTCTGATTTTTGAACACAAAAAAAAAAATTTAAAACGCTTTAATTTAAAAGATCACATTACAGTTCACCTAAAAAAGCTGCCGAATGCTAAACGGAGAATCATGGCGAAAATCAGTGGAGAAAGCAGTTCTCCATTTGAGCATTGAATACACTGTCAGCGAATTCCACTAAAAACCCCATTGAAAATCACAGGCGAATTGTGGAGAATAATTTACGGCGAATCGGCAGACATTCGCTGTTCATTTGTGGCGAATTGCCTCCATTGAATAGGGAGAATTGTTTTTTCTAACAGAAAATTCGCCGTAAACCCAGCGAATTGCCAGATTCACTGAAAAAAAACGGCGAATCTGAGGCATTGAATACTGGCCTAAATGTGGCCACATTACCCAATACGGAAAAGCATGACCCTGTGTCCCAAAAATGAACCAACGCTAAATAAGGCCCCGTATGTGCTGGTAATGTTGCAATCTGATTCTTTCTGCTTTTCTAAAGAAATAAAAACAAAATACCCTGATTACTATTCTTTATCCTGTACTTATGGCCTAGGCCATTGATTTTGTATTTTATTCAATTTTTTACTGAGACCGGTCCTCCTGTTTTTTTTTGTTCCATCACATGGACACACTCTCTGAGTGAACCGTCAATTGGATTTGACCTTCTCCCAAAAAGATACCTTGATAGGAGTATATTTCCTGCACTATCAGTGAGTATGGTACGCATTCTGGGACCCTTGTGATCATATTCTTGGTTTGGACCTATCCCTTAAAGAAACCCTTATATGCTTATAATCTCCTGTCCACCAGTGAGTACGGTACGCATTCTGAAGCACCTTTTTCATCTCACTTGGTACTGCTACAATTCGTTTATCACCTGAGGTGTACCCCTAAAGATACCTTTATACGTATATACACACCATATCACTGTGAGTTTTCGGTACGATCTCGTGCCTTTGGGATTTGTTGCATCCCTTCGATACATTGCAAATGTGTGTCACTGATACACATTTTTTCTTTATATTTTTTTTCTCCCTTATCCTGAGAAAAAATCCACTTTTGGATAAACGAGTCAAGCGCCTTCTCCTCCCCCTTTTTGTTTCGGAAGTTTCTGGAGCTTTATTGTTGCTCCTTTTGTCAGGACATCAAGGAGCAATAATAAAGCTCCAGAAACGTTGACTGTAATATGACCGTCTGAGATCTCTTTTTGTTATTGATTGGAGTGTCAGATCACAGTGCCCTGGCTCTAACAGCTCTTGTATATGTGGTGGATCATGGCACCTTCTAGTTGCACTGATTGCTGGAGTACCGGATCGCAGAGGCTGTGTTGTATGTATGTATGTATGTATGTATGTATGTATGTGTGTATATATATATATATATGTATATATATATATATATATATATATATAGAGAGAGAGAGAGAGAGAGAGAGAGAGAGAGAAAAGAAAGTTTAAGAGGACGCTAAAAATCAAGTCAATACAGTCTATACAAATATTTAATACATAAAGCTGTTATACAAAAAAATGCCATTAGGGCAAACCAGAAGTATACAGGAATCACATATAAATCTTCATAATGTGTCAGTGTAGTGTCCTTTTGAGCAATGTGACGACACGCATCATTGGAACAAAGCAGAAGGCCCAGCGTGATTTTTCATTCACATGACTTCATCAGGGCAAGGAAATAACGGTTCAACCATATGCTATCTGTAGTATATCTCCAATACAATGTGTTTGGAGCAATCCAATGAAGGAATATTCAAATGGACAAAAAAGAGGATTGTCCGCTGTTCGATTTCTTTCAGGGGATAAAGTATAAGCTCAAAAGAGCTGGAGATCAATTGGTTTTGACTACTGCTAACTCTCGTATAGAGACTGTGGTAGTGTAGTGTAGTGTACAGCTGGGATTGGAGTGACTTATTTGGGATCCCAGCTGTATGCACTACACTACCACAGTTTCTATACGAGAGTTGGCAGTGGTCAAAACCAATTGAGCATATTTTTTATCCCCTGAAAGAAATCCTCTCTTTTTTTGTCCATTTGGATATCCCTTCATTGGATTGCTTTAAACACATTGTATTGGAGATATACTACAGATAGCATATGGTTGAACCATTATTTCTTTGCCCCTGATGAAGTCATGTGAATGACGAAACTCATTGGGCCTTCTGCTTTCTTCCAATGATGCGTGCCGTCAAATTGCTCAAAAGGACGCTACACTGACACCTTATGAAGATGTATATGTGATTCCTGTATACTTCTGGTTTTCCCTAATGGTTTTATGCATTAAATATTTCTTTTGACTGTATTGACTTGATTCTTAGCGCCCTCTGAAACATTTTTTTCTTCTTATATCTATATGCTGGATTCTGTCTGAGGTGCTGCTCCTTCTGGTCCTTCAGAGGGGCTGCTCACGCTGGTTAGAGCATGGATTGGGGATCTCTCTCTCTCTATTTATATATATATATATATATATAAATTTAAACATTTATATATACTGTATATGCACATTAAAAGTTAAGTTCACAGTATTAATTAGCATTATAAGTCTATCTGGCATGAAATCAGACTAAATGCTAGATCCTTTCTAGCAGAAAACTTCAAGCCAGAGAGCATTATGCTCTATTTAGTGCACTGACAATCTCACAGACTCTCTGATGCATTGGCTGAACACCTTGGTCATTAGCTGTTATTGACTATTTGAACATTATATGCTGTGAACAAGTCATTTATTTGATCACGCTAAAATCTTTCCTATAACCGTCCTGTTAGCAATATTGGTGGTAGCTATTAGGTTAATTATACCAACTAATGCATAATGCAAATGTTATACTGTATTTAATGTGCAACATGTACTCACTGTAATGGCTTGGGAATGAACTACTTGGTTATATATTTTATACCAGGAGGAGTATTGATGCCAATACTGCTGCATTTGCAACCAGGTTGATTAGGAAATCAGAATTGTATGTGCATATGATATAAGTTCAAAATAAGAAATTGGTTCTTGGAAAAAGGGCATTCATGTCCTTTTTATGTGTTTTGAACAAAGTTTTCTAGAGGAAATTATTAAGAAATCTATAATAAAAAGTTATAATCAAAACCAAAACAGAGATTTTATTACATTGTTGTCAGACACATTCAGTCATGGACCAAAAATCTGCTAAATGTCATGCAAAAGG
The DNA here is from genome assembly GCF_055691185.1 of Crinia signifera. Taxonomy (NCBI): domain Eukaryota; kingdom Metazoa; phylum Chordata; class Amphibia; order Anura; family Myobatrachidae; genus Crinia; species Crinia signifera. The sequence continues at coordinate 206,264,156 of NC_139219.1, forward strand.
TCAACACAGACAAACTATGCTCTAGACATATTGCAGCTGGTATTCCTTTGTGTGCTGTGATGTATACCAAGTACAAATTAATCGAACACATTGCTGCATATTCACTTTTCTCTCCTGGACCTTTACATGGCCCACAAAGATGCTTACCGTATCTGAAGTAACGTCAAAAGAATTATCAGAGAAATTAGTATTATCCCAGAAGTATATGCAATTATATAGACCAGATCATCTGAAAGATATATAATAGTTTATGAAAAACTGAATTTACTAGAATTATTGTTCAATGTTCATACTATACTTATAATTTTCCAATAATACTTAGTAGATGCTTCAGTATGAGGTAATAAATGTAAGCACATAATTGGTGAGATGTATCAATCCTTAGTTAGGAGCTAGTTGGTTTGTACATTATCTCTGGCCACTTTATCTCCATCCATGGCTTAGTAAATAGACCCCATAGTCTACAGAATGTCAATTTAAATACTCACCAAATCTAATATCTGAAATGTTATATTTCTTGTTTTCCAGGTTAAGGTTTGCAGTTCTGTTCATCTGGACTATGCAAATTGTTGAGTTGTTTTTATATAAGACCAGTCAGTTTTTTTTATAAACATACATTTTACACAATGCCTTGTACAAAGGTTCCCTATTCCCCTTAGTTAGGGAGAATAATTATATGATGTTGGCTATATGCAAGTACCATACTGTAGAAGGGCTACAGAGTGGATGTCTCGCTCTACTACTACAAGTTCCCTACCTCACAACTGTACTGTAGGAAATGGCAGGCAAGCATGGTTCTGGCACATAAGCTACATACAGCATTTCTATATAACACATACTCAGGGCCTGATTAACCAATAGGCTGATTAGGCTGCAGTCTAAAGCACTGTGATTGGAGCGCTCCCTGTTGCTGCTGGAGTTGGGGCAGAGCAAGCTCTCATGAGATCTCCCCCAAGAACTGTGGGAGCAGCAGTGTCTATTGCGATTGCTGGCATCACCGAGGCATGAGCGCTGGGTAGAAGAGCTCCTCCACCGAGGCTGATTGATGCCACTGCTTCCTTTACCATCACTCATAGCGTGTTTGCAATATGAAGGGAGCTGAGGCCCGAGCCTATTACTGAATATGAGAAAAACAATTGGTGGTGGGAAAGGGGGGCACATCTGTATTAGCACTAGGGCAGCTGGAACCCTTAATAAGGCCCTGTGCATACTTACATGTTATTATCTTGCATGGGAAAAAGAGAGCATAGGGGCACTTACAGAAAGTAATTTATGAAGCACAAGCATTGTGCACAGCAAAATAAATTGGTTATACAGATGTAGCAGGCTAAATCTACCACCAGGGGGCGCACGCACGATACGCTCGTGCGACCCGTGGCAACTGAGCCTGTGGTTTTATACAAAATGCAGGTCCTGCTCTTGAGCCTGCCTTTACCTCATAAGTGAAAATAATATTTTAAAATGAACCTCCTTTAAGGCAATTTGTAATTATAGGTCCTTAAATAATATAGTAATTTCCTGTTTTATAATCTAAGTTTGGCTTCAAAACAGCCCCCTATCAGGATAAAATGGAAGCTGGTTTGGGTAAGCTACCAGATGATAATGTCTGGCCTACAATTATTGAGAGGGTAGATAAATATCTATTTCAACACACAATTCACATAAACTCTAAAATATTTTGACTTAATTATAAATCAAAAAAGTAACATATCTATCATTTATTAATCGATTTCGTTCTTAAAACTTTACAACTGTTTTTTTAGCTATAGAGGACCAACCATTAAAAAATATGTTCTAGGGCATCCCTTTTCTTGGCAATCAATGCTATATATTTAACTTTATGCACTTTATGGGGGCAATTTGCATTTATAGCATCCTACCCATGACTACATAGATAGACAACTGTTATTCAAACTCTGGGAATCAAGATTTATTGTACTCCTGAAATGTCCTTATCCAATCATTTTAAGCATCTCAACATACTGTAGAATAATATGGTGGGGAAGGTGGTTCTTTCCCAGCATTGCTAGTGCATCATTTTGGTGTGCTGGGTTGTAAATGATCTCTATGATTGAAGGCTCTGCTTAGAAAGTAGGTTTTTTTTTAATAAAAATCATTGACATTGTTAACATCAGTATGAGGTTCTGAGCTTTTTAATTGTTTATAACCTTGACAAATAGACTGATTCAGAGATGTACGTACATATCTTTACAGCTGTCCGTTTCTCTATACTGGCTGTGCAAAAATGCAACTTTCAAAGCCACTGGGGTTTGTATTAGGACACCTTCTGGCAGCATCTGCAAAGATGCAACCATTGGACACACAAAGGTCAAACACTGACCTTCTGAATAACCCCATGGTCATGCAGTTTAGAGAGTGGTGACACCTGCATTCACCAGATGTCTAGGTGTATGTGTATTACATTATCAGGATTTACAATGGTGTATTTGTAGTGTCTCATACTGAGGAAAATGCTCAGGTCACATTCATATGATATATAAACACAAGGTGAGTAATACATGTATATTTTAGGGTTTAGCAGAAAATACATGGACTATAACTTTCATGCATTTGAATACACCCAGTGTGCAATTGGGATACCTAACCAGAATTACCCCTCCCTTTTAGCACCTGAGTGACATCACAATCTGATTGAGCATTTTGCCAACAAATGTGTTGTACATTTGTATACACAAGATATGCATGCCAGGTCTCATTGGTATCCAGTTGTGGTTCTCCAAATCCATACAGAAGTAACAGATTTGAAATAGAGTCAAATAGTGCAATGTTAATGTCTGCTAAAATGTATACAATAAGTCTTAATACAGTAATAGTTCCTCACAGCTCTTCTAGGATGTCTTTGTTCTTGGAAGCTGACCTGCCAGGTACACTAACTAACCCAATTCCAGTGCTTAGTTGTGTTTCTCAATTCCAGGCAAGTATCAGAGTGTGAGCCTTTTCTTGCCACTGTCCCCAATGGTGCCGATCTTTGCTGGGATATGTTGGTATTGGTCCCTTGCCAGTAACTATGGAGAAATACCACTTGCGGGAACCCAGAACTAGCGCTTTCCGTGAGATTATGCCTTTAATGGTCTCTGCTGTGGTATTGCCTCCAGCCACTCAACTTGCCAGCCAGCGAGGAGGCTTAGGTGGTGGATGATGCTGCAATCAGGTGCTGGGGCTTGTGATGTGATGCGGGTGATGTATTCTAATATGTTTCAGCCTTCCGATTTTTTAAGGATGGTCATGCAGCATGGCTGTTGTCAGCAAGAATGTGACATCTTATAAAGGTATCTTTTTTTCCTCCAAACGGATGTGGATCTGAGGACACATTTTGGAGTGTCTCCACAGGACCTCTTTGGATACCCACATATTTCCTGACCTAAAACGTCTGACACTTTATCTTGAAAAAGGCACCGCAGCGTGCTGAAACGCGTAGAAAACTTAGTGTCTGGTCAAATTCATGTGAGCAGCAGAGTTTGTGGAGCAGTATTTGGCAGTATCTGGTACCATATTCTACACCCGGGTTACATCTTATATGGTAGAAAGGCTGTCATTATATCATCCCTGCCCTGCTGTGATTTTTAAAGAATAAAAAGGAATTTGTATTTGTCGTGACTATTGGAGTCATATTTGGAGGAAAAAAAGATACCTTTATAAGAGTTCACACACCCTGTCTTGTGTAAGCATACATAAAGAAAAGAAATTTAATCCTTTCAAGGATTACATACATATGGACTTTTTAGCGCACGTGAGACTTCTCTTGTCTGTTGTAGTATTGTCTTTCTGAGGTCCGGTGACCTCTTTTTGAAGTAACATATGCAGCTCTAAAGATTGCAGCGCCTGGAGTGAAATTCCCTTTTTCGTAAAATAAGAATGTGACATGCCTGCACTTGAAACGCCACTCCTCAGCAGCGCAGTTGCAAATGAATTACTCTACTGCGCACAACATTTACACAGAGTCCATCTTTGAATCAGGGCAAATGTTATTCCAAGGGGCTGTCATTCTAATTAGATGGGCTGTCATTCCAATAGTTGCGAAAATATTTAATATTCCTAATTGCAGAAAAAATGGCACTTACGTAAGTAGATCTTTCCTCAACAAAACACTTACCACTTTGAAAGGTATATGAGCCAGTCCTTATCCGTTTCTTCTCTTGTGTATCACTGTAAGATGCAGGAATGTTCCTTGCAGTAAGTCTGTCTAAATGAAAGATTCAGATTCAACAGTTATACTGTATATATTTACATGCTGGAAAGAATGCAGTAACATGGTTAAATATATTTAACTAGTTACAGATACAGTATATGAAAATAGTTCAACATTTTCTTTCATAGCCACACAAAAATCAAGAGTTCAACTCATTGGTGCAATTATTGAGGATATATGTGCAATCTTTTCCCCTGCAGTACATATCTGGGGGACTCACTAATATGATCAGCTGTATCCAATGGTTCTCTCTGATATAGACCATGTGTAGTGCGCTGAGTTACTGAGGTACTATCTGAGTCTATTATCAATGGATGCTGCATGTGAGCTCACTACCATTATATTGCTGCAGTATACCTGTATGTATTACTTATTAAAAAGCATGGTGAAAAGGAAGAAATCCTCTGGATATAGATTAGAAGTAAAACCTCTGTGTGGGGGCACTCTTGAATGTTGAGATTACTTAAATCTTACCTTTTAATATGTTTATTCAATATTAAAATAAAGACATTTCTAAGTCACAGGAGAGATAGACAATCCCTGTGTCCAACAAAGACAATACACACAAATACATGTATACATGCATATATTATGATACAGTATCCGTATAATAAAACTTATTTTATAATACTTTGGGGGTTATTCTGGTTGATTCGCAAGGCAAGTCCACCAGACCCTGCCCGGCGAATAACACCCCCCCCCCCCCTCGCACCGTGGGTAATGGATGTTTTACATTAACATCCATTTGCAGTCCAGGGGGAACATTCCACATCTTATAAAGATGTCGAAGGTGCACACATATATAAGTGACTCTCAGGTCACTTAGATATACATACATGCTAAGCAGGAAGTGGGCAAGCAGCTGACGTCCGGGATGTCAGCTGCCCCCACCCCCACCAGTCGATTTGGGCGTTCCCATGGGGAAATCGCCGACCCACGGCCACAAGCCCCCATGCCCCCTGCCCGCAATCATGGGTGCGTGCACCCACCCTGTATCGGCACATGCACTCCATTGGTTTCCCGTACAAACTGTCCGTGAAGTAGACGGCATTAGGGAGAATGCTTAATTTTGGCTCTTGTTGGCAAAAGTGGATATACATGATGGCAAATTAAACTTTTTACTTACTTAAACAGGATTTGCCATGCAGTATGTGGGTAAACAAGTCACATAAATGTTGATCCTCATACTTAAGTCCAGCATCACATGTACATGGAGTTTGAAGCCTTGTTCCAAGAGTTCCAATAAATGCAGCGCGACATTCTTCACTTCCAGAGCAAGTCAGATCTTTTTTATTTAAAGCAAACAAACAGTCCCTGTTATTGTGACACCTGCTAGCATGTTCCCAGCATTTTGATTGATATGTTCGATATCTTTTTCTGTAGAGAAATAATAATTTTAGAGAAGTGCTAATTTTGCTTGATGATAGCTGTAATCAGATATATGCATTATCTGAGTTGTTCGCACACTTCAGTCAGCAGACGTTGTTTACAATACAAATGTTATAGCACTTCAGTATTTCATATTATTAGACATGTAGGGTGAAATATAATAGGGTGAGAGATTCATAAAGTGAGAGATTTGGTAAGAAGTTTTTTTAAGGCGCCTATTATATTATCATGATTGACATTTACCTTAACTTAGAACAAAAAGTACTTTGTGATCAGGTGTGCATAACACAAAAGCTGCTTATCAACTATTAAGGTGACATTCAAAAACCACCTGGTGTGAGCAATATACAAAAGGGTAGAAATAGATGAATTAGCGCTGATGTTGTTCCCATGGAAATAAAGTCAGTGTGATAAATCACAAATAAGTTCAAAATAATGTCACCAATGGGGTCCAAGATGAATGGGAATCCTAATTTAAACGGATCCTCAATAAAACACGTCCTCTCAGCAGTGGAGTATAATATGAAATGACACAAATAAGAAAGTATAGTGCATAACTTTTTAGACAGTGAGTTTTAATAAAAGATGTGCACTTACAATTTGAAGAACAAATAAAAGCATGGATTAAAATGATCGCTCAAAGCAAAGCTGCGGTCCAAAGGCAGGGTCCAAGGTGCAAAGTCTCACCAGGTCCGGTAACTGGCAAGGGCTGGATCCTTGGATAACCACAGAGCAAAGTCCTTGGGTGAAGTAATTAGGTAAAACACGCCAAATGCATTTTGGACCGACTACTGCTACTACCGCTACTGAGGAAGGACCAGTCGGTCCGAAATGCATTTGGCGTGTTTTACCTAATTACTTCACCTGGTCAAGAGCGCCTTCCCGCCAATTTTAAATTAATTCTGTCAAGCTGAATTAAGTGAAGGCCGAAAGGCCAGGAAGCAATTGAAAAGAGCAAGGGAGGGAGGGTGGGAATCCAGACTCAAAGAGGAAGCAGCATCATCTGACTCCCCTTTATATAACCCTGCCTAAGCTACCACCCATTTTCTACCTAATCTCGCTATCAATCACCTGAACTTCTATGGGTAACTGAACTGTTCACACAACTTTATTAAGACAATCATAAAATTCACAGGCTCTTAAATGCCCTCATGCCTATGCAGCCCTCGCCATACTATGTGCCGGGCGGTAGGCAGGAAGATTTTGAAAAGACTTGCCGGACGCTGATTGGCTGAATTCAGCCAATCAGCATCCGGCAAGTCTTTTCAAAGTCATCAGCGCTTCCCGCCGCCAGGCAAATAGTAGGAGATGGAGTGAATGTAAGCTGCCGCTACAGCGGCTACACTAGTCCCCGGAACCCCACTGACTATCCCCGGACCCCCGCTGGCTGTCCCCGGATCCCCGCTGCCTGTCCCTGGACCCGAACTGCCCGGACCTCACAGCGCCCCCCTCCAGCGCCCGGTGTGCGTGACCCCCCCAGCCCCCCCCCCCCTAGTTACGGCCCTGCCCTCGCTTAATCAAAGCGGCAATCATTTAGACTGCAAAATCAAACTGTTTTTTCATTGTAAATGATTGTCGCTTTAAAAAATGTCACCCTTAATGTCAGAAGCAGACATTCCCAGCCTTGGTCCCTAAGACATGCTAACAGTGCAGTTAGCTCCAGGGGAGCAGCAGCAGTAGATATTTAGTGGTTAGTATTTCTGGGGCAAAAAACTCACTTGGCAGGTATGCCATGCCCCAGAATAACCCCTCCACTGAAGGGGTTAATAATTGCAAAACTAAAATATACAAACTTTTATTAGTAAACAGTTGTTGAACTCTTAAAACCTCTTAAAATCTTGTATTTGAAAAGATAGATGCACTAAGGCATTACATATTAGGCCTCTACTTCTATAACTTCTCCATGGTTACATTTAAATGTGTTAAAGAACTATTTACTGTATCTCTAAATTGTTTTTAAAAATGTGTGTACTAACAGTTCAATAAGTAACATTTTCTAATATTCGTGATATATATATATATATATAATAGGTGATTCATCGCGCCCTATGGGTGCTCTTTACACCATTGTAAGGGCTCCCACATTTTTTGTAAATAATGCTTCGCCCATTGCAGTCCAGCTATTGCTATTAAATTACTTTGTACCACTGCACTTGTCATGGTGCTCAGGTGTGTCTGTCACACACACATGTAATGAATGGGCGGGCATTTAGCTTCGCACAGTGAGCACCCTGGCATGGTAGGAGCTGTGGCACAATGATACAGAGATTCTGAGGAACTACAAGTACCAGCTGGCTGCAGCAGGGAATCAGCTGCATGCTGGGTCTTGTGATACCCCAACAACTACTGTCAGCTTGTAAGTACCAGGGTGGGTTCTGGAGGCAGCCTGCTGCCCCCTGGCATGCCTGCTAGGCATGAGCTGCTCCCCTGATTTGGTAACTGCCCCTCGGCCCTGTACTCATTGCAGAACTGGAAGAGGGAGGTGGTGTCATGCATGCTGCTGCCACCTCACCCCCTCACACAGCTGCCGTGGAACCTCCTCCTGTGGCCTGGTCACTGGACTCCTGCTGCCCGGAGTTGGGGTGCTGTTGTTGCCTTCGGGCTCCTCCTGCTGCTGCTGTCCCTGGTTACCATGACAACTGCCGGGCAGCGAGGGGCTGCTGCTGCCACTACAATGGAATCTCCAGGCACAGAGCAGCCCGGCACCAGCTCCTGCACACCATCCTCTCTGAGGTGTTGGGCTGCCGGCAGGGAGAGGATGGCGGCAGCTGCTCTGGGATTTTGGGGATGAGGAGGACTCGGAAGTTCCTCCGTCCCCGCCCCCCCTCCCCAATTCCAGGCGGCATACGGTCGGTTTGTCGACCTAAAGATGGTCGACAGTCATTAGGTTGACACCACTAGGTCAACATACTGCAAGGTCGACATGGTCTAGGTAGATATGGGACAAGGTCGACAGGTCATTAGGTCAACACAAGCATTAGTTAGACATTGTGTAGGTGGATAGTCAAAATATCGACATGGGGTTTTTCTCTTTTTTTGCGCCAACATGTACCGATAGGCAGTATTTCATGCCCTACCATCCACTAGGGCGTGGTGGGAGAAAAAAATAGTGTGCTGACGTGGTGCACTTAATCCTGTGTCCATGTCGACGGTGTCCACATTTGGGTAAAAGAAAAGCAAAAAACCCCATGTCGACCTTTTGACTGTCGACCTAGACCATGTGACCTAATGCTTGTGTCGACCTAATAACCTGTCGACCTTGTCCCATGTCGACCTAGACCCATGTCAACCTAGACCCATGTCGACCCTGCAGTATGTCGACCTAGTGGCAGGACCGGTGACAGGGGGAGGTCTAGGGGTACAAGTGTGACGGGCCTGGTGATCTAAAGGGCCCCAGAACTTCCATGTACCAACTTGTACAGGTTCTGTCTGAAAGGGCCCCCTTGAGGCTGCCGCAGAATGGATATCTACAGTATTTCCGATCCTGCTGCACACCCCTCTGACAGCCGCACTGGGACACAAAGCAGTACTGGGACCTGGGACATGAGCTTTGACAAAAATAATCAATTGTACTCGCCTCTGCAGCTCGCAGGAGGCGAGATGCTGCCGTGGAATGCTGGCTTTGTGTAGGAGTCCCTGTGACTTTCTGACAAAATCCTTCTTAGATGGACAAAACCATGTTCACTGCAGGGGGGCAGATGTAAAATGTGCAGAGAGAATTAGATTTGGGTGAGTTCTTTTGTTTCTGTGCAGGGTAAATACTGGCTGCTTTATTTTTATACTGCAATATAGATCTCACTTTGAAGTAAAACCCCACCCAAATCTAATTATCTCTGCACAAGTTACATCTGCCCCCCTGCAGTGTACATGGTTTTGTCCATCTAAGAAGAATTTTGTCAGAAAGAGTGAACTAGAATAAGGCCCTGAGTGTGCTGTGGTCAGAGGAGGGGAACGTGCAGGACAGATCTTGTGTCCTGTACTCCGTGCCAACAGGGCCGGTGCAAGGCCCCAGGCGAGGGGGGGTGGGGCGCCCCGGTGCCTACGGGGGGGTACCTGCGGCACTATGTGATCTGGCGGCGGGGTCCCTGCAGTGAAAACTCGCCGCACGCTGATTGGCTGAATCTCAGCCAATCAGCATGCGGAATGTTTTCAAACCCAGCAGCACTTCCCGCGCCGCCGCCTGGCTGCCGGATAGCGTGCATCACTGCAGGGACCCTGCCGCCAGATCACACAGTGCCGCAGGTACCCGGCACGGACACCCCTGCAGCCTCCATGTGAGAGGCGAGGGGCGAAGTGCCGCCCTCCAGTGGCTGGCGCCCTAGGCAAATGCCTAGATTTGCCTAGTGGTGGCGCCGGCCCTGCATGACAGCCTCTCTGCACTCAAAGTAAGGCATAAATCTGACTGAACTTTGCTGGCTCCCCACTTCACTGGTGGGTAGTGGGAGCATGCTCCCTCGCTACTAATGTATGTGAGTTTACTATTTTATTTAACAAGTAAATGTGAACTCTTGGTGCTATATTATATTTTATATATATATATAAACAACACCAGAGACAATTGTATGACCCGACGTTTCAAGAGATCTCTTTGTACCTTGATGAAAAGGCCGGACGGCCTTGAAACGTCGGCTCATACAACTGCCTCTGGTGATGTTTTTTCCTCTGTGTGCTGCCGTCAGGACGACTATATATGTATTTACATAGATATATTTGTCTTCCTGTCCATTGAAGGAGTAAGTTATCTACTGAACTTCTGCAGTGCCAAGCTTGTGTCAGACACTCTTTGCCTATGGGCCTGATTCAGATGAGATGTAGTTTTGCAAATATTTTTCAGAAGCGCTGCTGCGATGTGTAGGCATTTCAGCATGCCGCTGACTCCCGCAGCTTCCAGATCCCCATTGTATTGATATTAGCAGCAGGAGCTACAGCCAACTCTGACTGACCTATGCTGGCTCCCCACTCCACTTGTGGGTAGTGCCCCCCAAAGCCTTAATAAAGCTCTGCGCCTGAACCTTACTAGCTGTGAGTGAGTGACCCCTGCGGCCCAGCTGTCAGGCTGTCTACTGTGTGCTGTCCGCCTTGGCTGAGTCTCACCCTGTGTGCCATATGTATGCAGCGAGCCACTGTCTACTATCTGCTGCCCGGCCATACCCACTGAATGCTACCATTTCTCTAGCTCCTCCTTACTGCGCACGTGTGTGGCACCCTGGGTTGTCTGTTCCGTGCTCAGCAGCAGCCAACAGGACAGACAGCGAAAGGGAGCCGTAGAAGTTTTGGTGAAGAACAATAGCTCAGTATATATATATATATATATATATATATATATATATATATATATATATACTGTATATTTTTTTCACTAACCTGCATAGTTCATTTTCAAGGCAACTAGAGACCACCTGAAGGCATGACTTGGGTGCACCTGTATGAACAGTGCATGATTTGCTATGGAGCACATCTCCAGCCCGTTGGCAGTCTTCATGAGATTGAGCACAATCACAAAATGCCATCATTTGAGAAACATTGAAAGGCATGGTTTCATAGAATGATCGTATTGTTCTTTGGCAGTCCTTCACGTTGCACACATTTCCAATAATAGTGCAAGCCTTCATAAGGGCTGCTAAGTGCCTGTTGCACACAGAATCCCCAAGGCAAAGTGTTGCAACTTCCAAGCAAGATATTGGACCTCCATATGCTATAGGGAAAAATCGTATATAACAGTTATATAAAATCCAAGTTCAAATTCTGAAATAATGAATGCCTGATATTATTTGAAATATGTAATAACCAGAAAGTACATATATTCTGTAATAATGTGTAGCTTTTTTTTTAACTATGCAAATAAAGTAAGCAAGACTGGTTTTAGAAGTGTCATTATGTAGACATCACATTTAGAAAAACAGTCATACAGTACACAAATCAACATTCACTCACACAATGTCAAAAGGAAGAAAAATGGTTGTAGTGACAACCAATTAGGCGCTTGTGATGGGGTGTGTTGTGAAGCGGCTACTAAGGAAGGGGGTGAGAATCCCTTCAACAAGGAAAAGGTACAGACAAAAATAGTAGCGCTAAACAGTATACATTTTTTTTTTAATTTAATAGGAGATAAAGATTGTGATTCATAAAAGCACAATAAAAGAACAATAAAGCACTGGTGCCTAAAAGAGCTACTGAATGTATCGGTCCATTCCTAGTACACCGCCAAATAGTTTTTGTGGAGATTCCGGATACAGTACAAGTCTGTTATCTCAAAGCATGCTGTATAGTTACCGCAGAGGAATGTCCAAATGAAGATTTTTAATCCTTATTGAGGAAAGCAAAAACTGCAGATGTCTTCAGATGGAGTGTTGTGGGATTTCCATATTGTTGCGGATAGATTTGTGAATTTGTTGACCTCGTTTTTAAAACGAGGCTTGACCCGCACACTGCAGATCGTGCATACCAAACTCTGATCACGTGACAGTGTTATATGATCACTTCCACCTTAGTGTGGCTACTTCCGCCTCATGTGATCCTTCTGACACAGACGATTGGATACGCTCCTTGTTGTTTATGTTACCAAGGTAACCCCCATCAGTCCACATCATAGTATTTTGACCAATGGAATCATAGTGACCTTTAACCTCCACAAAAAAAATGTAAAATGCAATTGTTTCTATTTTTTTCATGATATATTATTGTTCTTATATTATGTATCTTGCCTCCATGTTCATTCCTCCTCTGTTTTATGTATTATTTCATTTAATATCATGATTAACAAGCACAGGTGCACCCGGTTACCTATTAAGACCAAGGTATATAAACCCTGACTACAGGTATACCAGCATCCCTTTGATAAAGCTGTACCTTGCTACAGCGAAACGCGTCAGTTGTAAGGCACAATTGGCGACCTCTTTGCTACTCTCACCACTACCAGGTTGCAGACCAGCCACCACCGGAGGTCAACAAATTCACAAATCTATCTGCAACAATATGGAAATCCCACAACACTCCATCTGAAGACATCTGCAGTTTTTGCTTTCCTCAATAAGGATTAAAAATCTTCATTTGGACATTCCTCTGCGGTAACTATACAGCATGCTTTGAGTTAACAGACTTGTACTGTATCCGGAATCTCTACAAAAATTATTTGGCGGTGTACTAGGAATGGACCGATACATTCAGTAGCTCTATTAGGTGCCAGTGCTTTATTGTTCTTTTATTGTGCTTTTATGAATCACAATCTTTATGTCCTATTAAATTTAAAAAAAATGTATACTGTTTAGCGCTACTATTTTTGTCTGTACCTTTTCACTCACACAATGTACTGGTTTACTAATTGCATCCATTGTACTTGTTTGTGCAGGCATCGTGGCCGGCTCTACCATTACTAAGCTTTCAGCAGCTTCCTAGGGCACTAGGAGCTGGCGGCACCACCTAGTCTGCCTATCACAAAATTAAGGATGTCTATAAGGAAGACATCCTTGTTTTACTTATTGGTGGCATGTGTGAAAATTCAGTACTTGTGTATTATCACGGCGCCCAATTAGCATATGTACGGCATCGTAGGCAAATCGCATCACATCGCATGCGTGCTATGTGATCGAATGCAATGCAATGCGATTTTCCTATGTCATTTATTCACTGCTCTTTTTTTGTCCCGGGCGGTGCGATGCGATGCAATCGCATCGCACCGCAAAATCGCATGTGATCACATGCGATTTTATAGGGTGCAATGCCATTTACTTTACTATACACTTATATGAGATGCAATTAGATTGAGGCACCCCCCCCCCACTATCCACGCCAGCCCGAAGCGTGGCGAGTGGCGGCCGAATGCGTCCTCCCGACCTTTTCATAACCCCACTATCCACATCAGTGTGGAGCTGACGTTAAATAGTGTGGCAAGCGCAGCGAGCCATTGAGCCAGAAGCGTGGCGAGGGGACGCGGATTACGTTACATGTATTCTGCGTCCCCTTGCGGGGCTCGCTACGCTCGCCACGCTGCGGGTTCGGTGGCTCGCTGTGCTCACCACACTGTATAAGATCAACTCCACGCCGACGTGGATAGTGGGGGTAGGAAAAGGTCGGGAGGACGCGTTCCGCCACGCTTCGCGGTGGGGTGGATAGTGAGGTGGGGTGCCTCAATCTCATTGCATCTCATATAAGTGTATAGTAAAGTAAATGCATCGCACCCTATATATTTGCGGTGCGATGCGATGACATGCGATGTGATCGCACCGCCCGGGGGCAAAAAAGAGCAGTGAATAAATTACATAGGAAAATCGCATTGCATGCGATCGCACGCAAAAACCGCATGCGGTTTTCTTACGCAGAATTGCCTGCTAAGCAATTTGCTTAGTGGGTGCCGTAATAATACACAAGTACCGAAAATTCTAAGATGCCAACTCCACATTGGAAAGTGGGTTTGGCCAGAGGGCAGTAGATGAAAGTTTTGCCTACAGTGCTGAGAAACATTACCCGGCCCTGGTAGGCATATTAGCATACAATTTAAATATTTACTAATAAATAACATGACTATTCTGGGGTAGTGTCTAGCCATATGTTGTTTATCAGAAATCAACAAGACATTTGTTTTATTACACAGATGTCCTGCTCTAGGAATCAAATCTCATATTTATTGTATTACTCATAGAGGGAAATGCAATAATCTGCGACTTACAATCAATCACCTATAACACAGGTTCTCAAACTCTGTCAGCAGGACCCCACACATGCATGTATTGCAGGTCTCCTCACAGAATCACAAGGGAAATAATTAGATCCACCTTTGGAACTTTTAAAATGTGTCAATGAGTAATGAATGCACCTGTGCACCTGCCAGGTGACCTGAAAAACGTCGACTGCGTGGGGTGCCTTCTAAATGATTGCTACTTTAAAATATCTGACACACTTGTCAAGATCTTGCTGATACATCCAAGTCGCATGCGGCTACATTTCTCCCAGAATCAATTTCTCAGAATCTTCTTGGAGGGGCACCCAGAAATATGAAGCAAGATGGAAGCGCAGAATGATCAGAAGAGTGTACCTAAAACTCTCTGCTCAGATGACACCAGAAACTAATCAGATTTATAAATTTATAGCAGCCCACAGACATAAAAGTTTTTTATATAGACTGCCAGCATGATGTACTGTATGTTATAAAAAAAAAAAAAAAAACACACACCTACAGTAATTTTAAATGCTACTTTGGGTTAACATATGTTAAGCTATCTAAATTCATAACAAAATATATGAAATTAAAGCAATTGCAGTGTTATGATGATAGATGTAAATGGTATTATTTTGAAAAATATATTGACCATAGACAGGGCCGTAACTAGGGGGGGGCTGGGGGGTCACGCGCACCGGGCGCTGGAGGGGGGGGGGGGCGCTGTCAGGTCCAGGAGAGTGACAGCCAGCGGGGTTTCGGGGACTGATGTAGCCCGAGTCCCGCTGCTGTTAGCTAACCCGTCGCTTTTTCACTGCTGCTGCCGACGCCGTTAGTGCCCGTCTGTGCCTGTCGCGCACAGCATTACTGGGAGCTTGGGAGGGGACGTGATGACGCGGCAGCCGCCTCCTCGCCATTGGTTGGCGCAGCCGCGTCCCCTCCCACGCTCCCAGAGAAATGCTGTGCGTGGCAAACACAGACGGGCATTAACGGCGGCGGCGGCAGCAGTGAAAAAGTAAGCCTAATGCAAAGCTTATGTTATGATGTCTAGACCTCATCAATAGAGTGGCAGGGGGAGGCTGGATGTTTTACACGATGAGGGAACATTAAATCTCCCACCACCCGTCTCCACTCTGATTCTCCCTACTTGTTGCCTTTATACAGTGCAGCACAACTTCCTTTGGTAAAACATCTCCACCCATGAACCACCCACTCCACCCACTCATTAATAAGGAGCATCAAGGTGTGTGGCATATGTATAATGGGCATCATGTGTGTGACATATATGTTTAATGGAGCATCACGCTGTGGGGCATATGTATAATGGGCATCATGTGTGTGGCATAAGTTTAATGGAGCATCACGTTGTGTGTCATGTATAATGGGCATCACAGTGTGCGTCATATGTATAATGGGCATCACGGTGTGTGGCATATGTATAATGGAGCATCACGGTGTGTGTCATGTATAATGGGCATCACAGTGTGCGGCATATGTATAATGGGCATCACAGTGTGCGGCATATGTATAATGGGCATCACGGTGTGCAGCATATGTATAATGGGCATCACGGTGTGCGGCATATGTATAATGGAGCATCACGGTGCGGATCATATTTATAATGGGCATCACAGTATGCGGCATAGGTATATTGGGCATCACGGACTGCACTTTTGGGGTCATGTGTATCTGGCACTGCACTATTGTGGGCATATGTGTATCACACCTCCATTTTCTATGGCCGCACCCCATGTGGCTACAGCTCTTAGAGAGCTGACCATGCCCTCATAGCGGAAAAAATGGGGGATGTAGTCTCGCAGGAGTACCACGGTAGTAGGTGAATGCTCTAATTTTGGGCGCGTGCCTTCGGCACGCGCAGATGTCTCCTCTACTCTGCCTCCTCTCCTCTGCCTCCAGTGTTGGGAGGTATGTTTGTGACATATTGGACATTGCAGTGTGTGGCACATTGTGTATCATTCAGGGACAGTGTTCTATCCAGTGGCAGCAGCAATTAACCATTGCTTATAATGTGTACTGGGGGGGCATTACGGTTTGTGGTGTAATGTGCTCTGGGCATTACGGTGTGTGCTGGAATGTGTACTGGGCATTACGGTGTGTGCTGGAATGTGTACTGGGCATAACGGTGTGTGCTGTAATGTGTACTGGGCATTACGGTGTGTGCTATAATGTGAATTGATACTACTATGTGACCACACCACTTCTCCCCCCCCCCCAAAAAAAAAAACATGCCCTAAATTTTTAGCGCGCGCCTTCGGCGCGCACTGTCCCTGTTTTCAGGTTCATATAGTTTCTAGAGGGATCATTTATAAATATATATTTCATTTCAGAATACAGTGTAAAATAAATTTTTTTTTGGGGGGGGGGGCACTAAATGAATGTCTTGCCTCTGGCATCAGAAACCCTAGTTTCGGCCCTGCCATAGACATCGAATATTTAGTGGTTATGTGAATTTTTCATCATGTGGGATTTAAATTCATGTCTACTAAAGTAAATAGAAAATATAATTACGCAATTCTTATTCAGTGCCTCTTGTAGATGACCTGCTTAGCCTTAACATGCCACAGATTCTTGCCAATCATCTCTTTCTCAGGCATTAGTTTGACGTGTACCTTTGACATTTTGTTGAATATTTATCACATGGTCATGTCAACATTGTTTGCGGGATAGTGATCTACAAATGTATTTCAACAACATTCATGTATATTTGCTGTCTTAAATATTATTTAGGAAAAACAAAAACCTTACCTCTGTTCCTTAATGAGCTTGTTTCCCATTCTGAATTTACAGTCACTTGAGAGGAATCTAGAATAGAAAATATTGCAGTTAGTGCAGGCTTTTTGGTGATTAATTCAATTTTAAGTGTTTACGCCTTTTCAATTTTGGGGAAAAATTTAATAGGATGAAAGATTGAGAAAGTGAGAGATTTGGTAAGAAATCTCCAGTTTTTTTTAAAGCGACAATCATTTGCACAGCAAAAATGATTGCCGTTTTAAACAAACTGGAGATTTCTTACCAAATCTCTCACTTTCTAAATCTCTCATAAATTTCACCCTTTGTGTTATTTCAGTACAAAAAGTAAAGATTTAGCAACCATATTTAAATAAATGTCTGTTTTTGTTTATGGGGCATAAAAGCTAATGAGATATTGTGCAACAGTAATTAATGATAGAAGAAAATAAAATTTCTAGAATAGAATAGAATATATAAATTATATTGTTATCAATGTTTATGCATCAGCTCATTCAGTAACATAAAAACAATAGGGGCGGGGGTGTGTGCCTATATGTAAATAATAACTTAACATCGTGTGAGATAGAAATTAGCACAGGTACAGAGGAAGATTACATGGAGGCCGTATGGGCAGGGATAACCGACAATAATAAAAAAAACTAATAACATTTTAATAGAGGTATGCTATAAACCGCCAAACATAACGAAAGGGATGAGTCTCTTCTTTTAAACCAAATCAAACAATCATCAGATCAGGGTCAGGTATTAATTATGGGGATTTTAATGTACCTTATATTGATTGGAAAAAAAAACATGTAAAACAGCAAGAATCAGTGGGTTCCTAAGCTTACTTAAAGACCAGATTATCAAAAAAACGGTATGGCACTATTGGATTTGGTATTAACAAATAACATAGATCTAGTTTCAAACACAAAAGTAATTGAACATCTAGGAAACAGTGACCACAATATGGTTTCACTGGAAATCAACTTCAGTAAATTGCATCATAAAGGATCGGCAAAAATACTAAACTACAGAAAAGATCAAAAGATTCAGATTATTCTGGGAAGCCCTAAAAGGAATTGCGTGGGAAACGTTTTTTGAGGGGAAAAATGCTGAGGAAATGTGGGATACTATAAAAAATGTATTTGAATCATTAACTATTAAATACATTCCTAAAGTAAATAAGGGTAAATTCAATAAAAAAAAAAGCCACCATGGTTGGACAAAAAAGTTAGGTCAGCAATCAACAATAAAACAAGAGCATTTCAATTCTATAAAAAAATCACTTAAATGAGGAGGCATTCACCAAATACAAAGAATCAAACAAAATTTGCAAAGGGGTAATCAAAGTAGCTAAAAGGGATTATGAAGAGTGCATTACCACTGAAAGCAAAACTAACCCCAAGAAGTTTTTCAAATACATAAATAGTAAACGTATATTTAAAGAGAACATAGGCCCACTAACTGATATCACTGGAATTTTTTTTTACAGAAGATAAGGGAAAAGCAAAACTGTTAAATGAGGTCTTCTCATCAGTGTTTACTAAGGGAGAGCAGACTGTGGAATGCAAACGTACCACAAATGATGATGGGATGAACAAGTCGGATCTCAATATTGATTTCTCGACCGAGGAAATAATATTGAGGCTCAGCAAAATCAAAATATGTAAATCACCAGGGCCAGATGGGATTCATCCTAGGGTACTAATGGAATTAAGGGAGGAACTACAGTAGCTACCCATCTACATTATATATTTGATAATTCACTATCATCAGGAAAGGTACCAAAAGACTGGAGAATAGCAGAGGTAGTGCCAATATTCAAAAAAGGAAAAAAGGAGGATCCCGCTAATTACAGACCTGTTAGTTTAACATCAATAGTGGGTAAACTATTTGAAGGATTTTTAAGAGATGGTATCCAGGAATATTTAGACCTTCATAGTTTACTCAGTAATAATCAGCATGGGTTAGTGAAAAATCGTTCATGCCAAACTAATCTACAGTACTTGGTTTCTATGAAGAGGTTCGCAAAAACCTTGATAATGGAAACGCTGTAGATGTGATTTTCCAAGATTTTGCTAAAGCCTTCGACACAGTACCACACAAGAGGTTGATAAATAAAATGGAGCACTTGGGATTAGGGGCAAATATCTGTAGATGGGTAGAAAACTGGCTGTGTAATAGAGAACAAAGAGTGGTTGTGAACAGTGCCGTATCAAATATGATACCAGTACTAAGTAGAGTGCCACAGGGTTCGGTTCTAGGGCCCATTCTATTTAACATTTTTATTAACAATATTGGGATTGGGTTACTCAGCAATGTATCCATCTTTGCGGACGATACAAAACTGAGTAGAGTTATTAAATCACCAGAAGATGTCACCACACGTCAAAATGATCTTGACAATCCAGATGTGTGGGCAAAAAAGTGGAATATGAGGTTTAATGTGGATAAATATAAGGTCATGCACCTTGGGAGACATAACCAGTGTGCTAGTTATAACCTAAGCGGGGAGGAATTGGTTATTCAGTACTCGAAAAGGATCTAGGAGTCCAAATAGACAACAAACTGGGCCAACAAAATTTTAGCATGTATTGAAAGGGGCATGGAAACTAGGGACTCAAAAGTAATTATACCTTTGTGCAAAACATTGGTTAGACCTCACCTTGAATATGGAGTACAATTCTGGGCCCCACACTATAAAAAGGACATCAATCCAAAGAAGAGCAACAAAGATTATTAGGGGAATAGAGAATTTAAGCTAGGAAATATTAAACAATTTGGGACTATTTACACTAGAGAAGAGATGTTGAAGGGGGGATATGCTCAACATGTACAAATATATCAGGGGCCAATATAAGGAACTGTCAAACATCCTTTTTTCTGTTAGAAAGGAATCTAGGACGCGACGGTAGAAGTTTACATTAGAAGAAAAAAAAGATTTTGTTCATCTAGAACAGGCCTGGCCAACCTGTGGCTCTCCAGATGTTGTCAAACTACAAATCCCATCATGCCTTGCCACAGTTTTGCTATAAGGGATTGTTAACACTGTGGCAAGGCATGCTGGGATTTGTAGTTTCACAACATCTAGAGAGCCACAGGTTGGCCTGTCCTGATCTAGAAGAAAAAGTTTCTTTACTGTCAGAGCAGTCAAACTTTGGAACTCTCTTCCTGGAGAAGTGGTGTCGGCAGACACTATAAATACATTTAAAATAAGGTTGGATAAACATTTATTGGTAAAAACATCCATGGGTACAAATAATAAACATAATCTGTCTTTGAAATATCAGAACATACTATACAACAAGGGATAAGCTACAGTACTATAAACCTAGGTTGAACTAGATGGACGCAAGTCTTTATTCAGCCTTACCTACAGTACTATGTAACTACTGTATGTAACTATGTAATAAGCAGGGGTTAAAGTGAGGGGAAATGGGGTGGACCTGAGTTCTGCCACCTCTAATGGTGAGGTGGAACATTTTAACCTCACAGAAAAGCATTCTAGTTTGCAGGGGGGGTGTCAAAAACCCTACCCCTCACCCTGTCTCTGCCTAATTGGGGGTAGAGGAGGTTAGTAATTAGGTGGAATAGAGAAATGAGTTCCCCCACCTCTGCATAACCACTTTAAGCCCTGGTAATAAGACTTGTTCAGCTGGCGGGCAGTCAGCATTTATGGGCTTGCTAGGCAGAAAATATACGCTGCCTAGCTAGCCAACCTGAATTAGGCCCAATATTTTTATCTTGCATCAATGTATGCTTCTTTTTACATTGGGTAACACTATGTTTTTTTGTAATGTCCTCACATAAGAAAAGACTCATTCAGATGTGGATGGAGTGTAGAAACTAGATATAGCTCTCTATGGTAATGCAGTAGGAGGTATCTATTACAAGTCTATGCCTCCTGCTGCAGTATTGATTGAAGCTGCTTGCTATGGTGCAGGCATCAGATCACTGCTACATCATTGGACAAGGTGCAGCATGGGGCGCAAGTTGCCTGTCGCAGAGGATAGTAAATCTCCATGCAATGGTAAAGATCCTGTGGGGTACAGTATATATACTAAAGGTTATTTTTGTTTTTAGTCCACTTTTAGGTGATTTTGAGTTGATTGGGTGTCAGGGCCGTCTTAACAGCAATGTGGGCCCCTGGCCAAAGCAATGCACTGGGGCCCTTACCCATTCTCCTCTCGTAGGGGTGGGGGATGCTATCAGCAGCAGCTTTGATGTCCCACGGGTGGCAGGGGGTGCTCTATCTTCCACTCAACATGTAGGACCTGGAGCAGTAACTTCTGCTAATTATTCCTTTACTGCACAGGGAGTGGTAGGGAGAACACTAACGTTTGGAAAGGGGCACTGAGCTGAATGAAGGGTCCCTTGTAAATGACTTCCAGGGAGGTAGGGGGTGTTTATACTCAGGGGAGGGTTGGATAATGGAGTGGGCTTAATATTTGTCATTTTCCGGTGGAAGGGCAGCTTGTTTGACTGCAGATATCGCCATTATCTGGAAATAGATTTCTTAGCCTTCAATAGTATAAAAACCTAGAGTCCCAACTTTCAGGAGGTGCTGGGGACTTGGGGATCAGAGATCAGGACTGAGCCAGAGCAATCCACTGACAAAAATGTAAAACTGTACACCAGATGTTTGGAGCTGGAGCAGGGACCGGCTACTGGAAGGCTGATATCTCTGGTTCTGGGCATGATAGAGACAAGCCGCTAGTATCCACAGAAAGGGAAGAGTCCCAGATTTTGGAATATACTCTCAGAAAAACTCTAAGTCAGAGAAAACCTGAGAAATATGACTGGGAATTGCAATTAACAGGTCTGATGTGGACTGCTGCTTTCAAGTTAGATATCTCCAGTTTCCCGGGGCCGATTTTCTAAATTCTGGTATCCCTGGAAAAAGGGGATCCTCAGCTAGCAGCATAGGGCCCTAATACACCTGGGGCCCCTGGGTAAGTGTCCATTAAGCCCATATGAAAAGACAACCCTGTTGGGTGGTGCATTTGACAATCATTTATTTACTTGAGCCAAAAATCCCTGCAAATTTACTTCACACACAAATAGAACTACAAATAGACCATAGATACTTTAACATAAACATCAATAGGAACAGCTCATTTACTAACAGTTGATTTCTATTGAAAATGGTTGATTTTTGGTTGTATTTTCATACAACCAAAATCAACCATTTTCAATAGAACCATCATAAACAGTTCTATGTTATTCCTTTTGTTATGTGAAATTGTCTGAAATTTCAATATGATGGAAAAACATGGGAGATAAGCATGTAGGGCACTCTGGCTGCATAAATAATGGCTTAAAATTGCAAAGCAATTGTGGATATGCTAATTAACCTAGGGATAAAATGGTTTGTGTGTAATACAGTGCATGTGACTTGTTTTAGCCAGCAGGAATGCTTTTGGAGAAGTTTGTTGATTTTTAGTCCAGTTTTATTTGATTGGATTTTGAGTCAATTTTTGGGTCTATTGTAAAACTTTAAGTAAAAACCAATGCACCATCGACAGCAGAATGGAAAAAATCGACTCTTAGTAAATTCATTATTTGGAATTTCCCTTTACAACTTATGTGAATTTATTCAAATATCCAATACAATCAAGTCTCTAACTTATAGCAAGTCTTTTAAAACACAAACGGAGTCTTAAGCCCCATACACACGGGGAGATATATTGCTCAGCAATATATTGCTAGCAATATATTGCTGAGCAATATATTGCTCAGTTTCTCCTTTTCATCAGTGACCAGAGATGGTCACTGATGAAAGGGAAACTCTGCCGGCAGTGCCGCAGAGGTAATCAGCTGGTCGCAGGAGCAAGCTCCTGCAACCAGCGATTAGAACGGGGCTGAAAACGGGAGCGCGCACCCAGCGATTTATCGCCGGGGCACACTCCCATCACTGGCAATATGGTCGTCAGCGACCATATTTCCAGCAATTTCAGCCCCTATCATCCCCATGTGTACACAGCTTTAGATAGCACTGGAAGTGATAGGAAAAGACTTCCAAAGATGACCCAAATGAAGAGCGTCTCTCTCTGTGCTGCAGTTCATGAATGGATAGTTGAAAGAGCACAGCTTATCTGATCATTTCAGACATGGTTACTCCTTCCATATTGTGGTTTTAACACATTTTGGATAGACTTCTATTCGTACTGGTTTCCTAGCACGGCGCCCATCGCATACCATAGCATACCGTATTTAGTGGCGATCTTCCCGTAAAATTAACAAGAGTGCTTGTACAATGAAAAATCCCAATTTTTAATTGTACAAGCACCCTGATGGGTGCTTACAATGTTAAATGCACCCCCATTGTCAATGCCACCCCCACTATCAACGCCAACCTGAAGAGTGGCGAGTGCAGCGAGCCCGTGAGGGGCGGCAGTACGTGACCTCCAACCCTTTCATATCCTCACTATCCACGTCGGCGTGGAGTTGATTTTAGATAGTGTGGTGAGCGCAGCGAGCCACCGAACCCGAAGCGTGGCGAGTGCAGTGAGCCGTGCAAGGGGACGCGGAATAGGAGCCTGAAGCGTGGCGAGCAGACGCGGAATACATGTAAAGTAATCCCTGTCCCCCCACGGGGCACGGTGGCTCGCTACGCTCGCCACACTATCTAATATCAACTCCACGCTGACATGGATAGTGGGGGTATGAAAAGGTCATAGGACGCGTACCGCCGCCGCTCGCCACGCTTCGGATTGACGTTGATAGTGGGGGTGGCGTTCACAATGGAGGTGCATTTAACATTGTAAGCACCCATCAGGGTGCTTGTACAATTAAAAATCGAATCGCATTGCATGTATCGCATGCCGCTATGTTGCATGCAATGCGATAAGATGCACTTTGATCAAACTCGGGGGCGCCGTGCTTGGAAAGAAGTACCTTCTATTCTTTTACAAGATCTCAAAAAAGGATAGAAGACTATCCAAACTGTGTTGAGTAGTAAAGCATTGGACTGATTTTTAGGAGACTAATGCGGGCATCTTTAACACACTTGGACACTACTTCTGATAACCTTCAATGTCTCAAGCCAAATAAGTGGAGTCTTTTGTTCCCCCATTTCTTTTAGAGCTCATGCTTATGGTTGTATATCTTCAGCAGGTTCCCAAAAGGTTCCTAAGTATACCAATGTGTGCTTCATGATTTTGTGACAGTGCTAGTTGTAACCTCTACCAATCTGTTGCATTCACTCCTTATTCTCCTCCCTTTTATGGGGGTTGGTATTTCCCCAAGTTTCTGTTTCCTATGACTACGTCAGCACCCCCATAATTGATTCCCTCTGTCTCTACTCCCTTTTTGGTAGTGTGCCCAGCTGGGTGCCCCATGATTTAGCTTTTAGATGTGGATTGTGTTACCGGTTGATTGTTGAGAGGGTTTGATTGATTGATTGATTGATTGTCTGGGGAAGCAGTCTACATTTATTGGAGATTTTTCTTCTCTGATTCATCTGTCAAATATTCTGATAGACCTGCCAAAATTGCTAAGATTATTGAATGATACCCACCAGTGCCCAGATGGAAAACAATATTATAGGTATGAAAAACACACTTTTTCCCCAACACCCTTGATGATACCAGTAATAAGATATAAATCATATATGGTAACAGAATTCAGAGATCTTGGTTTCATATTGTAACCCGTTTCCCGATCTAGGGGATAACAATATTACATCACAGCAGGCATTACATTATTTGGTTCAGAATATTTTTTTTCCTGTTTTACTCCTCTAAAGCATCTTATGGAGAGGTGCGTCTTATAGAGTGAAAAATACGGTAATTTGAAGTAGGGACTGTAACCTGTGTGTCATCTTTTCATTTTTCATTTATCCTAAATATGCATGACATACTGTAATTATGTATTAATTTGATAAAATACTGTATACTTCTCTTTTTTCTATTACTTATTACTTACATGAATCATAAATGTCTGCAACACTGGAATCCCTTTTTCCTGTGTATGTGGACGTTTGTCTTTCCTTTGCATGTTGTAAACAAGTATTATTATAAATGCTGTTCCAAACTTTTAGACATTTTCTTTTTGTTGAGTTTATACATACACAGTTTCCCATTACAGTCTTTCTCAATTCGCTCCAAACTGTCAAGCAACTTTGTACTGCATCATTGGCAATGCACACTTGTGGGTGACTGCACTGACTTTTAAAGTTTTCATATAAAGAAAAACAATTATGGTTTTCTTCACATAATTGTTTTGCTAAAATGCAGTCATTTGCCTTTCCTGGTGATGAAGCATCAATTATTTTTGAATGGTGCATGAAGCCTTTATGAATAATGGAGCTTTCTTGGAGCACGGTTCCTCCAGGGACAACATGTTCTGTATACAAAAAGAAAGTTATGGGTTACATATTATATGAAACATGTGAAACTTTATGCTGATATACACCTTACAGTGTAACAAGGTGATTATTTAAATAGGTTGCATTAAGACCATGTGTGGGCAAAAAGTCAGAGACAAACGCAGGATTTTCGTGATGGGGTTTCTGCCCATACTCTCATCAAAAAATGCATTATCGTAATTCTGAAATTATATCACAGCATGTTGCCTAATATAAATATATATAAAGACTCTCAGACAGCAAGGTCCGGGGCTAACGTTTTGGTTTTAATAAACCATTTTCAAGCTCAAATATTACAAGCAAACAAACTTACCTAAAGGGAGATCGATATAATGCTAAAAGAAAATTGAATGCAGAGGATATTCTTTTCCCGCGCTGATTCAGGCTAAACAGAAAGTCCTAGCGATACCAAGGGCCTGTACCCTCATTCCCAAGGTTAAAGTATCTAACGATGAAATCATTCCTTTTGTGCAACAGTACAATTCATCAAGCAATGAACTGGTTAAAATGACCCAAAAAATTTGGCCCATGATCCCCGCAGATCCGGAACTTAAAATGTTTGCTCATTGTAAAATCATGCCCAGTTTTAAAAGATCCAGAAACCTCAGAGATTGTCTGTTTCATAATGATATTTCTAAATGTACCAGCAAAAATGAACCCAAGTTCCTCACAAAAAAACAGGATGCTGCAAGTGCATTAATTGCACGACATGTAGCTTTCTCGAGACGGGTGACAATTTCCTCCATCCCCATACTGGTGTCAAGATTCCCATTCGGCATGTACTCACATGTAGCACTACATATGTGGTCTACATTATCAGATGCCGTCTGGTCTACTCTATGTGGGAAAGACCACACGGACAAGGAGCGCATGGCTGGGCATCAATCAAATATAAGACAATCCTTGGAAGGCAGAGTGGATATGGTCAGGGCCGCCACTAGTATTCTTGAGGGCCCAGGACTGACCTTCAGCCCAGGCCCCCAGCGGCAACCCCCCCCCTTGCGCGCGCCGGCACCCCCCATTGCTATTACTTACCAGCGGCAGCGGCAGGCGGCAGCGCAGCAATTCATCTCACTCTGGTGGTCGAGACTCGGGGCTCGGATCATCACTCACTGCACAGTGCAGCCTGCAGAGCGCCGAGCCCCTCTGTATCCTAGGCTCGGCGCTCTGCAGACTGCACTGTGTATTGTGTGTGCCTTGCTGCCGGCACCGGGTGGGGGAATGCATTGTGCGGGTGCGGGGGGTGGTACCGTGCCACTGTGATCAGCTGCCCGGGCCCCTCCAGAGGCCGGGCCCAGGATAGCTGTACCCCTGGCACCCCCCTGTCGGCTGCCCTGGATATGGTGGAACAACCGGTTCCCCGATACTTCAGAGAATACAAACACAATCTCGCTTCGCTGCATTACAAAATTATTGACCACGTCCCTAAAAACCTACGTGGAGGTAATAGAGATAGGAAATTACTGCAGTTAGAATCCAGATGGATTTCTCGCCTGAACACGATTGCACCCCAAGGGTTAAATGAAGCTTGTAGTTTTTCATGCTTCCTTGATGTTTCTTTGGTTGCCAGTATATTGCAATGCAATGCAATGATTAATGCTGTTTTGCTATTATTGATGGTCAAATATCTTTAAAGTTTGGCCGTATCATGCGCCCTTTTTTTGATTATGTATAATAATACCAGGGGGACCTTTGCGCGCCGTAGCCACGAGGCAAACAGGGGGCATGGCCTCATGGGAAGGAGGCGTGGCATCACAAAAAGGGGTGTGGTATTACACTTTAGACCACTCTATACACAGTAATGCCAATTACACATTTTAGCAAACTCCGTAATACCCATTACACATAAAGCCACACGCCGTAATGCCAATTACACATAAGGCCACACACCATAGTGCCCATTACACATTGTGCCACACATCATGATGCCCATTACATATTATATAACAAACCGTAATGCCCATTACATATTTGCCACATAAGTGCTGCTTACCTACGTGCTCATTGCTAGGGGGGTTCATTGCTTGATGGCACCATAGTACCCATTACACATGATGCCGCACACCATAGTACCCATTACACATGATGCCGCACACCATAGTACCCATTACACATGATGCCGCGCACCATAGTACCCATTACACATGATGCTGCACACATAATGCCCCTTACACATGATGCTGCACACATAATGCCCCTTACACATGATGCTGCACACCGTAATGCCCCTTACACATTAAGCACACATTATGCGTAATGCCCCCACATACCGCCACTTGTAGCGTCCCTTAAGCAATGCCCCCAAAAGTGCCACTTACTGTAAATTTTTATATGAGTCTTCGCTGCTGCAGCTGCTTCTATGGGGAGAGGAGCAGAGCGCAGCGCAGAGCACGCTCCCACTCCCCTCCTGGTGTCCCCTCTAGCCGAGTGGACATTTGAAATATTGTGCGCGCTGTTGTTGTGCGTGATGTCGGGGGAGCACGCCGGGCGCCGGCACCACATGATTAAAGGGGGGGCGGGCTGAGGTGAAAGCGGGGAGAAGAATTGGAGCGGAAGCTGCAGGGTTGACAGTCATTGACAGCTGGGCAGAGATCAGGGGGCTGCCCGGCTGTATTCAGAGCACTGCAGGTCACGGTTATTTGAAATAATACCCTTTCACAACAGAAAATGCAGGTATTTACCCGGGAATATGGTCCCAGGATCATGCAGGGACATTCCCAGGCTGACCCCTTATACACCAGCCTAGTCCCTGCATTTTCTGGTGTGAGGGGGAGAGACGACCACTCCCCTACCCACCTTTCACCAACCAGCTATATCTTCGGAACCAACTGACCCATTTACATGAGACCAGTATCATATTGAAGAACTTTTGAGTTGGCTTCGAATGATTTTGGTCCCGTGAAACTGGGCTGTTTGGTTCCAGAGAAATCTGCCCTCAAAGAACATAAACAGTCATGAAATTACATTTAAGAAATGAAAAAAAAAACGGTTTAACCTCAATATCCCTGGAACCAATTAACCCATATGGATCCAGCCTGGTATCAGATTGAAGGCCCAGCGATTTGGGTTCGACTGAGATTAACCTTGAGCTTCAGTGATGCCGAAGGGGGAACTGGCAGCCGTTGAACTGGGTGGGGGTCGGAATTAGTGGGTCCCATGTTATCCTACAGGGAAAACGTTCCAGCTTTGCCTGGCAGTATACAGACACACAGTCTACACACACACATGCACAGTATACATACACACAGATGATGCCCGCCCATTTCTGTCCCAGCGTGCATGCATATGTAAGTGATTGAAAGACACTTTTATAGCCCAGCACTTGATGTGAGTGTTACCCGCAGCATGCGAATGGATGTTTAGCATAAACATGGGCCGCCCCCCCCCCCCCTTCCTCGCAGCGTGTGTCCCCACGCACAGGAAAAAAATATATATTTTTTTTAATAATTCATAATTATAAATACTTAGAAACATAGAAACATAGAATTTGTTGGCAGATAAGAACCACTTGGCCCATCTAGTCTGCCCCTTTTTTTAAACATGTTACCTCAAACCATATTTGATCCTTATTTTTTTGTAAGGATATCAATATGCTTATACCAAGTATGTTTAAATTGTACTACTGTATTTGCGTCTACCACCTCTGATGGGAGGCTATTCCACTTATCTACTACTCTTTCTGTGAAGTAATTCTTTCTCACATTTCCCCCGAATCTTCCTCCCTCTAGTTTCAGTGCATGTCCTCGTGTTCTGCTGCTCCTCTTCCTGTGAAGAATGTCTCCCACCTGTACCTTGTTAAAGCCCTTGATATATTTGAAAGTTTCTATCATGTCCCCCCTTTCCCTTCTCTGCTCTAAAGTATACATATTAAGATCTTTTAGTCTTTCCTGGTACATTTTGTGATGTAGGCCTTCTTTTAGAAGCATTGGTGCTCACCTCTCTTTATTGGTTACATTATCGCAGGATATTCCTGATAAAGAATCAGGTCAGATTACAGCATTTAAAAGTCGCTGTATTTACAGAATACACTTTACTCACTATCACAAGGTCATTGGTTGCACTACTAAATGTATTTTCTCTTATTTCAGAGCTCTGGCAATCCTGCAAACTCAATAACCTTCTTTGTGTTATTGGAGAACAATGAGATATGATTTTTTTTTTTTCTATTGCAAAGTGCTCTGTCAACATCATAGTCAAAGAAAACAGCTGTGCCGGGGCATCTGCAGAGGCTATTGCAACTGAACGTAGCATATACAGTAAAAGGGAGCAGCAATGTGTGATAATTATTCATCTTTATTTACTTCTCAGAAACAAATCAATGGTCCCAGTATCGTGTGACAAAAACTTTTGTTTAACTATTGTTCCACAATGCTGCTCATGAGATTATTCTTTATAAATAAATAAACAAACAATTTACAAATACAGTAAATGACAAAGTAATTTTTAAATGTTTAACCCCTTCACTGTGGAACCTATGTGGAATCTTTTTGGTTTGGACACAATCAATTACCAGTAATTATTTATGCATTACCTACGCATACTGTACCCTACTGCTAAAGTTGAAACGCTTTAGGAATATTGTACCTGTACTCCTCCATGTACAGCTCATATATATTTTTTAGATTGTACATGTGTATTTTTACCATTTTTGTGTCACTGAGGATTTAAATTCTCATTTTTTTACCCTATTCGGTTCTTTAATTAAGGACGTATATGTTCCTATGAAAATTTGGTTTATAGTACCACTTTATGCTAAGGTTGCAGTCTTAAAATTGTATACACTGTACTGCATTTTCTTTTTCTTTTTTATTCACTGCATTTTCTTAATGTTCTTTATTTTTAATTTAAGGTGTGTGTGATTGCCAACACAAACCAAAAATATTACATGATAATGTACTGGATTAATAAAAAAAAACCTATAGAAAAAACATCATAGTCGTGTGCAGTATAATGTAATATCAAGGCAGTCGGGCCGACTGGGGGTTTCCACTGTAAACCTGTGGGCCTGTCCTTCCTGACTTTAAACTAAATTAGTTGTCTATAGTGCACCTAACATATTACTGTCTTATTTCGGGGGGGGGGGGGGGGGGGGTGTTGTGTATGCCCACAATGTCTGAAAATTGCAGTTTATATATTTACACATATTTAAATATCTGTATATTAAATTATATCTGTAAACTAAATATAAACAATTTAGATAGTATATATATAGTCAGTGGCACTGAGGGGGGGTGGCAGGGGCTTAAGTGGGGGGGAACGGGGTGGAGCTGAGTTCCACCACCTGTAATGGCCCTGCACAGTAATTCTAACGAAAAGCATTATACAGATGGAGCCTGACTCATACATTCAGCCCCCACCAGTCACCAGCTCCATTGTACCTGAGGGCTTTCCAACGAGCCTAGCCCCGTGTCTCTATCCCCCTGGGAACCGGAGATATCGCCTGGCAAAGCTGTAACGTTTTTTACCATAGGATAATAAGGGACCCGTTAATTCCGACCCCCACCCGGTTCCGACGGCAGCCAGTCCCCCCCCCCCTGGCATCACTGAAGCTTCTCATTCAGTTTCAAATCGCTGGGCCTTCAATATGATACCAGTTGGGTCCATATCGGTCAATCGGTTCCAGAGATATTGCGGATAAACCGATTTTTTTCATTTTTGAAATGTAATGTCATGGCTGTTCATGTTCTTTGAGGGCAGATTACTCTGGAACCAAACGTTCCAGTTTCACTGGACCAAAATCATTCAATGGTCACTCAAAAGTTCTTCAATATGATACTTGTCTCATGTAAATATATCAGTTGGTTCAGAAGATATAACTGGTTAAATGAGATAACTGGTTAAAGGGGGGAGGGGTGGTTTTCTCTCCCCCTCACACCAGAAAATGCAGGGACTACGCTGGTGTAAAAGGGGCCAACCTGGGAATGCATTTTCTGGTGTGAAAGGGGTACTATTTCAAATAGCCGAGACCTGCAGTGCTCTGAATACAGCCAGGCTCTGCCACTGTCAGTGGCTATCGCTTCTGCCTGGCGGCTGCTGTCCCCGATTTACTGTGAGCATGTATTTCCCCTTGGCAATGATCATGTAATCCCACATGGCAACAAGCATGGAACCTCTGCCAATGAGCATGGAACCCTTGGCAATGAGCATGTAGATAAGCAGCACTTATGTAGCATAATTTTTAATAGGCATTATGGTGTTTGGCATAATACATAATGGACATAATGGCGTGTAATTTAAAGTGTAATGGACATTATGGTGTAAATGTTTAATGCGCGCCTTTGGCGGACAATGTCCCTGTTTATGAAGCGTATTGTGAATTTTGGCTTAATCTGTGTGGCATTATGTGAATTCTGGCTCAATCCATGTGGCATTATGTGAATTTTGGCTCAATCCGTGTGGCATAATGTGAATTTTGTCTCAATCCGTGTGGCATAATGTGAATTTTGTCTCAATCCGTGTGGCATTATGTAAATTTTGTCTCAATTCGTGTGTCATTATGTGAATTTTGGCTCAATCCGTATGGCATTTTGTGAATTTTGACACAATCCATGTGGCATTATGTGAATTTTAGCTCAATCCGTGTGTTATTATGTGAATTTTGGCTCAATCCGTGTGGCATTATGTGAATTTTGACACAATCCATGTGGCTTTATGTGAATTTTGGCTCCTTCCATTTGGCATCATGTGTAAGGGGCAAGTATACTGGGGTCTAGTATTTTGTTGCATAATGTGTAGAAGTTGTAAATGGTGTGGTACACTACACTCAAGGACATGCCCCTGTTGAGTGGCCACACCCCCTTTTCCAGAGCGCGCCTTCAGCACGCGCACAACTACATCCTTCACTTTTGTCGCCATGGTGGGCCTGCAAACTTTAAATGCCAGGGCCTATTTTTAATCCCATTCCCACCCTCTCTCTGCAGCTCTCTTAGCATGTACACTGGCACCACTTACACCGTCCTACCCCCACCCAAACCCTCTTTTATCATGGTGCCCCCCTGTCATTTTATCCTGGGTCTGCCCCTGGCCAGCTCCCGCCAGGGGGTGCGCGCTCACAAGACGCTTGTGCGCCCTGTGGCAACGGAGCTACCCATGGGTCCCCGCTGCCTCCGCCGCCGGTCCTCCTCGCTGCCCCGACCCTCCTGGACCCTGCCACTGCCCTGCCGCCGGAGAATTGGGACGCACGAGAATTCCACCACCTCCCCAGGATCAATTTAAGCCCTGAGGGTACTCTGTACCCAGGCCCGGGTCTAAAGGAGGGCCCAAATGGGGTCCCAGGTCCTGCTACCCCTCCCCCATTCCAGAGAACCAGGCAGAGAAAGAGAGACAGAACTAGCTGCTGCTGAAGCAGCCTCTCTCCCCACCCCTGTCCTCTCACCCTGAATAGGTGTGCGATCACATCTGCCGCATGCCGAATTAGACAGTGGCATCCCCTGCCTTTCATGTCCAGTCGCTTTATGCCCACTCAAAATAAGTCATTTTTAAAAATAGGAGTCTGGCCATGCCCCCTTGCACTGGACATGCCCCCTCCCATTGGCCACACCCTCTCATTTTACCACACCCTCTTATTTTACAGGGGCCTGACAAACCTGTTGGCTCTATGTAAAGTTTGATATATTCCGCACAGACAACAATATAACTCTAAGGGTTACAGTGAGGTGAAATCAATATATAAAAAATTATATTAATTATACTGTATGAGTATAGGCATACAGCTCTGTTGGTGGTGCTCCCATGATCCCTGAGTACAGTATGGAAGGGAGAAGATAAACAAGACTCTCCTTGCTGGAGCACATGACCCAGCAAAAAGAGAGTCTTCTTTTTCTTCTCCCTTGACAATCTGTCAGCTTCCTCGTATCTAGGGCCTGATTCAGGTTGACTCGCTAAGCAGCATAAATTTGCTGCTTAACGAGCCATCTAACACTGCCCAACGGGCGAGCGAATGCCTGCCCCCCCCCCCCCTTCCCCGCCACTGTGCAAACATCCCCGCTGCATTGCGAATAGGCGTACAGGGGTAAAATCATTTGATGGTCACCACCATCAAAAGATTTTCCCCCCTGTTTGCAAATAAAAGTTAGTCTTGACTGTCCTATATTTGCGGCAACCGGGGTTCGAGAACAGGGGCACTGTCATCATGCAAGGTCAGCCACCTGCCCCTGGCAGGCACTGGCCCACCTGCTTTTGCATGGGGACGCCCACTGTTTTTGTGGACATGCCTGGAAAACGCAGGGCATCCCCATGCGATAGTCCCTTGCCCGCATCCATCCTGCCCCCCCTGTGCGAACGTCTCAGCTACTGTGCAAGTTGACGAAGGTGCCCACACAGCAGCCCTGCATATGCTCATATGAGAATATACACATTTACAGAGCACAAACTTTGGTCCCTGGTGCGAATAAGCCAGGGACTGATCGTTGTGGAATCAGGACCATAGTCTGTTTGCTTATTTCACCTGGCTCTCTATTTTTTTCCTGCAATGCCATCTTTTTAATGATATATTCAGAAAGATGGTGCTGCACAGGAGCTAGCCAACACTCTGGCACTGTGCTCAGGGTCCCATGCCTAGAAGGCGCCTATGTGCATATGGACCAGTCAGTTCTTAATAAGCATTTGCACACATACACAAAGCAACACAAGGTTACTTACCATTTTTGGGGTTACAGTCTTGTCCCAATAGCTTCTTAATAGTACATTTAATATCTTCAGGACATGTGCAGGATTTAAAGTCAGGGTATTTCTCAGTGAAATAAAATATTGTTGAATTGCAGGTCAGTACATTTTTGAGTTGGCAATTCACACCTATAACAACAAAGATAATTTGTCTATATTTAAGTAAACTGAAGCACAAAAAATATAGCACACACATAATAACATTTTTAATTATTTTGTAAATTATTTTATTATAATTATTTGTAACCATACAGATGTAGCCACGCTCATCATTTCTGTTAGATGGCCATTTTGGTATCCTTGTCCCACCATGACTAATGTCCCGTTACGGAATGTTATGGCGCGCTATGGCAACAGATGCTCCAAAGCATGTATTTACACTGCTTCACCGCTGGGTTGCTAAACGAATGAAGACGACAGTACAGTGCTGAATAGCCGCGCATGGATATGGCACTACAAATTACAGTGTGCAGGTACAGTAATCTACTGTATGCCTGACAAGAGGCCTAGTGCACATTACATTAAATACAGTTTTTAATACAATAATATTGCTTACAATGTGCTACTTAACAATTTAATGGCTACCTCATTACAAAATAATTTAGACAATTATGTTTTTTTTATAGCCAAATATAGTGGTTCTCAACCTCAGTCCTCAAGTACCCCAATCGATCATGTTTTGTAGGTCACCCAGCAGATGTACAGGTGCACTCATTTCTCACTGACAAATTTTAAAAGACCCACAGGTGGAGCTAATAATTTCACTTGTGATACTGTGTGGAGACATGGAATACATGCACAGTGTGTGGTACTTGAGTACCAAGGTTTAGAATATACTATATTTATGCTCACATAGCCTCGGTTTTGCTCAGAAATGTGTGCTGACCATAGCTCCATAGAGGAGGGTTTCCTCATGGCCACTTGTCTCAGGCCACCGCCATTTTGTAAATATTCTATGTAGTCACTCATTTAGCTCCATGACTCGTGGTGAATTGTATGCCAACCATAGCTCCATAGGTCTGGGCTCCTTATTGGCTGATAGTCTCGGCCTGCCACCATTTTGTACATATATTAAGTTTAAAATGTGATTGGTTGCTATGGGCAACATCCTATCTTCAGTAGAACACGCATTTTAGTAGATTTACCCCTAGGGCTCATGTACTGTATACAGCACATAAGACTTTGACCTAACTCACCACCGTTTTGGTGCACACAAGTGTGTTGTTTAGATTTCTGATTTGGGTTAATTCATTTGAAGAATTATACCAGGTTTTAGTTTAGCTTTAAATGTATACATATGAAGCATTTCAAACTGTGCATAGCTTTTGACAGTTCTACACAGATAAACCAGATAAAATAGTGGGGGGGAATATAAGAGTTCTACTTTGAAAACAAATTTAACCTCGCTGCAAATCATGGCAAACGGATTAAGAATTTATTACATAGTAGTTTTAAGGGTTCAAATGCAAGTGGGTGTTAATGTGCAGTAATTGCTATGGGTTTGAAATCCTGATGGCTTTTTAATGAAACCCATTACTATTTTTATATTTTATTGGGGGGAGGCCTATGGCCAATGTATCAGTATGGGCAAGGGTTCAAGTTAAAAGTGGTATCCACTTATGATTTAATGATAAAATCAGGAACTTCTCTTTTAATTGCATAATAAATAACAGTGCCCATTATTGATAAAGAATGAAATATGATGCCCTTTATTAATATATAATGTTAATGGGTGCCCCCTTAGAACTTTAAAATCTTGTCTGGGGCATCATTATAATTAATTAATATAATAGTGACCCCTGTTTAATTTACCTTGGCCTTGTCCCTCTAGTTAATATCATTTGAAATTTGATGTCAGCTTTTATAAGGATAATGGTTTCTTAGATTTTCGGTAGTGTGGTTGCTAACCCCATACATATCCTTTCTTGATTTTCTTTTTTTCTTCAGTCCAAATGAATAAGAAAGCGTCCTTCCTCTCCATCCTTTCACACTCATCAACAAAGTCGACAACAAATACGTTGGCAAGTACCCCTTGACGTCTGTGACCAATGTTATGTAGTACAGATTTGTTTGGAAGGGAAGTGGCACTTTAGATATGGGGGCTCCCTCCCATTTGTCATTACTGGCCGCAAACTTCACGGGAGAATAATACACTGTCAAAACACAGAGTAAAGGCAGTATAAACTTAGTCAATAGGTCACTGCAGGGAGGGGTGATGGTGGTTAATATATATATATATATATATATATATATATATATATATAGTTGCAAGAAAAATGCGGCACTCTGAGGTCTTTTCAACAGTGTGTATTGAAAAAAGATGCTACTGACGTTTCGGAGCTTGCGCTCCTTTATCAAGGTATACAGGTGAGACGGTCTCACCTGTATACTTTGATAAAGGAGCGCAAGCTCCGAAATGTCAGTAGCATCTTTTTTCAATACACACTGTTAAAAAGACCTCAGAGTGCCGCATTTTTCTTGCAACTACCAATTTCCATTGAAGGCACCGGGGCAGCTGCGAACATTAAGGAGAGTATAAAACAATGTATCAAACATCACAATGCAACTGACATTTAGATAGGCATATTACCATGAGGACATCATAATTTGTTGAATGGGATTCAACAAATTACGATGTCCTTATGGTAATGAGGACCATGTCAGTTGCATTGTGATGCATCTAAATGTCAGTTGCATTGTGATGTTTGATACATTGTTTTATACTGAATGTCCACTATATCATTTTATATTTTAATATTCACTTAATTCTTTATGGAATTCCATAAATACAGCTAATTAATATAATAAAATATTTTGTACAGGATACCGTTCTCACTGCATTTTTCTCAGCCTGCACTGGTACACCATTCTGTTTTTCTCATTGAAGGTGGCCTGTAGAGATGTTGTCCCACTAGAGGGGTCCGGGGAGCGGTGTCCACCAAAGAGTGGGAGCAGTGGAAGGAGATGGGGGAGGGCAGACCGCGTTCTCTCACTATGGTGACCGGTGGAATGGTACTGCACCAGAAAGATCCAGGAAGCGGAATCCACCAATTGTTGAAATGGGGAAGGTAATTCCAGGTGAGCAGACCAAAACA
Organism: Crinia signifera; assembly: GCF_055691185.1. Lineage (NCBI taxonomy): Eukaryota > Metazoa > Chordata > Amphibia > Anura > Myobatrachidae > Crinia > Crinia signifera. Next base: position 206,301,289 of record NC_139219.1, read on the forward strand.
AGGGCATCCACAAACAACAAGTGTCCACAATAGGTGATCCTGGACATGAAGAAGGCAACTGACGCATTTTGCTGCCACTGCAGCTTTATCACCTTTGCCTTTGCCTTCTTCACGTCCAGGATCACCTATTGTGGACACTTGATATCTGTGGATGCCCTTGTTTTGGTCTGCTCACCTGGAATTACCTTCCCCATTTCAACAATTGGTGGATTCCGCTTCCTGGATCTCTCTGGTGACGCACCATTCCACCGGTCACCATAGCAAGAGAATGCGGTCTGCCCCCCCCCATCTCCTTACACTGCTACCACCCTTTGGCGGACACCGCTCTCCGGACCCCTCTAGTGGCACAACATCTCTACAGGCCACCTTCAATGAGAGGAATTTGGTCCCTGAATGCGGAAGCCTAACAACTATCTCCAGCGGCAGCAAACATCGCCGCACGAATAAGTCAGTACCTTGTGGTATGAAGAGTGAAGCTTGTCACATGGACAATTAACCACCAATCGGTAAAGTACACTTACCTGTGATTAATTTTTTCATCTGGGCCCCTATACACCTTGAAACAATTTCCTTATACGTGAAATTATTGTTTTAACCCCTTATACATGTTTTTATATTAACATAGAATTTCTTTCTTTATATTGTACTGTAAATTAATGTGTTTATTTTTCATGTGGTCTTAATTTCAAGTAAAATACATTTATTATTCAAACACCAGTGAATAATTTCTTATTGTAATAGCAATTTGGATTTTTAATAGAAAAAAATTGGGAGTGGTTATTTCTGGTTAGTCCCATTTAATACGGCATTCTTTAAAACTCAGGTAAGTTTGCCTTTAATATATCTGACAATTTTAGCTCTACAAAAAATTGCAGGAAGTCAATGATTTTCCCAAATCACACTCCATTACACCCCCCCCCCCCCTTATTAAAAGTCATAAAGCTGCTAATTTGGTCCATAAAGGTGACACATACTGCTTGTCTCTCTGTACAGTATATGCAACATGATATTTACACTTCACTTGCAAGCTGCAGTCCGAGACATATACTAATCTAATCAGGAACTGATGACACACAAATGATCTCTTTGCATAAATTTTTTAATAAACTGTAGGATTATATAATTGCACAGATCATAGGATAAAAAATATTTAAAGATGTAGTCACTTAAAAATAATTAGTCATTTGCATACTTTATTGCGTTTATATGCTATTGTTGTTACATACACTAAATATTCAAATAGATCTGCTGTTATACAGCCTTAGCGAGACAAATAAAATAATATCAGGGAATTAACATCAATAGTGTTCTCTAGAGACAGCTGAATAAATATTAAAAGCAAACACTAAATCTTGATAAACTAAGAGATTGATGCTTGTGCTGAAGCATAAAATCAACAAATACTGGCCAGTGCAGGTACATTTATACATTTACGATTATGTTACAGCATATATACATCTTTGGTTTTACATGACTTTTTAGACAAAAAAAATGTGAATGAACTCAAAATATCCATTGTACACATCAAGCTTAATTAGTCGTTAGTCAAGATATGTAAAAAGGAGCATTTTATACTGTAACTTAAAAAAAGACTATTTAATGTTTTCTATAATTTTGTATGTTTCACTCAATGTTATGTCGGTCTGCTGCTGTGTGACATTAGAAAATCATTAACCGCTGGTACTTATCGTTGATGTTCATTTGGTTGGTTGGACAACTTGGAGCAATGGCACACATCTTCAGAAATAAAACATGAAGTGTGACGGTAATCTTTCTTTTAGCATAGCAAGTGCTGCCAATATACGGTATGTTCAGTTAAAACATTTTTTAGAATAGCTCTGTAGAGCTTTTGTTCTTTTCCATCAAACTCTGAAAAGTTCCACTTGAGTCATAATTAGGGCCCCAATACACCACTCCAAGGTTTTGCATGCAGCCTTGCATGCGATACTTTGGCAATTGCCTGCTGGGTATAAGGTCATTTAGCATATGATGCAGGATCTGGCTGGCAACTTTCAGCTTGGGGGGCAGCACAAGTAAGTGGCCCACCAGCGCCATCATTTCATCACCCTACCCTCTCGCCTCTAGTATGCAGCAAGGATTAAAGAATCATTCCCCCCCACACACATATACCAAAGGCGAGTTGTAAAAATTTACACTGTAATGCCCATTACACATAAGGCCACATACTGTAATGCCCATTACACATAAAGCCAACACCATAATGCCCATTAAACATAATGCCACACACCGTAATGCCCATTACACATAAAGCCAACACCGTAATGCCCATTAAACCTAATGCCAATGCCACACACTGTAATGCCAATTAAACATAATGCCACACCGTAATGCCCATTACACATAATGCCACACCACCGCATCCTGCCTGCTTCCTAGTGAAGCAGCAGGCAAATCATTTCTACTCAATGGGGTTGTGGCCTAATGACAGGACAGTCTGGCTTTGCCCCCTGCTCCCCCCCCCCCCCCCCCCGCCCGCCGCAAAGTCCCCTGCTGTGGCTCCTCTATAACCTCTCTCAGAGAGGAGAAAAACAGAGTAACTATAAGTATCACTGATTTATACAACTTCACAACCAGCTTCTGGAAACAGACTTGGATATTTAGGTTTCTATGCATTATATACAGCTGACATTTGTTTGCCCCATTACATTTTTAGAAATTTAAATGATAATGAAGAAAAATAAGAGTAGCATCATTTTTCATGACTACATGGTATTGATTATAGTTACATCCTTATCTTACTATCCCAAAAAGACAATAACAAGTCAAAATTACAAACAGTAACATTGACTGACATAAAAATTTTACATTTAACTAAACTTTATTGATATAAAATATGCAAAACTGTGTTATAACACAAAAATATTACATTATTCCTCATTTATAATGAGTTATTCATCTTAAAAGAGTATAATTTTAATATATGTTGTAGTTACCTGAATATTCGCACAATTTTACTGTTGCATTCCAGAGTCCTCCACATTCAGCCTGAGAGATTCTACATCTTTCCCTCAAGTTGAGACAATGTGAAGCCTGAGAGGCAGGACAGTTCAAAAGTATAAACCAAAAAGCTGTAAAATATATAATAGAACCAATTAATACTGTGTGTGATTATACATACTACTGTTCAAAGGTTTTCCAACACCACAGTTTTTTGAAAACCATAAATACACAGAATATACTGAAATGGTACAAAGGGAAGCAATAAATGGCAAGAGATTAAAGAAGAGAGTGGGTTGGGGTAAACTGAAGAATAACATAATTTTCTAGGTTATTATAAATGCACTTGTCAGGGATCAAGTAATGAGTTAAGAACATGCCACTGTTCTACAGGGATAATTAGGTTTGCCTAGGGCATGAAGCATGGCAGTGGATTTCTGAAGAACCATCAACCAAAACTTTTGTACTCCATAAAATTTTGGAAACAATGGTTCATCTGTGTGTCAGGACTCAAGAGAGTGTTTAAGACCAAAATAAAAGAGGGTGATTCTAGCATAATTCAAGTTTTGCTATTAAAAAGTATTGCCCTTTTTTAAGGATCAACCCTTGTGAAACCATCAAACATTGAGGAGGAAGCTTGATTATCTTATAGGGACTTGCTCAGAGTGAATGACACCTTGATCCAAAAGATCTACCACACCATTTTGCATCGCCATGAAGTACCCCATGGTCTATGCCTAATTGGTCATTGACTCAAAACAAACTTAAAGGCCATTTCAGAATTATATTTACAAAATATAAATAGGCTTTAATAATTGACTGACCATCATTTTTATCAGAGTTCGTATCCAAGATTTATTTAAATGATAGTGTTAATAAAATTGTCTAAAACAAACTATATTTATCTTGGGTGATGAGCCTTGATGGATCTCAAGTGTCCTGAATTTGTCCCATGAGGCAACAGATAAACGGGATTTTATAGTACTGTATATTAATATATATATATATATATATATATATATAAAAATATAATATATTAACCCTTTCATGTCCAACATCTAGCGCTAGTAGCAGATCCAGTGGTGAAGCATTTACATCATTCAACGTTCAATATAGACCATTTTTTTTATTTAAAAAAAAGGGTACTCTTTACCTAGAAGGGCGCCCATCGCGGGCATCGCATGTACTAAAAATTCGCATGCGATGCGACCGACGCGATTACCGCGATTTCCCATAGGGAACAATGTTAAATGTCCCAATTGACCCGATTTTCCATAGGGAACAATGTTAAATGGCCCACAGAGGCCAAATAGGCACCCTGAAGTGTGAAATGGCCCCTCCAATTGTTAACGCCACCCCACGATCAACGTCAACCCGAAGCGTGGCAAGCGGCGGCGGTGCGCGTCCTCCGACCTTTTCATACCCCCACTATCCACGTCGGCGTGGAGTTGAGAATAGAAAGTGTGGCGAGCGCAGCGAGCCACCGAGCCCGAAGCGTGCCGAGCACAGCGAGCCCCGCGAGGGGACGCGGACACCTTCACAGGTATACGCGTCCCCATGGTCTATGCCTAATTGGTCATTGACTCAAAACAAACTTAAAGGCCATTTCAGAATTATATTTACAAAATATAAATAGGCTTTAATAATTGACTGACCATCATTTTTATCAGAGTTCGTATCCAAGATTTATTTAAATGATAGTGTTAATAAAATTGTCTAAAACAAACTATATTTATCTTGGGTGATGAGCCTTGATGGATCTCAAGTGTCCTGAATTTGTCCCATGAGGCAACAGATAAACGGGATTTTATAGTACTGTATATTAATATATATATATATAAAAATATAATATATTAACCCTTTCATGTCCAACATCTAGCGCTAGTAGCAGATCCAGTGGTGAAGCATTTACATCATTCAACGTTCAATATAGACCATTTTTTTTATTTAAAAAAAAGGGTACTCTTTACCTAGAAGGGCGCCCATCGCGGCCATCGCGGGCATCGCATGTACTAAAAATTTGCATGCGATGCGACCGACGCGATTACCACGATTTCCCATAGGGAACAATGTTAAATGTCCCAATTGACCCGATTTTCCATAGGGAACAATGTTAAATGGCCCACAGAGGCCAAATAGGCACCCTGAAGTGTGAAATGGCCCCTCCAATTGTTAACGCCACCCCACGATCAACGTCAACCCGAAGCGTGGCGAGCGGCGGCGGTGCGCGTCCTCCGACCTTTTCATACCCCCACTATCCACGTCGGCGTGGAGTTGAGAATAGAAAGTGTGGCGAGCGCAGCGAGCCACCGAGCCCGAAGCGTGCCGAGCACAGCGAGCCCCGCGAGGGGACGCGGACACCTTCACAGGTATACGCGTCCCCTCGTGGGCTTCACAGGTATCCGCGTCCCCTCGCGGGGTTCGCTGCGCTCGCCATGCTTCGGGGCTCGGTGGCTCGCTGCGCTCGCCACACTTTCAATTCTCAACTCCACGCCGACGTGGATAGTGGGGGTATGATAAGGTCGGAGGACGCGTACCGCCGCCCCTCGCCACACTTCGGGTTGACGTTGATCGTGGGGTGGCGTTAACAATTGGGGGGGACATTTCACACTTCAGGGTGCCTATTTGGCCTCTGTGGGCCATTTAACATTGTTCCCTATGGAAAATCGGGTCAATTGGGACATTTAACATTGTTCCCTATGGGAAATCGCGGTAATCGCGTCGGTCGCATCACATGCGATTTTTTGGTCGCATGCGATGCGACCGACGCGATTTTTTTTTCCTTACGATGCCCACGATCAAAATCGTGGGCGCCCTTCTAGGTAAAGAGTACCAAAAAAAGTACAAATATTTGAACCAGACTGTTTGAATTTGGACTGCAAAAGGTTAAAATGCACTGGACCAAGTATTGCTTGGTATCAAACTGGTAACTAACCCTCTGCGCTATGGAACAATAACTCCTTACTAAAGTCTAGATAAGCTACATCCACATCCCCACCTGGGGATCAGTATGATTCACCTGCAACTAAATTAATGACAATTACTTTAACAACACTGTTATACCGACAGGGTGAAAAAAATATGGTCAATATACCGACACATACATAATACTGACTGTTGAAATGCCTACAGTCAATATACAGTATTGACATAATTATAATGCCAAAAATGTCAAAATATAACAGTTATAATGTCAACTTTGCAAAGCTTTCTGCACTCACCATGCTTCCTGCACGGTGTCTCATTGCGCTGGGCACACTATTATATTCTCAGTGTACCCTGGGATGGTAAAATATAAAGTTGGTTATTGGAAAAAAAAAAAAAACACAAAAAACTGGATTTGGTATTATTTCTGTCATTATTTTGGCTTTAGGCATTGTGGTTGCATCTGTGTTTTCTTCCTGTCTATGTTTTACTTGTTGGTATTTAAATGTTGTCAGGGTTTCAATTGTTGGTGTTGTGTATATGTTGGTATTTTGTCCATTGGCATTTGGTTGTGAGGATTCTGTATATCTAGATTACGTCCATCGGCAACTTAACTACATCCCCTGCCTTGATCTATTAATTTAATTATCCAGTCAAAAAAGTCAATAAGATGTGTATGACAAGATCTACCCCCAGAAAATTCATGCTGGTTGGAATCCTGTAACTTGCTGGATTGACATATTCTACAAATCTTTCTTTTATGCGTTTCCATATCTAAAAGGTTTCTGTTCTGTGCATTTTCAAAATTTGTTGACAAAATGTACGTCAACAATATTGTGTTGACCTAGACATTGACTATCAACTGTTTGTATACCGACATTGCACTAAGCCTTATACTTACAGAGTCAGCCAGCAGCGCTTTGTTCATTTAATATAATAAGATGAGCAGAAACATTGGGTGACTTTAAAACAGATCTGCTTTCCGCTCTGCATTATACTGTAAACTGTGTATGCAATATGTATGAAATAAACACTTTCTGCCAAAGGAAGTTTATAATGATTGTTTTTCTGCTCTAGCTATTAATCGAAATGTGTCACCCTATTTTTATGGCTCTATCAATTATAATAACAGTCCACATAACAAATTATTATCTATGCAACCATCTGGGATGCTCAAAATAAATGTACCAAAAGTCATAAAAAATATGTTTTTTTATATTTTTCATCACAAAAAAGAGGTCACTAAAAATCAACCCCTCATATGACACTGCAATAATATAAACATAAAGTCACATCAATGAGTCTGAGAAAACAAGATTTTCTGCCATTTACAACTCAGCAATATTTTATTTACTACTTTCAGTACAGAAGCAGTATAATATGTCTGTATAAACCTGCCAAAGACTGAGATAACTGTAATTAGAAAGTAAATCCGTTACTATTTGTTTGTGTATACTGTAGAACAGTTTCTCAAAATGCTGAGTCTGGTGAGTGCTTCCCTACCTCATATATATATATATATATATATATATATATATATATATATATATATATATATATACTACTGCATATATATAAAACACCATGGTTGCATACAAGACATTTCATTTCTTTCATTTGTTTTGAAAATGCCTAATTCCACATCAACGATATTACAATTATTTAGGAAATCATGACAAAAGTATAGTTGTCAGTGAGGATTAAATGGTTTTTAGTTTACCTTTGTTTTAATGCCTTTGCAAACATTTGCTTTTACTTTAATGGTTACTATAGAGCACTTACTCTTGCTTATAGTAAGCTAATATAAATCTTGCTGGAGGGACTTTATTTGCAGAGCTTAAAGTATCTCTGTGACATGGTGGATCTCAAAGACCACCATAAGCCCATGTTTCATAAGACACAAAAATAAATTGGAAATTAAGCATTTATGCCTTCTAATAGCAAGTAGGCATATGTGACATTCAAAAAGAAAAAAAAAAAAGTTTTTAGATGTCCAATCATCAATACTGTGGTATTGGTTTCACATTAGTTTATTCACAATACAGCTTTTAAAACTGTTTTGTTGTTATTCTTTATATATAAATAAAGATTCATATATATATATATTCAAATATCAGTACAGGGCAATTATGATACAACATGAAAATGTATAATGATTTGATTACCTGTGCAGCAGATGTACTTCATTGCAGTTCAGAGTGTATCCAGTGTCACTGGTGAAGTGCATGTGTCTAATGATTTTAAGCAAATAGAGAGTAGATAGGATTTCAGCACTGTTCTAACAGAACAGCTCCAGCCCACAGGACCTTTAGTGGTAAAGCTGTCATTGGATGTGTAGCCAGGACACAAACTCTAAATACAAGTTGTACGTGTAGTAACTGTTTATGTTTTAATGTCAGTACAGAAAATTTAGAATTAAGGAAATAATATGCATTTTCTTTTAAAGCATTGTTTCTAGAACTCAATAAAAAGTTCTATATGCTCGTTGTGCAAATATTTCAATAATCCCATTTGTTTCTTGCTACTGTATGTGAAAATGATAGCAAACAACTGTGCTAATATATGCTACAGTAATACATTAAAGGGGCAATTCTGGTTCATTCGTAATGAACTGAAATCGGCCACTGCCCCGATGATCACGGTTTGCGCATGCTCCTATACACTACGGTTGTGCTGAACTATCTATTGTGGTACGTTACCCTATACTCGTTCATGCTTGGAATGTTTTTAAAAATTTAAGTCTGTTACTTTTGATATCGCTCTATGGAGCACTCCTATTTATTTTTCTAGATTTCAGAAACCTGTGGAGTCCAGGTGTCGTTGGAGCAGCTGGGCTGGAATTGAACCCAGAGGCAATCTCATCGTATTATTGGGACATTAACCCATTGACTTGTGGACACTTACTTTTCAAATCAATTTTCAAGGTTTATTTTGCACACTTATTCTCTTTATATATATATAGTACAATATGGTAGAATCAGGTGGCGGGGACCGGCGGCGAATCAGTGGGGACAAGGGGGGACAAGTGGGGACAAGTAAGGGGATGCACGTGTGTCCCCTTACCCAAAAAAATGTTAGTCTTACTACAATAAATCCTAGGTGGCATATGTAATATGGTCCGGAAGTGCGATATAAAGTGCAACTATTTACAACTTTGCCTTGCATATGATTGCCACTTTAAAAAAAAAAAAAAAAAAAAAAAACAACAGTTCTGTAGGTGAAGTGTGAGCAGCTGTGTTGTGTTCAGTAGTCTCCCCACTATCCATACTACTAATCCCTACTGCTAACCCTCCCCCTAGTGCCCAAAACTATCCCCCCACCATCCTAGCCCTGACCTCCCATTAGCACTTAACCCTACCCTTTGTATCAACATTCTGAAGATGTCAAGATGGTGCCTGTCAACACTTTGGACCATACTGACATTCTTATGACAAGATTGTGGGGTCAACATTATGAATGTGAATGTTGACATGGCCAAATTAAACAATACCTAAATACAGGTATGTGTTTTGAAATGTATCATTCATAAACTCCTTCATACACACACAGCCATTGTCCCAAACACTGTGCTCTCCTGTAGTACCGCAGCCTACGTGCACTCTACAGTACATCTGCCCTGGCACTCTCCTCCATCAGTGCCCACTTCCAGTCCCACCAGTTGTTCCCTCAAATCCTCACACTGCAACAACCACTGCTGCTCCTCACATATAGCAGAGGGAATGTGTATTGATCCAAGTGGGATAAATAACCCTGCCCCTCCCCATACCCTAACCCTTGCCTTCCACAGCATAAACCTAACTACCTGCACGGAGCAGCCTGCCAGAAGCCCAAACCTAATCCATACCTCCAGCATAATCTTAACAAACCTCCTCCCCCTCGCAACCTATCTCTAACCAGCCATCCCCACAGCCTAGCCCTAGCAGTTCATCCACAGTACTCAATCCTCCCCCTCATGAGAATGCAGGTAACAGATGATATCATAAGGCCAACATAGATATAGAATCTATCGTGAAATTACGGATGCCGCTGTGCAGAGCTCAAATGCTCATATACTGGTGCACACTGATTGAAATACACCAAAGACAATGGAGAAGGTCAGGGTGCCCTTTACAGACCTGGAGCCCAGAGGCTACAAACTCCACTGTATCTGGTACTCCTGGCTTTACTATCAAGTAGCATTAACACATAAACCATATAATTAGTACCATGAAATAACATTATTACATATGTATTGTACCTGGGTCCTCCTTCATTATAGATTGCATTGGTAAAGCTGCTTGCAGTAGCTTTTCACATGCAACCCATAGCAATGCAAATGCAGTAGGAGGTGTTAAATATTTCCTTGCTGCATTTGCAATCACATAGCTGTAGCCCTGCAATGGCCAGCTTGCAATTATGCAATTTGGGCCAATTTCCCCCATTTCCGATGGATGGGGACGAAAAATCAGGTGACATTGTGCCAAATTGCATGTGTTTTACATTGCATCCTATCCAATGCACAGTCTAGTGAGCATCAGATTGGAGTTGGGTCATACCTGCATGTTTGACATCTGACTCGTACCCCCTCCCGGGGGCAGGGAACGGACTTGCATGCAGAACAATCTTAAGCAATGTATTGCATGTGATCCTGCCACCTAGAAAACCCCATGGCAGCTCAAGCGGGATCAGATGGCCATACACCACTTTTGGTGTTGACCTGTTTACTGTCTTTCTAGACACTGTAGATCTTTTAATCCAGAACCAGTGTGAACAGAACCCCCATCAATTCCAAAACCCCAGTTGCTTCCCTGCTATTTTGACAGCTATATTATTGTCAAATTTACATACTGTAGCTGTGGAAGCTATGTTTACACTTCTTTTGGCTTCTGTTACTGCACTTTACTTGCTTTTACTGAAGATGGTACTTGTAGGTGAGTTATAAAACACATTTTCTGGTCTTTCTGCAATAACTTTGAGTGCCTATTTTTTTTCGACCAAAAATTGGGGGGCATAATTATACTACATGGAGGTAACATAATGGGAAAGTCTGCGGCTCTCAGAGACCGCGAACAGGGTGTGGCTTGCAATTGCAGCACCGAAACCAAGACCCTTTTTATCAAGGCCATGCTCCCATTTGGGAGCATGGGGCAAGCCCGATTTCAGGCTTGTAAAGGTTCAGAGGTATACTGCTGTAATCCAGAGACAGCGATGCTTTCAATGCTTTATACTGCTTCTTTTGAATGTATCGGACCATTGAAATAAATAACTACAGGTAAATGTTATTTTGCTTCTAAAACTCAATTGTGTGCACTCAGTTTGTTCTTTCTTACATGTGCATTATGCCTGTGGTTGAGGCTGTGAGAAAGCTGCTGCACTAATATCACTGAAAGTAGGACTATCGTCTACTATTAATGTAGAGATTATTTGTGCATAACCAATAACCTTGTGCTTATTGCATGTTTCTCTCTCTCTCTTTCTCTCTCTCTCTCTCTCTTTATATATATATATATGTATATATATATATATATATATATATTTATATATACACATACATACATACATACATACATATATGCATTATGTAATCTATTATTAAAAACATATAAAGGAATCACTAACGTCTCTGACATGTTTTCCCATGTTTATATTTTGTTTTGCACAAAGGAAATCACAACCAGCCAGCCACGAAGCAGAGCCTTCTGTTTAAATATTTTAGTTGCTTTAATACAATATATAATTTTAGGTGTGGTGAACATGAATGCCATGATTATTTAAGTCCTAGGGTGAAATGTAATAGGATGAGAGATTCAGAAAGTGAGAGATTTGGTAAGAAATCTCCAGTTTTTTTAAAGCATCAATCATTTACACTGCAAACACAGTTTGATTTTGAAGTGTAATGCCTGTTACACAACAGATTGATCCTGATTGTTAGTAGATCGTTAGCATATTGTGCGATGGTCGCACGATCTGTTGGAGCATGCGATCTGCTAACGATCTGCTAACGATCTGCATCCAATCCGATCCCAATCCAATCTGAGTCTGTATCTATTTGAATGGGTCTTTTACAGATCCTATCTGCAGCAGGTAGGATCTGTAAAACGACCAAACGACAGCAGGGACTCGGATCGGATTGGAATCGGCAGGGCCGGTGCTAGGGTGTCTGGCGCCCTCCTGCAAACTAGAATTTTGCGCCCTTCCGCAAACTAAAATTCTGAGCCCTCCCTTAATTTGTGCTACAAAACAAGGTTTTGTTAGACTACCTCTTCCCGTTTGATTTTTTTCTGTTAGAGTACCCTTCCCCAGGATTGCAATGGATGACAAATGTTTGTGTGCAAGTGTGTGTGTGTGTGTGTGTGTGTGTGTGTGTGTAAATCCACTCCCAAATTAAATAGATGAATATAGACAGGCAGATATATAAATAATAAAAATCACAACTTGATAAACCTAGGTGCGCTCACAGGAGCAGCTACAATACACTAAATCGAGTATGTTTCACCTAACATATATCATAAATACAAAAATATCATGAACTCCCTCCCAGTGCTCACTTATTTATCAAAAATGGGAAAACAGGAAAGTTACTTCAAACAATGAACCTTAAATATTAGTGGTGATAATTTCACATGCATTTTCAGGTGTCACAGTGTATCGTATACATATGACCTGTGCTGCCCGGATGGTAACAATATACTCCTATATCTTAAGTAACTGAAATAAAACAGAAATACATAGTGCAATACAGTAAAGTAAAAAAAAAGGTGGACTGGTGAATACTATTGCCCTATCACCCTTAGCTGGTTGAAATTAGGCCGTAAAGGTGTATCTTCCCAATCTGATGTACGGCGTGAATTGGAACCACATGATAGGAGACACTGCCAGAGGGATCTCCTAAAATATACACCTTTAAGGTCTATTTTCACCTAGCTGAGGGTGATTGCAATAGTGTTCACCAGTCCATTTTTTTTACTTTACTGTATTGCACTATACAGTATATTTCTATTTTATTTCAGTTACTTAAGATATATGTGAGTATATTTTTAGCATCCGGCCAGCACAGGTCTTATCACCACCAATATTTGTTTAATTGTTTACATAACCTTCCTGTTTTCCCCTTTTTTTTTAAATAACTGAGCACTATTGCCACCCATACACGGTGCGACAAGATTCATGCTCCCCCGCACATCACATGGCACAAGTATGTGCTGCAGGTACTTTTTGAACCATTGCATCTAGTTCAAAACGTGCAGCACATTGTATGCGTTTTGAAATAGATGCAAAGTAGTATAGTTTAAAATGCATGGTGCATATCGCACCGTGTATGGGCGGCATATGAGGGGGGTTCGTCAGAAAGTTAAATAAATAAACAGACTGACAGATAGACATACAGAGATAGATATTAGGGAGAGAGAGAGAGAGAGAGAGAGAGAGAGAGTAAACACAGACAGACAGACAGAGATAGATAGATAGATAGATAGATAGATAGATAGATAGATAGATAGATAGATAGATAGATAGATAGATAGATAGATAGATATATGGAGATAGAGAAAACACAGACAGACAGACAAAGATAGATATAGACAGAGAGAGTGAGATGAGATAGATAGATAGACAGGGATACAGATATATGGGGAGAGAGAGACACACTGACATAGATAGATAGATAGATAGATAGATAGATAGATAGATAGATAGATAGATAGATAGATAGGGATAAAGATATATGGGGAGGGAGAGAGAGAGAGAGAGAGAAAGAGAGAGAGACAGACACTGACATAGATAGAGTGAGATGATAGATAGATAGATAGATAGATAGAGGCAGACACAAATGAAAACAAACTTACTCAGCCAGCTCCTCTGTAGGCTACGAGCCATCTCTCTCATGCACAGCTCCACAATGAGATGGGGGCATCTAGTGGCTCCTGCCAGTACTGCAGTTAGCAGTAACCCCGGAGCTTTAATCTGCCTCCTCCGACGCTCACCCTTCCCCGCGTGCAGGGCGGTACTTCATGTTGCCGACGCCGCTGTCTGTCAGGCAGTGTCACAGGCAGCGGCAGCTGACAGGAGCAGGGTGCAGAGCAGGGAGAGCGCCTCTGCTGGCCGGCGCCTCCCTGCTTTGCATCCCTTGCTGAGCGGGTTCCGCCGGCCCTGGGAATCGGATCGGAACATGCAAAAACATGCCCAATCTACATACAATCTACATACAATCGGTTGGAATTGGATCCAGATTGATGGGATTGAGCCCTAATCATTCTGGTGTGTACCCTACATAAGTGATTGCCGCTTTAAAAAAAGTTGATATTTCTTACCAAATCTCTCACTTTCTGAATCTCTCTATTCAATTTCACCCTGTCTATAATTGTAAGTGCGATTCACATACTCTTTTTTTTTGCAGTTTTGATTTCGTTGTGTGGTAAACTATGGACTTTAATCATTCTGCAAATAAAATCTTATTTTCAATTAACAGCAAGGGCACACTCATACAAAAGTACTTGTTTGGCAAATTAAGTAACAGCTGTAGACTTCAATGGAGCAGTTATTTAGATGACTCATTTTAATTGAATGTGTCTTTGAATTTTTTTTTTTTAAATCTCATAAATATGGCCTGATCTTTTTGTGAGTAATATTTGTCCACACACACACGCACGCACACACACACACACACACACACACACACACACACACACACACACACACACACACACACACACACACACACACACACACACACACACACACACACACACACACACACATATATTCACTGTTAACCCACACTCACATCCAGTAATAAATGGTAGATTATGTCTAGGTCTGGGGTAGCCAACCCTAGTCCTTGAGAGCTACCAACAGTGGATGTTTTGCAGATCTCCTCACAGAATCACAAGTGAGCTGATTAACTCCAACTGTGTATCTTTTAAAATGTGTCAGTGATTAATGAGTGCAGCTGTGCAGCAGCTAGGTTGTCTGGAAATTGTGAACGGTTGGTAGCTCTCGAGGGCTAGGGTTGGCTACCACTGGTCTAGGTCAACACCTTGAAATAGTCAAATGGTCGACATACCCAAGATCTACATTGATAACAGGCTGACACAAGCTTATGGTGGATATAAACATGGTCGACTTGAATAAGGTCGACATGACTTTGCATGCACATCCCATTCTCGATGACAGCTGCCCGCTTTGTGCTAATTTCAGAAACGTGTTTTAGTGATTGTCTTACCTTTAAAAGCCTCAAAGCGAAACACCGCATGGACAAACCGTACACAGTAGTTAACAATGGACAGAAGTGTGTCCATTCACACAGGGCGGTCACGGCCCGGCCACCCTGTTGCAGTCGGCTGTCACCACTGGGAAGGATGGCTGCCGGGCTGTGGCCATCCCCACCATTGTAAACTCCTTTACATGGCATGGCTACTTGGCTGTGCAGAGTTTTGCCGCCCAGCATCAGCCGGAGCGTGTGAAACAGCCCATAAGGTAGTTGGCAGGTGAACTCAGGAAAAAAACACATGTTCATTTTAGCTAGTGTATCAGCAGTTGCCAGGTTCCTAAGAGACCAGTTGTTAGTGTAGGACTTGCAGTGAAATGGGGTCCCTTGGCGATGGGCTGCAAGCTTAAATGCATTGATCAATTCATGAACGAAAACCCCATTTTTTATCGGCTTAATTGTGTATTAATGTGGGTTATTTTATTATGGTGAGTGTTCAGCCCCTGTTTATATATATATATATATATATATACTGTATATATACACCGGTATATATATATATATATATACCAGTATATATATATATATATATATATATATATATATATATATATATATATATATATAGCAGAAAGGAAGATCCGGCACTCCACTCGCAATATTCATGCAGCTTGCTCCGGTGCCGTCCCTGAACCAAAAGGTGCATCAGATAGGAGACAGGCAAGGGCGTCACTCGGAGACTTGTTTCTTATTGAAAGATTTTCTTTATTGCATAGGTGAAACCGACATCCTGATGAAAAAGCCTGGTGGGGTTTTGAAACGTTGATATGGAATAAACACCTTCCTTTCACCTTATAACAGGCCCGTGGAGTGCCGCCTGGTTTCTTATATAGGAACCCCTGCAGCAGTGTTTATTTGTTTGGGAAGGCACCCCGGCCAATTATCTTAACCGGTAAATTGATTGTGGAGCTTTCATATTGCAGCTGCTACCATTTTAAAGCAGTTAAAAATCGGCAATATGCCGTGTTAAAACTGCAATGTGAAATGGGCTTTAGATGGACAAAACCATGTGCAATGCAGGTGGGGCAGATGTTACATGTGCAGAGAGAATTAGATTTGGGTGGGGTTTTACTTCAAAGTGAGATCTATATTGCAGTGTAAAAATAAAGCAGCCCGTATTTACCCTGCACAGAAACAAAATAACTTACCCAAATCTAATTCTCTGTGCACATGTTACATTTGCCCCCCCCCCCCCCCCGTGCAATGCACATGGTTTTGTCCATCTAAGAAGGATTTTATCAGAAAGAGTGAACTAGAATGAGGCCCAATGCCTCGTATCTCTATATAGATGGCCAGATTGGGGAATAAGTAATCTGCAATCCAAAAGAAGACTTGCCAGGCAAAAACGTGTCAATCAGCGGGATCATCGATTTGAGCCACTCGCAGCTAACTGCTTACAAAGTTTGAGACTGAAAGGGCCAGATTTTCTAAGCTTCAAAAGTGATAAAATGGAGAGTGATAAAAAGCCAGCCAATCAGCTCCTACCTGCCATGTCACAGACTGTGTTTGAAAAATGTCAGGCAGGAGCTGATTGGCTGGCTCTCTACTTTATCACTTTTGAAGCTTAGAGAATCTGGCCCAAAGTCTGCACCTTGGAATATAGGATAAGTAACAAACCTATGCAATTTTTCCTACCTTGATAGTTTAAATCAGATAAACAGCCCTTCTATTTAAATACTTGTTATGTGTTGTCCCCCTTAATCACCCTTCCCCCCACCCCCCATTAGGATTTAGCCAGGTACAGCGGGCATGATTGGAATAACAAACATTTACACTGAGGACATGGAAAACAAATGGTGACTCGGGTAAATAGACAGATTTTCAGTGTAAAGTAATGGAAGCAGAGCAGAGAAAAGAGGTGTACAGACAGCAGGAACTGAGAAAAGAGGAGGAGAACAGGTCAGGTGGAATAAATCTTTCAAACATAAAAAGAATATAATCGGGCGCGATCACTTTCAATAAATCCACTACTCAGTGTATATACATATACACATACATGTACACATATATACACAAATACATACACACTGAAGATAAAAAAATCTGATCAATTGAGATATTGGCCGCTCCCAGAGACAATTCTGGAAATTATCAATAAAGACAGAAGAATAAATGATCTAAATTAGTAGTTATAGCAATGTTTTAAATTAATAAAAGATGTTTAGAGAGCGCCACACAATTTTTAAAAAGAATAAAGAATAAATCTTTCTCCAACCAGCATGATGAGTGGTACAGTCTGACCTCTGAATAGTGAAGCCCCTTTATTTTCCCTGTACCATTGTCCTGGAGGTCACAGCAGAAAATAGTTAAGCTTGTTTTTGACACCAACTCCCTCCTCTGTGCCTGCTTCTTCCCCACCAACAGCAGAACAGTAGCCATCCTGATGGAGCCACTAATACCCCTTTCACACCGCAGCTATAACTCGATAATTTGCCGATTTTTAACAGTTTCAAAACTTAAGTTATAGATGCAGTGTGAAAGCGCCAGTTTTAAATTACCGGTTCAAGAAAACGGTAATTCAAAATGGTTAAAAAGAAGGATCCTACACGGTTCAGACCGTTTTTGTGTGTAGTGTGAACTAGTCTGAACCGATATTTAGGACCCAGACAGAAGTGAGTACTGTGCTTCTCCCGCTCCATGCATATCTAATGAGCGGGACACAGTGCATATTTAATGAGCCGGATGTGCTATATAAGAAACTGTTAATAAATAAATAAGATCGACATGAGTTAGGTCAATAGGGTCATTAGGTCGACATGGGGAAGGTCAACAGTCAGAAGATCGACATGGGTTTTTTAATTTTTTTTGTTCCGAATGTCGACACAGTTGACATGGACACTGAAACGTAGCACCGTGTTCCCTCTCATGGCTCTCTGAACTTGCCATGCTTTGGGCACAGTATTTGATTCACCCACCACGCCCTAGTGGATGGTAGGGCACAAAATACCGCCTGCCGGCACATGTCGGCTCAAAAAAAAAAGTTAAAAAACCCATGTCGACCTTTTGACTGTCAACCTGGTACTTGTGAGTTATCCGGGCGCCCGATGTTGAAATTGAATGTCAGTACAATAAGAGTACGATGCGACGCGATGCGACGCGATTTCCCTTGAAATTTCCATATATCCAAAATCGCATCGTAATCGCGTCGCATTGGATGCTATTGTATGGTATACAATGGCACGCGATGCGACGCGACGCGATTTTAACACATTTCAATGAAAAAATGCCCAAAAGCCTATCCACTAGGGCGTGGAGTGAGAATAGAATAGTGTGGCGAGCGCAGCGAGCCACCGAGCCCGAAGCGTGGCGAGCGCAGCGCGCCCCGCGAGGGGACGCGGATACCTTCACAGGTAAGCTCGTCCCTTCGCGGGCTTCACAGGTATCCGCGTCCCCTCGTGGGGCTCGCTGCGCTCGCCACGCTTCGGGCTCGGTGGCTCGCTGCGCTCGCCACACTATTCTATTCTCACTCCACGCCCTAGTGGATAGTAGGGCATGAAAAGGTCGGAGGACGCGTACCGCCGCCCCTCGCGGGCTCGCTGCGCTCGCCATGCTTCGGGTTGGCGTCAATAGTGGAGTGGCGTTAACAATGGGGATGGGATTTAAGTTTTGTCACTTTTTGGGGGTTTTGGGCATTTTTTCATTGAAATAAATGTAAAATCGGGTCTCAGGGACCATTTTACATTGATTCCAATGTTAAAATCGGGTACACTGCTAAAATCGGGTGCTGATCTCGTCGCGTCGCATCGCATGCCATTTGGTTAACACGCGATGCGATGCGATCCGATCCGATGGTACCCGATCTAAAATCGGGCGCCCGGATAACTCACAAGTACCGTCAACCTTCCCCATGTCAACCTAATGCATGTCAACCTAATGATGACACTTTCTACCTAACCCACTTTGACCTTCAGTCACATCGACCTTCCTGCATGTTGACCTAATGCTTGTAGACCTAGTGACCGTATCCCAAATTGTCAATTAAAAAAGCTGTCTCCTCAGGTTTGCGCTATATGTATTCTTGTACCAAGCGTAATGGTTGGCCCAGCTCTGGGTCCTGCTCATTAATACTATTGGATGCATGCACTGTGCAGTGTCTTAGGGATTTAGATGAATGTATAGCCTCAAACAATTGCCAATTATGTCAACATCGTGATTGCATTCAACTCAGAATGACACCATAATATTGTTCAGATTTGTTATTGTAACTTTCCCGGTGCGACATGGCACAGTAATGTTAAATTGGATTTATAAATGTGGTTTGTAAAATAAACAAATTAAATATGCATATAAAAACATGATTTTTAGACCTTTTCGAATGCAATTATAAATTGTATACACTATTTTGAAATAACAATGCCTGGATGATTATACTTGTCCAGACGTCTTTCCCTTAATGCATTCTTTCTTGGTGTTTCATTTAATTGAATACAAATAGTAAAGAATTGCTTTGTGATTAATCAAATTGTTTGTAAAAGCTTCTGAAAAGTCGATGCTTTAGGCAGCACCAGACATTTTCAATGTCACTGTTAACAGATCTAATGGATTTAATTAATTTACGCATTTAATGATTGCAAACCACAGTACAATTTTGCTATATGATGGATGTATTGGCTAATAGGAATTTAATGGAAGCTGACTTTGACTTTCCTTAAAAAGATTTTATAAATTATTTTTTTATGTTTTCTGTCATACCTCAAAAATTAAAACAGATAGATAGACAGACAGACGTAGACCAGTGGTCAGGGAACAGGGATAAATTACCCCAAATGGGGTCAAAATGAAATTCCTGGGGGAAATGCTGGCGATACACACCCGGCATGCATATGAATCTATATGCATGCCCGGCTGTGTCTCTGCAGTGCAACCATCCAATATCCCCAGGAATGTAATTTCATTGCACATAGAGTCTGTATATAGATTCTATATGCATGTATTGAGTCCTTAGCTTCCATGCCCCTTTTTATACATCAATCAAAAAAAGAAAAAAAAGATAGAGACTTTGTGGGTGCACACTCAAAAGGTTATTCATGGTTCCACTAAATATAATGTTTATAATAAAAATTGACCTTTATTATATCCCATAGGAAAATATTAGAAATGTGATACTCACCCACAAATTGTGTGGGAGATGTCACAATCAAACACTTAAAATATAGAAAAATGACAGGCAAGTGAACAAAGAATAGAAAAATGTGTTTAAAAATGGTTAAATAACCGTGGAGCCATGATAGAAGAGACTGTGTGCATTTAATTAGCTATGTAATGCTACAGTGGCGTATAATGACATTTATACAGATGGAGCCGGCGTTGTCTTTGAAGCTGATGATGGCAGAATTGCCAGCCGCCATCCCCCGCCAGCCGCCATCTGCTCTGCGAAAGGGGACGCGCACGCATGAGATGCGCGCACGTCCCCTTCCGGCAGCGCTTCCCCCGCGTCCCCGCCGGCTTGCTGGCGGTCACCCGGGGTCCCCACCGCCTCCCCGCTCCCCCCCACCACCTTCCCTAACCCTGTCCGTCTCCCTGAAGCGGAGACGGACAGGGTTCCCGTCGCCCCAACGCACGTCCGTCTCAGTCAGATGAACTGCGGAGACAGTCTGGCGATTCGCCAGCAAGAGGAAGCTTGGCTTACACCTGAGTGACCGTGGTTGGCATGTAAATACAATTGTGTCTGCTAGAGGTGTGGTGTGTGACCTAGTAGTAATTTCTACAATCTGCAAAAAATTTACAATCTGCAACAATGTATACAATCTGCAACAGGAAATGTGTCAAATTAATGTGTCAAATTACTAAGAAATGTGTCAAATTACTGAACACAGCCTGCGATAGTCTGCCTGGCCTGTGTACGGCTAAAGGGATATGCTCAAAAGATTCTATTATTTGATACTACTGAGCTGATCTGTGTCAACTGGACCGCTAGTCCACAGATCTGCCGTAATAGGTCCCTATTATCTGCCGCATACTGTATAATACACCAATATTTAGAAATGTCAGTGAACATATGATGAATATATGGATTGTTGCTGTCTGGGTTGCCACAGTTCCCTGCTATACTGTGGTAGCTATATTGTGGCAGTGCCCCTAAGAGTTATATTCTCAGACTGACATGCACACCAGTTAAATACACATGTGTTCGGTGCCGCATGTGTGTGTGGCAGATCGTGACATTGAGCACTACACACCAGTTTATTATCTATTTGGACTCCTAGATCCTTTTTAAGTACTGAAATACGGACACTAATAGTTGCCTGGGCATCACATTATCATTGGCTGTCTGGCAGCCATTAATGATGATGATTACCATGTGTGTGGTACAAATTTTATCATGTGTGTGGTACAAATTTTGTACCACACACAGCCATACATGGCAATCATCATCATCGTCATTGGCTTCCAGGCTGTGTACCGTACTAGCAGGATATATCATCAATTTCTGGGGTTACAGTGTGTATTACAATGATATAAAATCCCTACAGCAAAAGGTACTGTCCTTATTTTCTGGCATCCATCAAAATATGAAGAAAAAACCGTCACGAAGTGACAGAAAAAAGGAAGAACAGCAAAAAAGCTTTTTGGGGCACACTTGAATGAATTGTTTATGAAATTTAAAACATAACGTTTATTAAATACTCAAAGATGCTAAAATAAAGGTACGTCAAGGTATGGATCAGTGGATTTAAACTGAAATCAGTAATCACGAGAGATTTTACATAGATAGATAAAAAAGCAATCGGCGAAAATGACAAAGCTATGATATAATATTGCTCCTTTAAGGAAAAAGATTATTATTATTTATTGTTAATAATCCAAAATAAATACATACATTACATCGATTGCAATAATCAATTTTTTCCTTGGGGGCAAAGGAGATCAAGGACGCTTGACAGTTGTCCCCTGCTGATGACAACAATGGTACCCGGTAATGATTGATAGGATAAGAATAGAGGGCTAACTCAATCGGACACAGGTGTATCTGCTGTCCGGGTCCAATTACAGCAACTGGTATTCCCAATTGGTCACCCAGAGAGGTACTAGCCAGACCATTCACTGCTTAGCTGCTGAGTGCGGGATGGAAATCAGGCGGACCAGTGATGTATGGCCGTATTTAACCAAGGATGAGAGTACCTCAGTGTCCTTAGTAGGAAGCCAAGATGTGCTTCTGCTTTTTGTACAACAGACCACAGGTCAACCTGTTGCTAAATGCATTGCAGGGAGATCTGGTGTGTTAAGACAAATGAGAGAGTCACAGAGAATAAGAATGGTAGGTACAAGTTGGTGGATATCTCTGACCCCCCTTCTGCTTTCCACCATCAATCTAGGATGTCAAATGGCAGATGAGAGCGATAGGGGCCACAGAAAGAGCCAACCAGAAAAGAAGAAATTTCTCAAATTGATCTTCAAAGTGAAAAAATGAGAGATTGTACCCTGATCTCCGCTCCGGGAGTAGTATAGCTGGTGCCAGTATCAATTTCACTGATCACCACTCCATACTGTAGGGATAGTTTAATGACAGGTGTTTTTTTTAAACTGTACCAAAGTACTTGAAGGGTATACAGTTAATGAGCAGTGAGTCCTAGAATGGAGTAGTGTCTACCAATAATGTCATATTCAAATAGGTGTCTGACCTTTAAGTGGTCAGAGTTGCAGACTCGATTTATCAAGGGCACTGAAAGTGTATAATACTTAGTATGACAAACAAATCAGCGGTATACTTTCTGTCTGAAGAGGAAGCAGCTTATTGACATAAAAATAGTGCAAGCAAGTATATTGTGCCCCAGACAAGATATTTGCACAATTTATATTAAGCGTATTAATACAGGTATTTGATGATATTTTACAGACTCAATGAATCTCCTTGAGTCTAAATGATAGAACAAGAGGTCGAGAACAGTCTGTAATCAGGAAGATCTAAAGAAAAGGGGGTCACATATACCAGGTGTTCGATATAGGAGAATCTATAGCGTTATTAGCAGTATAACATGCGGCGTTCATAGAACGCAATTGTGGCTGGCGCTGCGTGGGTGCAGCTGTCAGTTGCCGCTAGCAACGCTAGTCAGCGCGACCGAGTCCACGCTGCCTGTGCCCGCGTTCACTAGGTGAGAAGCGGGGGCAGCCTATGGTCTCCAGGTCGGGCTAGCCGGCGAGGTGTTACCTGTGAACAAGCCAATAGCGAAACACGTGTAAGGAACACGCCTCTGCCACGCCTCCCCCCTGCCAAATCCCGGCATCATTTCGTCACTGTGTTCTGGACGGAACCACCAGCTGATTGCAGCGTTCCGGAGCCAGGTAACACCTCGCCGGCTAGCCCGACCTGGAGACCATAGGCTGCCCCCGCTTCTCACCTAGTGAAATCAGTATCTCGTGATTACTGATTTCAGTTTAAATCTACTGATCCATACCTTGACGTACCTTTATTTTAGCATCTTTGAGTATTTAATAAACGTTATGTTTTAAATTTCATAAACAATTCATTCAAGTGTGCCCCAAAAAGCTTTTTTGCTGTTCTTCCTTTTTTCTGTCACTTCGTGACGGTTTTTTCTTCAGTTGTTATGCTGAACAATTTTGGGAGCACCACCAACCAGACACCACACCACATTTGTTTTTTGTGGTAACTACGTTGGTTTAATCGTGATTTCGTACGTAATTAACACTCTCACTTCACCCACCAGTGCCATTCCCGACCCATATTGTTAAAATCCATCAAAATATTGCATTTAAATATGCTTATGGCTATAATAAATTAAGCAATAAGAAAATAGCATTTTGTTCTTCCTGAACCTTTCCAGGGAACTGTGCATTATGTGTGTACTTGAAGGGCTGCTTTTTATTTTTGGAGGATTATAGTGGGTCATGAAAGCAATAATGGGCTTTAACCTCTTCTTCTACTGTGCTGGGCAAGGAAAGATACAAAGATTATTATTTCCTTTTGTGGAGATCTCTTTCATTAGCATGATTTCCTGCAGACACCACCTTGGTAAAGAGTATTAATTCAAAAAATGTTGGTGGCTGAGGACAAAAGTGACCTGCTTCTTATATTGGAGTTCCCGATTAATACCTTTGTTGGATTAGAAAGTGTGGAAGGGGTTCCAGAGTCTCATCATTATTTTACATAAACATCTGGTCAAGCCTACCATTGTTTACATTTGGTAGGCAATTGTTTGGTTTTATATTAGTGGAATTTATATCTATGGAGTTATATGAATAAATGAAACCATATTTGAATGTATTACACAAATTTTGGGGGGAAATAATCTATCTACAGTATCTCTATTTTATGCTTACTGGAATATATAAGCATAACATTGATTGACAATGTGGAGATTAGATGTCTGTGGATGTAGAAGATAATCACATCCATGAATTTAAAAAGGAGGGATGTGTTTCTATTTTTATACCTTCTACTTTCATCCAAATATGCTAGCACCAGAGTTTTAATGAAATGTTAATGCTTTTCGTAGAAGATGAAATAATATTATGTGCTTTCATTAAAAAGCTAATATATGTTTTATTCTCTGCACCTCTCTTACCTAGCAAGGTCTGCAGAACCCACAATATCTGCAATTCAAGTGTACAGTACTTGTCACTAGAAACATCAGCGGTTCTCTGCAAGCTGTGTTCCAATTTTCCAGATACCTCACAGTCCCTAATCCATGTTTTCCAAGATACACCAAGAGTTTTAACACAAACTATGGGGGGGGGGGGGTGATCTCCATACACAGTGAATACACAACTCTCCGATGTCACAAATGGTGGAAGGTTTCTAATACAAAGATACTGTGCACAGTCCTATATGTACCCCAGGACACACAATCCTGAATAAATGTACCAGAATGGATCAATTCCAACTCAATTTACTCTTTAGTTTCAATACTGGCACCACTTTAATACACTTTTCTAAGCTAAAGGCAAGACGTAGAATTTCCAAAGACCAGTGCTGGCAGAAAGCCCAGAGAAGTATTTCAATTTTCCTTTAAAAAAAAAAGCAGTGAAAGACATTTTACCTCATACTAGACACATAACTGGATGAAAGCATTTTATAACATTTAGTTTTGCACTTCACCTGTTTAACCAAATTCCAAGCATTTCAACATGGTAATACAATTGACATAAACAAAATCAAGTTGTGTATGTAATTAAAATAAAAACTACCTACTGTACCTTGTGTAAAATGTACATTGATGAAGGGATGATGCCACTTATCCTTCTTTGTCTGGATATGTGGTTGGTCTGATATTGAAATACGGGGTGACATTTAATGAGATGCAAAAATGTGATTTGTGCGATTTTTTCGCCAAAAACAGCCGAAATCGCACGGTTTTCCGAAATTGCATATTTAATGAAATGCGAAAGACAGCACAGACGCCGGGCACAGACGCCGGTTATAGCTTATGCTTTCTTCAGCAATTGCTTTCCGGTCCCCGTGGCTTCCAGCCCACAAGTCCTGTGTCCAGCTCCTGGTATCTTCAGTGTCAGCTTCTCCCAGCCTTCCCTGGAGTGTCCTGTCAGCTACCTGCTTCTACCAGAAGACCTGCTTCAGCCTGAGCCTGCGTTTGGCCCACTGTCTCCATCTTCTCGTGGGTCACGTAAGTGCTCCAGTGGAGCCTCGGTCTTTCTTTCTTTCTCCAGTGGCCCGCCGTGGCCGTGCCCCTCCGTGGGTTCTTTCTTGTCTCTTTCATACACCTCCCGTGGCCATCGTGGCCGTACTCCTCCGTGGGTTCTGTATTCACCTTCCTCTTACTTCCTGTAGCCCGCCGTGGCCGTGCCCTTCTGTGGGTTTATCCTTTGCCCTCTTTCTTGTACCCTTCTTATCTTTCTTAGCATCTTTTTAGGTAGGAAGTATTCCCTGTTTGCCATCCTGGTTTTGAGGAGTCGCCGTTCCTGGTCGTAGCCTGCTGGGGACTCCTCTTCCCATTTCATTGGTCGCATCCCGGTTTGGCCTGGTGCCGGCAGTCAGGGGTCTACTCCCAGCTAGGCCCTGTAGTTAGCAGTCCTCTTGGGTACCCTGTGGCGATCATTTACCCCTTGTCCATACATAAGACCTGGCTGCATCGGGGTCGGAGTGGGTCTAACTCGCTCCTTCGGACGCGGCGGCCACAGGTGAAGCCTAGCTCTGCAGGGGTTTACCATCTGCCTCAGGGACTCAATAGAGCTAGAGTAGCTTCCGCTGTGGCCGTCCTAACCGGCGGTCACGGCTACGGGCTCACGCCTGACCTCCTGCATTCATCTACCAGCCGTAGTTCCTTGTGCCATAGTAGGCATCATAACACAGGTTCTGACAGGCGAATTTGCCAGAACCATGCACAGATCATTGAGATCTGTGCATGGTCCTGTCTCTGTGCCAGATTAAGACTTCGGGGGGCCCGGGGCATTTTAGACAGGGGGGCCCCCTTGCACTTGTCATTACTGGCCGCGAACTGCATAGGAGAATATTACACTGTCAAAACACAGAGTAAAGGCAGTATAAACTTGGTCAATGGGTAACTGCAGGGGATATATGCAGTAGATATAGATAGATAGATATATATTATATTCCTGATGACGGTCTGGCAACAGACCGAAACCTAGAATGTAACCTAAATAAAGCAACATCTTTATTTCACTAAGACCTGGAGTGCCACTTCATACTTTCTTCATCTACAAATTTGCAGCAGAGGGCACCGGGCAACTTAACCAATATTGGCGGGAGTGCCGGATCCACACAAACAAGGATATATATATATATATATATATATATCCATACAAGACTGCCGGCACTCACTCCAAGCATATAATCCAACTGGCCCCGGTGCCCGATGAAGATTCTAATATACCATGTACAAAAAACGGCACTCAGGAGGCAGAATACATCTGGTTTCAAAACTTGGTGTATTTAAAGCATGACATCTAGAGGACAAGCTTTTGGGGGATCAACCCCTTCTTCAGGTCACAACACCTACAGCAATGAATGTTTAACAGAACATACCTTTTATACCATGTTGCTGTATCCTTACACCGCTGCAAGACACGCCAGACGCCGCCGGCCGGAAGTCAGGCAGTGACGCACTTCCGGATAGACACTCGCTAAGCAACCCTCTCAAGCGTCTCACTCCGGGAGGCGCACAGTCCTGACACCAGCCGCAGTGTCATCGGCATATGCACAAGCAGACTAATGTTTTAGAAACCAGCAAACAAAGTACGCCACTTACCCCACTGTAGCGGGATCCCACCTGTCAGGAGAGATATCCATTCCTCACCGCACGCCAACGCAGGACGCAGATGGTGGTTGCTAAGCAACCCACACCACCACATTCACCTCGGCTGCCGTATAAATGTCACTCAACCTCCAGCAGGGGGCACCCGGACATGGGGAGGAAACGTACCACAATATTAAATACAAACCACATACAATTTACAGTAAACAAATATTCAATAATGACATAATGTATTATAAGCAATATATGAAAAAAATGAAAAAAGACAAAAAGAAGAGAAACAGAGAATACATTAACATAAGGAGATATGAATCAGACAAAGCTATTCCAATTCAATTTTTCATTTAACCCATTCGGGTGAATAGTATTTAACCGCAGAATCCATCTTGCCTCCAGCCGGAGCAAAGATTTAAACCTATCTCCCCCACGCATAGATTCCTTAACCTGGTCAATCATAAAATATTTTAATGCAGATAAAGGATGTCCCATGGCCTTAAAGTGGTGGGCAACCGGTTGGTCATTCTCCCTACCACCCAAGGCGAGACTAATTGCAGACCTATGCAGGCCCATCCGTTCTCGAAAACTCTGAGACGTCTGGCCTACATAGTATAACCCACACGGGCACACAATCACATAGACGACGTGAGTCGATCTACATGTCAACACTGTCCGAATTTCAAATGTTTTAGGAGAATGTGGATGTTGGAATGACTTGCATTTAACCAGGAAGTTGCATGTAGTGCAACCAAAGCAGCTATAACAACTTGGCGGCTTGAAATAAGTATTGGGGGCCTTGGGCAGGCCTCTCCCAGTAATGTCAGTATGCACTAGGCGGTCTCTAAGATTGCGGCCTCTTTTGAAGGCTGCAATCGGACGGACATTAGTTAAGCCAGGCAAGTCAGCATCTGATCTCACAATAGGCCAAAGTGCCCGGGTGGCTTGGCCAATCACCAGGCTGGCCACAGAGTAGAGGCTAGACCATGGCAACGACTCTTGTTTGTTCTTAGGTTTTGTAGATAGCAGCTGAGTTCTGGGCATTTGTAATACTTTAAGTTTTTGAGCTTTTAAACTCACTATATCATACCCACGAGCCACAAATTTAGCAATAAGCGTATCTAGTCTATCAGACAAACCAGATGTGTCGCTCATGAGTCTAGCAATTCTCATCATTTGGGAAAGGGGTAAACTTTTTTTGAGTGCAGGCGGATGATGGCTACTCATCAGATTCCATTTGGGCTAGGTATGTTCATGCATGTCCAGTTCTCAAAGAAACGGACCCACTCTTCCCTAATATTATCTGGTTTAGAATTATCATGATTAGCAAATTAGCATTTTCATTTTTGTTAGCCATCTCGTTTGTATTTTTGTTTGCATGTATTTTCCAAAGCAGCTTCTGATGCTTTACCATGTGTTGAATCAGAGCTAATGTTATGATCTTCGATCCCATAGTACACAATAAACCATTACTAGTGTGCCGTATGTTATCTACAGATGGGTCTGGTCCCATCTTGGCAGGGGATGGCGCTGGCGTCGCCAGCCGCTATCCCCCGCCAGCGCCATGGCGATGGTGAGAAGGGGACGCGCGTGCACGAGAGGCGCGCGCGTCCCCTTCCGACGGTGCTTCCATCCGTTCCCCCGGGTCCCCGCCGACTGCCCGCATCCCCCCTAACCCCCCCTAACCCTGTCCGTCTCCCTGAGGCGGAGACGGACAGGGTTTCCGTCGCGCTGGCGACGGAGACTGAGATGCGCGTGCGCATGAGACGCACGCGCGTCTCAGTGTATTCGCTGGCGCGGCTGCTGGCGGGTCGCCAGCGCGGACGTTCTGGCGACCCGCCAGCCAGGATGGGACCTGACCCATCTGTATGTCATTCTGAAAATGTTTACAACCCAATGAGATTCGGTGTACATAATGTGTGTCTTTTATTTCTTAAATAGGGACCTTTTTGGCATTGATTTGTAATGCTTTATATAATGGAAAACTATCAGCTATGGCCCTGACTTTCATCATCATTGCTTGATGCAAGCAGTTTCTAAAAATAGTTTGTCTAATTTAATTTAATATTGTGAGGCTATGCCAGAATCTGCAAGAACATATTGATTCACATTGTACAGAGCTGACAAACATTTGCCACTCATAAACAGCTTTCGGTAATTCTAAATAAGATAGATGAGGATGCATTAAGTTTGTTCGCTTCATTACCACTTGTGGTAGCATTGATTATTTATTTTTTCAATGTGCTTAGTGATGAGGAGTTGTCTAGACACATTCCAAGCTTTAGCTCAGGGCTGCCTACCCTCCCGGAAAGGCCACCTACCCTCCCGGAAAGGCGGCCAATCAGGAGCCGACTTTCTCAGCTCCTGATTGGCCGTCTAGCGGCCAATAGAATCATTCTATGGAGAGGCGCGGAATATGAAAGATCTCTGCGCCTCTCACAGTCCGATGCGGGGAGCTGCTGGAGTCACCGGCAGGTCACAGATGATGACAGAAGACCAGGACTACGTTGGATCAAGACTACAGATCTTCACAGGAGGACCTGGGTGAGTTGGATTTCCTTCCACAAGTCCCCCATGGATTTCTTCGGACCCGGATGGACGCCGACAGACACTGCCGACATGGACATCGACATGGAGCCAGGACAAGGCACCGGACCAAGACCCATGGACATACCTACGGGCTCAAGATAGGTAAGTATTAGTATGTATGGGCTTTGGATGTATTAAAGTTTTATTTTTATTGTGTGTCAGTGTGTGTTTATTTCACTATTTTTTTACTGTGGAACTACAAGTGCCAGCGGGCCCTTTAATGCCCCACAGGCTGGGACTTGTGGTTCTCCAAGTCCCAGCTTGCGGGGGAGGCTTGCTGGGACTCATAGTTCCACAGCTAAAAACAATAGTTTTTTATTCTAATTTTTTACACTCAGTCAGCCCGTGGCCACCGCTCCAGAGCCACCGGGGAAAGTACCAGGCTTCAGCCTGGTCAGGTAAGTCCTGAAGGGGGGACCCCTTTAATGGGGGGGTCCCCACTCCCCCAGGGCCCCTGGCCAGGCTGACTGGTCAGTAGGGTGATGTTTTGGCCGTGGGAACTTATATAATAAGTGTCCCCTGGCTGTGACAATACCATGCTGGCTGGTTTGGCCTAGGGCTGGTTCTTAAAATACGGAGGATCCCTAGTCATTTTTCCCCCCATATTTTGGGAACCAGCCCCAGACCTGGAGCCTGGGTCTGGTTGTAACAAAGCGGGGAACCCCTACTTGCCGGGTTTCCTGATTTTTTATTACCGGCCTGGCTCCTTCAGCCTGATGCTGGTTTCAGCTGTGGGTGGGGGGACCCCACGCTGATTTTTTTCATTTATTTATTTCATTTTATATTTTTTAATCACTAAAGCCTGCACGATCTGACTGATCCGTGCAGGCTAAAGCCATACGACAGGAAAATAAAGTGTATTTTCCTGCTGCATATTCGCGGCCGTTTCACGCCAATTAGTAAATCAGGAGTCACCATTCTTTTGAATGGTGATTCCTGTCGTATTCTAATGATGGTGTATGCATTCGTATTTGTATTTACAATGTCCCATCAATATGAATACGAATATTTGTATTTTTGGCATAGTAAATGCCAAAAATACGAATACACCCCAAAAATTCGTATTTTCCTAGGAAAATACAATTTTTGCTATGAATTCATATTAGTACATTTCCCCCTGTGTGTCTCAAACTATAACCCACTCAATATTTAACGGTGTTCACCAAAGTATTATGTTCTGTAACCGTGCCAGTCATCAGAGCTCCCCATGAGGGTGGTACAGATTGGACACTTGTGGGGAAATTTACTAATTGAAATTTGTAGAAAAATAGGTGTATTTGTATCCAAAAATACACTTATTTTTGACATTTACTATCCTGAAAATACGGCAATTCGTAGTCGTATTGATGTGCTATCGATACGAATACGAGTTGCCGTATTTTCGGGATAGTAAATGTCAAAAATAAGTGTGTTTCTAGATACAAATACACCTATTTTTTACAAATTTCATTTAGTAAATTCCCCCCCTGGTGTTACATGTTCCAGTGGTGAGGTCATGGGCATTGGCTGTTATACTCTGCACAGTACTTGGCTGGTCTCCTGCAAACTAGAGTTTCACCAATAACAGCCGACTTTCCTCGCGAGATTATGCCCGCCAATTACCGGGATACTACCTGAACTTATTCAGGGACAAGGTGACTGGCGACCACTGTGCAGAAAGAAGTGCTCACAAATTGAATACCCATAAACACACGCCGGGGTACACTGTTTACAGGATATAAGAAACAGAGGAGAGAGCAACCCCTAACTGCAACAATACATAGGATGATATAAAGATATACACAGAGGGAGCGACCCCTGACTACAACAATGCAGAAGATTATATACACAAAGGATAACTTAGCTGAAGTCTGCAAAACCAGAGATGCTGGTGATACACCACAACAGCTTTCAGGGAGATAGCAGAGGTGGGCAACACCAGGGGACCAAACGGCTCTCTGGAGATCCAGTAACCAGGAGACCAGAGTGCACACAGCACCTCCCTACAGCAGAACTATAACAGGCATCTGCTAGAGCCGACGCCGGTCATTTAAACTAGTCGCCTCTTCCTGAGCAGCCCAGATGCTGGGTGACGCCAGATGCTGACCGCCCCTGGTGTCCCAGTCACCTAGCAATGGACGGATGTCCTCTGCTGTTGCCAGATGATGGAGCGCACACTTCCATCCAGCCCCCATGTCCCAAGCATGGCCAGGAGTCCCCCCGCCCAAGTACCGCAGACCCCTCCAGGGGAAACCAGACCGGCGGTTACTGGAGACACAGCGAAGTGCGTGACACTGAGAATAATCCTGTGGGCATGTTTAGGAGTTACCCATGCCTGCTGTTACTATTGTATTTTACAGATTTAGATTTAGGTTTAGATTTCTTGTTTCTTTGCTGTTTGATAACTATAACTAACTCTGAGCATGATATTCCACATATGATTCTTAGAAAAAGTCTTTGTTGTATTATTTTGCATTCAAAGTAATTTTGAGTTGGTTTGATTGGTTATTGCTAATAGTGTACATTACTACAAAACAACAGAAATAGCCGCAGTGTGTTTATGCCTCTGATCTGTTTCTTTGTTTAACCAGCCAGCCTATGGTTAATGTTTTGAACAAAATTGAGCTGCGAGGTGTGTTGACCTGAAATTACTGGAAAATAATATTGTTAAGGTTAATAATACTGTAAAGAAAATTGATTTTAGCAGGTATTATTAATTTATTATTTATTTACAGTTTCTTATATAGCGCAGCAGATTCCCTTGCACTTTACAATTGTAAACAGAGATAAAACAAAACTGGGTAAAAACAGAGGGCTTTGCTGCAAGCTTACAATCTATAGGGACATACAGTAGGAGGGAAACAAAAGGACAGGCACCAGTAATCAGTCCCACCAAGTTGCAAGACCAGTAGAAAAGCTATATAATACATGCATAGGTTATGCGTATGGAACCTAAATATGATAGGCTTGCCTGAAGAGGTGAGTTTTCAGGGAACGCTTGAAAGTTTGGAGGCTTGTGGAGAGTCTTATTGTGCGTAGAAGGGCATTCCATAGGGTGGGAGCAGCCTGATGAAAGTCCTGTAATAGTGAATGAGTGCTAGTGATTCATGCAGAAGAGAGACACAGATCTTGTGCAGAGCTGAGTGGTCGAGATGGGAGATATTTTGTGATAAGTAAAGAGATCTATGCTGGTGCCGTGTAGCTAATAGCTTTATATGTGAGTAGAAGTGTATTATATTGAATCTGGTAAGATACAGGTAACCAATGAAGGGACTGGCAGAGGGGATCAGCAGACGATGAGCGTCTTGCTAGGAAGATCAGCCTAGCAGCAGCATTTAAAATGGAATGTAGCGGCAAGAGTCTGTTCTTGGGAAGACCAGTTAGGAGACTATTGCAATTATCAATGCAGGATATAATGAGTGCATGGATAAGAGATGTAGTAGTGTCTTGTTTGAGATAGGGTCGTATTTTGAATATGTTTTTTATATGCATGAAACATGATTTGGAGACAGATTGAATGTGGGGAACAAACGACAGTTTAGAGTCGAGGATGACCCCTAAGCAACAAGCTTGTGGAGTAGGGTAGATTGTCGAGTTGTCAACAGTTATGGATATCTCAGGATCGTAACTGATCTTGGCTAGTGGAAAATAAGTAATTCAGTTTTGGAAATATTGAGTTTGAGGTGGCCAGAAGACATCCAAAATGAGATGGCAGAGAGGCATTCAGAGACTCGGCCCAAAACCACTGGAGATAAATCTGGGGTTGATAGATAGATTTGAGTATCATCCACATATATATGATACTGATATTTCGAAAGAGCTGATTAGTTTGCTGAGATGAGTTATAGATTGAGAAAAGCAGAGGACCTAAGACTGAGCCTTGTGCAACTGACAGAGGTAATGAAGAGAAGGTAGAGTCAGAGAAACGAACACTGAACGAGCGATCAGATAGGTAAGGTAAGAACCAGGAAAGGGCTGTATCATTAAGACCTAGGGAGTGCAGTGTTGGTATGAGAAGAGTGTGATCAACAGTGTCAAATGCAGCAGAAAGATCTAGAAGAATAAGTAGTGAATTGAGAACAGGGGAGTAGGGAGTGCAAAATAACAGAAATGGAGAAACAGGAGGTATGTGTGGATTGATTAGAACTAAGCATGAGGAAAAATGGTATAATATGAAGTAAACCACAAAATAGGAAAAGGAGAGCACAATTAATCTGTGAGCAAGAAGAGAATAGTTAAATAATGTCAGAGAAATGCTGCTGAGCTGAGGTGCATCTGATTGGAAGAGCTCATGGGGTCATATAAGTGAAAAACTGAATGGCAGATGGTTATGTGAGTGTACAGCTGGTCTGTAGCATGGCATATAAGTGTAAAGCTACAGTAGTGCACAGTGTGACATGTGAGGGTAAAGTTGGTGAGGAGAAAAGTGCCTATAATGCCGTGTTCACACTGCCAGTGTGAACAACACGGCTTTTACCTGGCATTTTAATGCTAAGTCAAATTCCCGGGTGAAGCAGTTCTACCCAGTAATTTGCTTTTAGCATGGGTATTTTTGCAGTGTCAACCCATATCTGCAAACCCGGGTCTCCAACCTTGGTCAAAAGCAGGGTTGGGGACCCGGGAATTTCGACACGGGTTGAACCGTTCACACTGAATAAAAACTTGTGTTAAAAGGCAGATTATCGTGTCGACATGCTAGACCCAGGAATTTGCCTAGAAGTGAGAACGGGGTATAAGTGAATAGGGGGAACAAAAACAGGGCTACGACTTTTGTTAACATATTTACACTTCAGCCACCAAATGTTCTTTAAGTAAATAAATTCTTAACATGCTGCAACCATCTTTATGGTCACCCCCCCATTTAAACCTCCATTGTAGATGTCTGCGCCTCTCCTCCCTGTTTGCTGCCTCTTCCTGCTGACAAGTAGCTGAGGGAGCACCAGATGGCAGGATACTGTAAGTGGACTGGGTGCTGGGCCGCAGATGCATGGGACTGTGAACACACTCCTCCCCATAAAAGAGTGCAGCTGCAATTTGCCAGCAGAGAGAGCAGAGGAAGCCCAGCATAAGCTATTGTAGGACACGACAAGTGCACTGAGATTTTTCTCGCCGAAGGTAATATCAGAGCACGTGAACCATAGAGCATGGCTTCAGCAGGATGGGCTATGCCATCCCCATAGGAGCAGGCAGAGGCAAGAGTCATAGCTTTTATTAAGACAGTAATACCCTTTTCCCTGGAGTATGTGAAGTGGTCAGCCTCACTAGTAAGTACGAAGTGTTAAAGCACTGACTGGTTTCTCTCACTCTCCATGGTATCCCCCCACCTATCTCTCTCTCTCTACCCCTACTCTGGTCTCTAACTCTCTCTCTCTCTGCCTCTGCCCCCACCCCTCTCATGCTAACACTGCCCCCCCCCCCCCACCACACATTCACACACTAATTGGCATACTCTATCTCTTTCTATCGATCTCTCTCTGCTCCTGACATTCTCTCATTCTCTATGTCCCTAGTTTCTCGCTCTCTCTATCTGCCCCTTGTCTTTCATGCTCTCTCTCTCTGCCCCTGATCTGCTGTGCACTCTCTCTTCCCCTGTCTCTTGGTCCCTCGCAATGTCTCTCTCTGCACCCGGTCTAACTCTCTCTTTACCCATAATCTCTATCTCTCTCTGCCCCTGTTCTCTCCTTCTGTATCTCTCTATCTATGCTCCCACTATCTCCCACTTTATTACTCTTTGCCCCTGCTCTCTTTCTCTTTCTCTCTTTGCCCCCGGTCTCTTCTATTTGTCTCAGCTCCTCATCTTCTCCCAGCTCTCTCTGCCCCATAACTCCTCCCTTCTCTCTCTCTCACTCTATATCTGCTCCTAGTCTATCTCTACCTGCTCCTGGTCTCTCCATCTTGCTCTCCTACTGATTTATCCTTCTCATCTTCTATCTGCCACTAGCCTCTCCCTCTTTCCTTTGTCTCTCTCTGCCCCTAGCCTCTCCTTCCCTCTATCTCTCTCTCTCTCGGACCCTAGTCTCTTCTTCTCTCTCTGCCCTTGTCTCACTTCTTATTTAAGCTGACAGTCACCAGCAAAACCACATCTCATGTAATGGGTGTGTGTGGAGGTATCAGAGTACTTGGCTCCAAGATTTCTGTTGCTGGCCCTGATTGTTACCTGTGCTCTGTTTTGGATGTTCAGTTACTGTAATGTTAAGATTTGTTTACCCTGTATTATTCTAATGTGTGCCATATATACAGGGATGCAAACTACTGGTGGTGCCCATTAAGGGGCCAATTCAGGATCGCTCATAGCACATTTCTACTCACCGGACTGCTCACTGCGGGGATAGAGTTGGGTGTGCAGGGGAGGGCAGCAGAGGAATGCCTAGCATTTTAAAGGCATCCCCATAAAAACACTGTCTGTTTCCCCGTAAATGTATGTGGGTCGATGCCTGCCGGGGGCACTGCCCTCTCTTTTTGGTGGACACCAATGGAAATAGAAGTCAGTTTAGACTGACTATTGTTTCTGACGGGGGGAGAGATATCATTCGATTTCAAATGATTTCTCTCCGCTTCGGCTGAATGCAAGGGGATGTGTTCTCATACACATCCCCTCACATGGTACCGGGGAGTTTCGGCAGCAGGGGGCGGGCGTCCGGCTGATCGTCGTTTCAGTGCTCGGTAAGCAGCGAAATTTGATGCTTAAAGAGCCAACCTGAATTAGGCCCTACGTCCAGTGGAAGAGATCGCCTTGACCAGACATTTCCTAATTATCATCAGCGTGTATGAGAGACCTTATTCTGTTGATCGGGTGGGTAATAGAAACCTAGGATGGCCCTAGTTGAATATAGACCCAACCCTTTCTACACCATCCGCTCTAGAGATGCTTTAATTCATTACAATGTGATTACTATGAGAATATGAAAAATCAATACAAATATAAGTCATAAAAATGGTTTATTGAGATTCATTTGCATATTTATAAAATGGCATTTACATCACTTTTTATTTTTTGAACAGGAAAACACATTCTGTGCATGCTATCTACTTATCATGCAATGCTTTGTATTATGCGTCCTTGGATGCAGGGTCAATTACCCTCAGTAACATATTTCAATATTGTTTCCACAAATGTTTGATTTTAAGCACAATTGTTTTCTTACACTGTACACTTTCATAAATGTTCATTACAACAAATAATAAATGTGTAACGGTTCATAAAAATAGCTATGTACATAAAGCTAAATGTAAGATTTTTTTTGCATTTCTCATAAATACAGTATAAAACAAGTTTACTGTCAAAAATCTTAAAAAATATATATCCAGATAAATTTTTTAACCCCTTTGCCACTATGGCTTTTCTCGCAGCTGTAATGAGTCTAGGGTGACACTTTTGGGCTGGTCTCATCGGAACATCAATATCAGTAATTCTTTATATAGTATCCACACAAATGATACAGTTGTATTTCCAGCACTTTTAGCACTATTCGTTTGCTTATTCCTCCTCAGGCAGTAAATGAAGATGTGTCATGTTACATTGTTGCTACGTATAGCAGCTGTCTGTAGCGGGATCGTGATGCATACACATCACGGGATGCCAATCCTGGGATTGGCGGGATCCCATGATTTAAGACATTTTTCCCAGATTGAAATGCGCATGTGCATTTGACCCTTTTCTGCCGGGCAGCACTGAGCACCAGCAGTGCTTTGCTAAAGCGCTACCTGGCAACCAGGATGTGCAGCTGTGCAGTTTGGTGATAAAAGTTATGCACCTAACTGCCCCTTTTGCTGCATCCACCCACCTCTGCCTGCTTAGGGACTGTTTCACAGCAATGCACAGTGCAGTGTCTGGAGGTCAATCTGGGGATCCTAGGAATTAATAAATGTAGTATCCCAGGACTGAAAATAATAGCATGGGATTGGCCTCCTTAATAGCATACACATCGCTAGTGCCAGCTTCCATTAGAATAAATGGGTGGTGGACGCATGTGCCCACCTGCTCTCAATCAAATGTAAACATAGCTGGAGTGTAAGCATAGTCTATGCTCTGCTACGTTGCTTTTGAACATGAGGAAATTAATAGCATCCCTGCGTTTAGTGAAGCCAGAATGGGACAATCTGGTATTAGAAGGGGTATAGGGCATGACAGGATTTGTCTAGTGATCACTGCTAATTGAGGACATTGCTTGTAAGAACAGATTCCTTGCTTATTAAAGGAGGATGCCCATGTGTGTGTGTACGTGCCAGAGTGAAAGAGATTAAGGATTCTACTAGTATTTTGTAATGTAGGTAGCTACAGTATTAGGGAGGTTATTATAATTTGACCAATCTCCCACGCGTTCGCACAGGGAACCATTGTGTTGCATCTGCGCACGCACAGGCGCATTTCTACGCATGTGCAGATGCAGGGTGTGTGCGGCCATGGTGAACTACATGTTCGTCCTCCCGCTCGCACCTAAAAGTGCTGGAGGGGGGCGTAGGGTGGCATCGGGGGACACAGCCCATGGTAACACCTAGTGTTTCATGGGCATTTCCATGAAAACACTTGGCGTTCCAATGTTAATCGCCCAGTGACGGGGGTGTGGGGGGCTGTCAGCTGCCCGCCTGCTTCCCACAAAGGGCACTCGCAGATCAGAGACACCATAGAGGTTGACCTTTTTACTTTCGACTTAGCTCATGTCGACCTAATGACCCTGTCAACCTAACCCCATGTCGACCTTGAGACATTCGACCTTGATGCATGTCGGTCTATAATTATCGACCAAATGCATGTCAACCTTAGTGCTGTTGACCTAACGACCGTATACCGGTGCATCCACAGAGGCTCTGCACTCAGTGCAGTGCACCTCTTGCCCACACCTCGATATGGCCCTGGCTCCAGCACACAGGAAAAAATAAACTTCTAATAATAATAATAAAAATAATAATACAACTTTTGTTGATATTAAGCTAAAGTAATGGATCTGGTTTGGTACAAGACAATTTAACATAGCAGAATTATAAAGCAGAGAAACACAAATGATAACTGAGCTAGCAAAAGTCTATGGAGATTACTTTGGTGTTACAATGTAATCATGGACTACTGAAACAATGACAAAGTCACACAGCAAGATAATGCAGGTGGTAAGTGAAGCAGATAATCTAAGAAATAAATGAGAAAGGAAAGAGTGTTGACAGCTGGAAATTCTAAGGAATCCCCCAACAGACTAAAAGACATGAAATTATTACCAGCATACATGTATATGATAAGGGACAAACATACAGCAATTAGGAACTGGCAAGCGATGGAGTTACAACATAAAAAGATCTGATATTTTGTGATTTGCAAATAAATTGCTTAAATTGGCAGATCAATGTTAATTAATAGATGTGAGTACTTTTTTTAGAATCTACGGTAATGTAGTGTAGTATTAGCAGAAAATTTGTCCAGAGCATGCTACCACTTTTATATTAAACAGCTATGTTTCAGGTAGTGTTTTAATTAAAAAGGAATATGTACATAACTATAAAAGATAATTGGATTATGGCTTAATTTTACATTTCATGTACCATTGTACAATGTACTGTATAAACAAATTCCATATTCAGTAATCTAAAAAGTAAAAAGGGTCCTTTGCAAAACCAAAACAATGAGTTGCTGCGGAAAGAAACCTGTACAAACTGATTTGCCATTTTCTATGATTTTAACTACCATATATACTCGAGTATAAGCTTGCTTTTTCAGACCATTTTTTATGCTGAAAAAGCCCCCCTCGGCTTATACTCGAGTGAGGGTCCCACTTGAGTCAATACGTTTTCCCATTTTTTTGTTGTAAAATCAGGTGCCTCGACTTATATTCGGATCGACTTATACTCGAGTATATACAGTAATTTATTACGCTCATTAGATAAAGTTGCAGAATTGACATTAAACCCTAGGAATCAATAAGACTTGCTTTCATTACCTAACTTGTAATAGCCGTGCAGTATAAAAGCTAGTTTGGAGTATTTTTCGACAGTGGCCATGTCAATGTAAGAATGTCAATTTGGTCATAATGTTGACAGATAACATCTTCACATGTACATCCTTTGCTATGTTGATATTCGACATTCACATTCAATAGGTTGGCACTGATGAGATCTCGACATTGTCACAGTGGTGACATTCCAGTTCTGAGATACTTTGTGCTACAGAAAACCCATCCCTAACCCTCTAAATCTAAACTCTAACCCTAAGGCTAATATAATTTTTTTCATTTTATTGGCATGCATGTCAACGTTTTAACCTTCTAAAGCAAAGTCTTCACTGTGCTAGTAATGGAAAATATATTATTTATAAGTATAAATATAAAGATTATAAAATCTAAGTGCCACAAAAAAAAAAAAAGAATAAAAATGCTGGGGTTTCTGGAATAGGTAAAATAATTAAAACTAAGCAAGACAAAAAAAAAAAAAAAAAGAAAGAAAACCAAAAGGTGCTGCAGACAATAGTTAAGGAACATATAATTAATAAAATTAAATAACTGATCAAATAACAATGTCCCATTGGTAAGACAGTCATAAAACACACATAGGTATAAAAATATATACAATACATGTTGATAATGTACACCTCAATTTCATATACCCTGCACTAAACCATAATACTGTACATTATGCTTCATTTATTAAAACCAATTATATAAAAAATAGACTTAAAAGACTTTACAATGCACTGTGTTTAAATAGCTGGAGTTCAAGGGTCACTTTTTCTGTTAGGAGGAATATGTTAAGATGAAATATGGCCACTCCTTCTACTGTCTTACATAGAGCGTGTACTAGCTATGGCTGTTCTAGAGAAAGGGTAATGCATTAAAATGCAGGTTTCCATTGTTTTGCAAAATTGCCAGATAATTTGCAACATGCTTGCATACTTATATTATTATCCCCATCTCATTTGAATAATCCCATAAAAATATGCAAAGTTATATTCCCCATAGTCACTAAATAGGTTGATCTGTGCAAAAGTAGCAGCATGATATCACAAATAGCATTTGTACCAGATCTATACTATTAACTCTGTTGGAAACATTGGTAGTAGTGTTAAGATTTACACAAACTCAATATCCATATATACCATTCAATCTCTATATTTTAATAAGATTTTTGTTTTATAACTGGGCTATGCACAAACTGAGTTATAGAAATTCGCACCCTAAATCCAATATAGATGGACTAATCTATTAGAATCTTTTAATTTTTAACATTAGTGTAGTAAATATTCAGAAAGCATTATATCTGTCAGAATAATAGAGGTTTATAGTTGTTGTTTTTTTTAAATGGTATGCTAAATTTAGGCAAAAGAGGACTAGAACTCAGGACTTGTGTTATGACTGCAGGATATAAAATATATCGTCTATATGCTACTGGCAATGTGTGAAAAGCCGGTAATGTATAGAATACCCAGGCATTGTATCTAAAATTGTATATAATGGTGTTTTGGCATTCCTTAAACACTTTGCTTAGGCTTTACATACAATATCCAGGCATTCTGAGGAATGACAAATACAGTATTTAATCATAATCATTTCATACTCTACCAACCGTTTTTAGGCACATATACAATTCCTAGGTATTCTATACATTGCTGACTTTAACACATTGCCGGTAACATATATACCAAAATGTAACTGTGTTAGTGTACCATAAGACTAACTGTTTTGAAGTAAATATAAAGGAGGATAAACCGCAAGACATTTTCTTTCCTGTGTTCCGTTAATGTGCCTGTGGATTTTCCCATTTAAAGAATTTTCAAGTTGCTTGTAGGTTGGTTGTTCCTATTTTACTCTCCCTGCCATCCTGTACTGCCTGAAAATGTTTTCCATGTGAAGGTAGAAAATGGTATGCGGATATGCTTGCCTGTGGAACCTGATTAGGACTCGGAGAGAATGAGACAGGAAGGACTGATCTAATTTTCCCTTATGTCAGGGCAGATTGGAAACTACTGTAGGACTGCTAGCAATAAGCTGATTCACAGATGTTGCAGTCTTGGATGCTTTGGACTCTGGAGCAGAGTTGAACTGGAGGGCACAGTACCTGATTAGCACTGAAAAGAGCTGGAAATAAGATTTGATCTGCTCTGGATCCAGAATTAACTGGGTTATTGGGATAGCTTTGATTCGGGGTTAGAACTATTGAACTGGTATAGATAGAGAGTTTAGACACTGGCATAGAACTAGAATAGATGGACAGCTTGTATGCCAGGAGTAAACTAGAACAGCTGGATACTGTAGCTTGGATACTGGGATTGAACTGGGATGGGTGGATAGTTTAGACACCAGGATTAAAATGTAGTAGTCTAGCTTGGACACATTGGGATTGAACTAGAGTTGCTATATATCTTGGACACTGGGATTGAACTAGAACATCTGGATAGACTGGCTACGGGGATTGAACCAAAACAGCTGGATGACTTTAGCACCATGATTGAAGCATTATAGCTGGTGCTAAGAGTGCTGGTGCTGGAGACTGTAACTGTAGGAGAACACAGATAACATTGAAGATGACATTGCATTGGTACCTTTTGGAAGCAGGGAAGCATCCTTAATTCCTCCTGCCTATCCACCATAGGCTGTGGCCATTTTGAGGAGAATCCTAACTATTGATGATTCAATGGTCAGATGACTTCCCCCAAGATGGCTGCACTCAGGGACCGGCACCAGCCAGAAGCAGTGCACATGGACGCTGTAGTCCCTGCTGACCTACCTCTATAGAAGAAAAAAGAAGCATGCACCACAGTCTTCACAGTGCTGAATACCAAAACAGAGGCAGGATACCAGGGTCTGGAGCTCTGGACAGAAGTTAGTATGTGGCAGAAGAGACATTTATCGTTGCTTTTTCTGTACATATTGTTAATGTTTCATTTACAGTGCACTTTCCTACTTATATATAGGCTGATTGTCCTGTACAGGAAATTGCTACACCATCTGGATGGATAGTTTTCTGGGGAGTGGAATAAAAAACACCAATGGTTTGTGGGGTTGAATGCTTATCATATCCATTCTTTAAAAGACACCACTAATTTGTCATGAAAATGAAGCTTAAAATTAAATTTAAATAAAAAAAAAAAATGAAAATGAATGCATAGGGGGGGTATGCAATCTGGGATCATGGCTGTCGATCCCCGGCGACAGCCGTGATCCTGGCCCGTTTGCGGACAGATCGACCACATAACGACAGACGGGATTAAATGTCCCGCCTGCCGCTCAGTGCAAAGGGGGCGTGGCCGCGAAAATGGCTATGGGTTGTCGATCTGCTGCCGGGATTGCGACAATCCACGGCCGTTATCGGCAGTATGGGCCCGACAGCTTCTGAAGTCGGGCCCGTTCTGCCGTGATCCCGCATCAATGCTGCCATTAAAGATAGCATTGAATTGGGAGCCGCCGCTATTTCCCACGTCGGAAATAGCGGTGGCACATTGCATACCCCCCATAGCATTAAGGTACATTTATACAATATTAATAATTTTGAGCAAAACAAAAGTTTGTGTACATTGAACCATCACAAAGCAAAATTCTCAATCTCACTGCAAATATTCCATGTTTTCGAATTTTGGATATGAGAGACTCAAACGGTATGTGGTACGTGGCTTATTTAACAATGCAGGAATTATTGGATAAATGCACAAAGCACACCAATAATGAGTTTCATTCTTTTCAGAAGGCATTCAGCTACTAAGAAAGGCCACTCAATTCACTTATAAAAACAAAAATGTTGCACTGTTATTTGTTGTGAAAAACATTGTGCTATTATCTTTTATATCCTATGTGGCATTGAGCTATGAAGAAAATAAATTATATTTTTGTGCTTAGAAAATATTCTGAAAAGACCAAGATTTGTGTGGATACCACCGAGAATTTTCCAAAATAAAGCACAAGAGCCAGAGAAGAGAAAATTACCTTTGTAGTAACCAGTAGCCTTTGTAGTAAAGCAGTAGATCCTGGCCATTTATAAAACCTCACAAGAAACAAAAGAAACACTGCTGAAACACAAAGATGGCCAATCTCATTCAATTTCAGCTTATTTCCTTTATTTTGAGTTGAATCTGAATTCTGCCAAA
Organism: Crinia signifera; assembly: GCF_055691185.1. Lineage (NCBI taxonomy): Eukaryota > Metazoa > Chordata > Amphibia > Anura > Myobatrachidae > Crinia > Crinia signifera. The sequence continues at coordinate 206,345,225 of NC_139219.1, forward strand.
TGTATGTCTGATAATATAAAATTATTTAGAACATGTCAAGTTCCTTTTATAATATTATTTGTATAAAATATACTATTAAGTAAAGTTTACATATATACAACTTTTGTTCATACATACGGCAATATGTATGGTGCAATATATTCTGTTTCAAACAGCAAGTGCCTACTATACAATGTATATCAAATGTGTAGCCTTGTACCACAATAATATCATTTGTGGCTTAGCTGTGTATCTTTTAGAGTGAACGTCACTTCTTAACCCACTGGAAACCTGTATGAATTGAATACCCTCCATAAAATTCTACCTATTTTACTGGCTTATAGTGCACTGAAAGGTGTTTTTCTGGTCGTTGCCACTGTGAGCAAATTTGACAACATTGCATTTCCATGCAAACCTTGTACAGACCTATGGGCCTCATTCAGTATGGAACGCTCATCAGATAATTCACAAATAAAGCAATTATCATATGCGTAGGTCCAAACAGTGAAAAGAAAATAAATGCTCAGATGTCACAGAGCAGCTGCAGCTCGATTAACAGAAAGCCATCGTTTTTGGGTGGGTCTCTGTTGTCAATGTTGACCACTGCCAGCCTGTTTCTTAAGCAGATTAGTGGAAGCCTTAGACCGGCGCAAATAGAAAAAAAACTGTTCAATGGTACGGTTTTTGTGAATGGATCTACAAATACAGTACAACGCTATTTGCAATACATTCACATATTTGCAAAGTGCAGTTTTTCTTTTTTCTTTGGGCGGTGACTTTGACTCGAAATCCACTTCAAATTGTCTGATTAGTGATCAATGTTGAATTAGGCCCCTATCGCATTTAAATGCAAAACTTTTACTGAACTATAGCTTAATTAGCAATGAGATTGTATCGTTATAGTGCAGGTTAGACACAGAATGCAAACAGGTGCTATGATTCAGTGTTAATGTATAACCTAAATGCAATGCAAGTAATGCTATCTGTCAGCAGATTGCCAATAATAAAAAATGGGGGCCTGATTCAGCTTCAGGTGCTGTTTTGCTTAAAAGTATTGTCTCTCGCACTCTAAGTGGCATCAAACAAAGGGCAAGGTCATCCAGCATGTAAAGTTCCTCCCTGTGATGCGATCGCATCACAGAAATGCAGGGGGTGATTCTAATTGACTTGGTAATCTGTGAAACTAGCATCTTACTGAGTCCTTGTGATGCCACCCCAGTGTATACCTGCCCCCCTGCCACCGTTTCCCCTGCCACCGTTTCCCCTTGCAACCATGTGAGACACATAACCCTGCATTCGTCGACCATGGAATGATTTCTCCTGCCTTGCAAATATAAGTCAGTGGAGTCTGACTTTCGTTTGCACTAGCTAGGACAAAGGCAGGACAGGTGAGTGATGTCATGTGACATCAGCCACCTGCTCCTGGCAGGCTTCGTCCTACCCACATACCCATGGGAATGCCCAGCATTTTCATGGGGATAACAATGAAACTCTGGGCGTTCCCATTTCCCAGCACCGCCATGGCACTAGTCCAACTCCATCCCTCCCTCCCCGCTGCGAACGGCCGGCAACATTGTAAATTGCAGAGGCCCTTCACAGGCGATGTTTGCAAATGTGCAGAAATGCGCAAAGTTTCAGAAAGGAAGTGTTTTTAGCCCCGCCTACCATACGGATCGCTCACACCATCCGAATGCGGTAAGATGCCGAGCGTACGGACCGCGAGTGGATGTTTCATGCGAACAACTCCTCCATTTCTGGGAACCTCCCCCATCCTCCAATGATTGCCGACCATCGAATGATGGACTGAGCGGTCAGGCAGCACAGAGTGCTCCAGAGCAAAGGACATTTTTCCGTATGAAAGCAGGGATATGGGCAGGCAGCTGACATCCGGCCATGTCAGTTGTCCGCCCCCCACACTTGCGTCACAGCCACATTACCATGCATATGCCCGGCATTTCCATCAGAACGCCCATGAAACGCGGGACGTGCACATATGGCAATGAGCCCAAACAGCCCTTCACACCCCTGTCCACCCCCTGCTCGGATGGTTCCGTATGATCGTTTTCTGCACGGACCTCACTCCGTGTTCGGACGTCCGAGGCGTTCGCACATGCGCAGATACGCCTCAACACATGCGCAAATACCAAACATCGGCTGTCCGATCGCACACGGAGCCATCTGACTCAATCAGAATAAGGGCCATGGTGTGTACTGTAGTTGGTGGAATCGAATACTTTAATAACATGTTTATTTGCTAAGAAATGTTAAAAACTTTATATTTATCATCTAAAAGTTGGTACAATGTTGGAGTGTTACTGAGTTCTATACAAATTAGAAAATGTTGAATTCAGTCCTTTTTTTTCTGTCTAGAAAAAAACATCTATCTAATGTATTTACAATGGAGCAAACATTACATTTGTCAATGCTAAGAATCCCATTAGGAGAAGTGGTGTCAAGGTGATTACATTTAAGTTACTGCCTAAGGTGTCAGGATTTTTAGTATCTTTGTTTTCTTGGCAAGCTGAGTAGAATTCAAACACGTTAAAGAATAAAAGCAGACAGAATATCAGCTTTATGTGTTTTCTACTGTGGTATTTTGTCTTCCAAAGAAATAACCCCAAGAACAAAAGCAGTGACGGGCATAACCACATCTGAATTACACATGTAAACAGCTACAGTACAATACACAATGATTTCTATTACATGTAAGCGGATGATTCCAAATGATATAATAACAGCTCAGGGTTTTTATAAAGAACAATAGTACATTCAGTTTATCTTTTACATTGTCCGTTATTTCTTCTATTATTGCTTCTTCTTCTTTTTTACTGCAACCAGGAATACATTGTTCCCATTATCAATGCAAAACCTCTCGTTTTCTCATTTTTATACAAATGGCTTGAAATTAATTTAACCCTGTAGAGTGTAGACTATTATTTACAATTGTAATTGTGCATTTTTAGCCCTATTAGATATGAACATTCTTTTTGTTAGACTTATACCCCTGTAAATATACACAAGATATATATACTCACACACATGTAGTACACACACACTCCCATTGGTGGATTTACAGTAGGTGTGGGGGCACTCCTATGGACGATACTAACTGCTGCCCACCTAATGATAGTATTTTCATTGATTAGTTATATAAGCCCTCATATGATGATTGACAATTTAATAGAACAATAAAAAAGTATCTAACTGCATTTTTTTTTAAATTATATATAAATGTTTACTAGGTAGGTCAGATTACAGGGTTGGTATGCAAATGTCCTCCCCATTCAAGATGGCGTATCTTACAGAGGAAATATTTTACAGTCACTGCCACATTTTAGGCTAACAGTCCCAATAAAAGCATCCGAGTGCCACCGCCCAACAAGTGCCAATCACACCCCTAGGCACATGCCTCTATAGGAAATTTGCACATACCAAACAAACAGTTTGTTACCATCAGAATATCGGAACATGATAAAAGATTAAGGGGCAGATGTATCAACTAGCGTTAAGTGCATGTGCTGCACTTAATGCTAGTTAAGTGGGGGTATTACATATTTTTTTTAAATGTATTATCAGCACACCTATCAAAGCATGATAAAGAGATGCCCATCTCGAAACATGTTGGCACGAGGACTTGTTTTGACTGTGAGTCACATTTGCTGGGGGGATTGGATGCTGTCATGCTCTCCAGGAGGAAGGTAGGATTAACTTTTAAAAAGTGCATTTTTTGCAAAACCGGTTTGCAGTGCTGCGCTTGATTCCCCACCACTCCAGGGTAGACTGTATCCCACCGCCAGAAAATTGATTTCACCCATATTTTTATGTATATGATACACAAATTTTATAAATAGAGAACATTTTTTATGGATAAAGATACCTATATTAAGAGTGAATTTTTCAATCTAATCGTGAGTACTGGTACGCCACCTGAAAGATACCTTTTGATGAATGTTATAATTTATACAGTATCTATGTGAGTAAAGGTACGCCTAATGTGGGGTACACACCAGGACGATTTGGCCCAAAATTAGCCAATTTAAATACGATCTCGACCGATTGTATGTAAATTGGCCATGTTTTGGACCATTTCGCTACCGTTTTGATGCGATCCAGATCCATTGCGCGGCCCCACGGGTTGTTAGATCTTTTCTAAAATCCTACCTGCAGCAGGTAGGATCTGAGAAACGACCATTGTAGTGGGTGCGGGTCACGATCGGATGGCGAGCACATCAGGTGCCTTTTCTGTGCGGGTCGGCGGCTTCGTCAGCTCTTGAGTGGGTCGTACGTTCCTGCAAGCAGCATAGTGCTGGTGTGTACCCAGCATAGGGGACAACAGATAAGTGTCTGTCAAGTAAATAGATACCCATATAGCCTTAACCTCACTACACTGTTATTTAAGTGAGGTGGGAACATCAATATCTCTGGATCTCTAATACGTTTTTACAGGGAATTTCCCACTTTTTTTCATTTATGAGAAAATCCTGATCAAACTACGGGGAGAACAGACTAATAAGAAGATAGAAAATTAAAAACTTGAAAGATAAGTATTTAGGAAAACTCATGATTACACTGGTCTAGCGCCAGCTCCTCCACCAAACACATTTTATCTAGATAATAAGATATCTCATTTTATCTAGATAATAAGATATCTGAAAAAGATCATGGATGGTATTACTGAAGAAAACAATGTGAATGTAACTACAACACATGCTGTCGTTATTACCCTTTTCACATTATGACACTTTCAATTTCACTCATACCCCATTCACACCAGAAATGCAGGGACAAACCCGGGAATTAAATTCCCGGGACAAGCAGGGATATTCCCGGGTTTGGACCCATTCACACCAGAAATGTCCCTGCATTTTCTGGTGTGAGAAGGGGGCGGGAAGGAGGCCGGCAGGAGGTGGGGAGGAGGCGGGCAGTCGGCGGGCAGGCGGCGGGATGGCGGCGGAGGTGGGGAGAATACTCACCCCAGTTGCTGGTCCTCCGTGCAGGCCAGGGATCCACACAGGCGGCGGCGCAAATGACGGGACAGGCTCACTGCCGCCGGAGAGCTGCGTCATCATCATCCACCGGCTGTCCTGTCATTTGCGCCCGCGGTCTGCGTGGATTCCCGCCCAGACAGCACACGAGGACACGGCAACCCGGGTAAGTATACCCTGTACCTTTCACACCAGCCAGGTCCACGGGTTGAACCCGGGAACAACCCTGGTACCTAGCTGGGTTGAAATTTGCCCGGGATTTTGTCCTGGGAACCTTTCACACCAGCGCTAGTACCGGGTTGTTCCCTGACAACCCGGGAATTTAGGCTGGTGTGAATGGGGTATCAGTCACATGCATGGACAGGCAATTGCTTTCCACAAATCATCACACACAAATACTATGGGGTAGATGAATGAATAATAAGGAGAGGGAGGGAGGAGAAGTGATAAAGTGCCTGGTACTTTATTACCGGCCAATCAGCTCCTCACTGTCCCTTTTGAAACCCAGCCTGTAACTTAACAGTCAGGAGCTGATTGGCCGGTGATAAAGTACCAGGCACTTTATCACTTCTCTTCCCTTATCACTGATTCATACATCTACCCCTCTGTGCTTTGTGAGCATTTTGCAAATGTAATTGGCTTTTTGCTGACCTTCATCCTATATAACCATGTTGCTCTTCTGTGTCCCCTGGTTTCCAATAAGCACATAGGTAAAACTGATATCCTCTGGTTTCGCAGCCTGCCAGGTATATATGTAGTGGTCTGTTGCTGCTGAAATTACTGCTGGAAATACACACCAGAATGCAGTGTGGCATTCTGGAACATGTGTACCTGGGGAAAAACACTGTGTGGCTGATTAGATGAGCAAGAGATGAAGACTTCTAACTATAAGACCCTCACACCCTAGTTAAATGCATATTAAACGAAAGCCGTGTACACACGGCAGCGATGTTTGCTGAAATCGCTGACAATATGGTCGCTGGCGACCATATTGCCAGTGATTAGAGAGTGCCCCAGTGATAAATCGCCGGGTGCGCGCTCCCGTTTTCAGCCCCGTTCTAATCGCTGCTCGCAGGAGCTTGCTCCTGCGACCAGCTGATTGCCTCTGCGGCACTGCCGGCAGAGGTTCCCTTTCATCAGCGACCATCTCTGGTCGCTGAGGAAAAGGAGACACTGAGCAATATAGTGCTGAGCAATATATCTCCCCTGTACGCACCTCAAGTGGCCGTATCAGCATCAAGTTAAAGAATAATTGCATCCAAATACATTTGGCAAGTCCAATAGCAAGAGTGTTATTTAACAGACTTCGGGCCAGATGTATCAAGCTCCATTCACTCTTCACTTTTTGAAGTTTGATACCTATGGCCCTTTATCTAATCCAACCCCAAGATATGTTTAGTTTGTTTGGCTATGTCAGCATGACATGTATTTGTCTGGAAAGACACACACAAAAATAATTTGTTGTAGTAGTGCTTATAAGAGATATTCAATGAATTTAGATGGTGCTGTATAAACTGCATAAAGTAGGCCTACAATAGCAAGCTTTAGTGCAATAACATTAAGGAAACAATGACAAATAACTATTCATTCTTTCAGTTTTGTTCTCTGTAGCCACTCATTATTTGTTGATTTTTATGTGACCATTACCAAAAAATCCATTCACAATTTGTACTGCAGAATGTTTTTTGTTATGAAGGTTTTATATACAAAGAAAACATGTTTGTCTTAGGACACTATATAGGGAGATGTATTAAGCATAGAAGCACATGAAAGTGGAGTAGTTATATAAAGCAACCAATCAGCTTCTCTCAGTTAAAATACTGGGGCAGATATATTAATCCTTAAAAAGAGATAAATGCAGGGGTGATAAATGCCCAGCCAATCAGCTCCTGTATTTTTCAAATACAGCCTATAACATGAAAGTTAGGAGCTGATTGGCTGGACTTTTATCATTCTTTATCACCCTCATATTTATCTCTTTCTTAAGGCTTAATACATCTGCCCACTGTGCTAGATAAATGTTATACCCCTTTCTAGCAGCTATATCCATATCCCGGGTTTTTGCATGTGCATCAACCTGGGATTACTATATGTGTGAAAGGAAACATCCCTAGACTAAGTCCCAGGACAACAAACCTGCTCCCAACTAAAGTCATGGAGCTGAGACCCAGAAATTTCCAGAATTGCTACACCCAGAAAAATACCCTGAAAATTGCATTATAAGTTGATTATTTGCTTTAAACAAACTCTAAATTTTCTCCCTTTCCAATACGCAATACATTTCCCCCTATACTGTTTATCACATACAGCATATCTTTCAGATTCGTGGCTTCATGTACAATTCTTCCCTCAATGTAGACTTAATGAAAAAGAACAATTACGTATCAATGTATCAAATACATCTGTTTAAAAAATATGTGCAGTGATGCACCGTTGTACTAATGAAACAAGTCTTTCTTATTTTCTAAGACCTGTTATCCCTTTATTTTGTATTGATTTGAAAACATTTACCAGTTATGAATAGCTCCAGTACCATTTGTGTTCAGATTGCTAATATTGGTTAGAACAACATGTTCAGAGAGTTTTGGAACATTTTCAAAGTTGCTAATCTGTGTAGTTAATGATTTTCTGCTTTCAGTGCTGGCTCTTCCTCGGGTGAGCTGATCGTCTTGATTGTTGTGGGCACCAAGGCAACAGCATGAAAAGGCCGCTTTGAATTCCTCTCGAAATTTACCTGAAATAAAAAGTATTGTAAAGTGGTTATTGCATTCATGCTTATTGCACACATAGGGCCTGGATCAGACTTGTTTGCAAAGCTGCATGTAATCGCTAGGTAGCACGGGAAGGGATGTGTATGCAGGGCTGGCACCACCACTAGGCAGTTCAAGGCATTTGCATAGGGCGATGGCCACTGGAGGGCGGCAGTTTGCCACTCTCCCCCCGTGCAAAGGGGGTACCTGCTGCTCCATCTGGGGAGCGGGCAGGGGGGTCCATGCCGGCTTCTGACAGGAGACTGCAATGGTGTCCTTGCTGCGCGGGTACCTGCGGCGCTGTGTATAACGCTGGCGGCAGGGGGTCCCTGCAGTGAATAAGAAATAACTATCGCTATCCGCCGGGCTATGCGGCGGCGCGGGAAGCTGCCGGGTTTGAAAACACTGGCCGCCCGCTGATTGGCTGAGATTCAGTAAATATTCCAACAGCACAAGAAAGTTTTATGTAAAACATAAATTAGTTATAGTATGAGGTAAAGTTGGCCAATAGCATAGTTAAATTGATAAATATTCCAATGATTATACCAGACATGTGATTATAATTGTATATGTGAATCATTTCCCAATGCCCTGGTCATGTGCCATATAATATTATTAATAGACTCAAGAATTTGTTGTTTTATTGGAATTGACAATGTTGCTATATACTGTACAGATGGAGCGCCTCTTAGCCACCTCAGGGAACCGTTAGATCCCCTGAGCTGGCGCAGGCTGACAGAGAGGTGCTCCATCTGACGGGGACGTGCGAGAGTCTCACACTCTCAAGTGTCCCAGTCACGTGGTGGCGGGGACCGAAATTCCTGCCTGTCTCCAGTTCAGGGAGACGGGCAGGGTTAGTGGGAGTGTGACAGCTATGGGTAGAATGGGGTAGCAGCACGGAGGCATCAGAGGGTGGTGGGCTCCATCAGAATGTGGAGCACGAGCATCTCATGCGTGCGTGCCCCCTTCTGGTGGATGGTGAAAGGTGGCGATAGAATAGACAGGAGCAGTTCTAATGAGATCTGCTAAATCTGTAACTCTCCCACATAATAAAAAAGTTTTCGGTACTTGTTTCCTAGAACGGCACCCAGATTTCCTACGTACGCTAACGTAGGGAAATGGCATCGCATTGCATGGGCCATTATCGCGGCATGCGATGAGATGCGATGCAATGCAATTTTTTATGTAATTTTTTCAATGCTCTGTGTGCCCCGCTGTATTACCTATACAATGATATCATTGTATGTCCTAAAAAGAGGTTTTACACCCCCCCCCCCACTATCCACGCTACCCAGAAGTGTGGCGAGCGGTGGCGGAACGTGTCCTCCGACCTTTTCATACCCCCACTATTCACATCAGCATGGAGTTGAATTTATATAGTGTGGCAAGCGCAGCGAGCAACCAAGCCCGAAGCGTGGCGAGCGCACGCGGATTACTTTGCATATATTCCACGTCCACTCGCGGGGCTCGCTTCGATTTAACTATGCAGAATAGCCCACTAAGCAAACAGCTTAGTGGGTGCCATTCTAGGAAACAAGTACCAAGTTTTCTACTTTCTTATCTCTTTCCAGTATTGCCCCAACCCATTCCATTCTAAAAATGAAAATAATTGTGATTTGAAGAGAGCTAAACAGGGAGGATCAGGAAGGGCCCACACAAAATTGCCTTCCGTGCTGCAGCACTTACAGATAGGAGTAATTTTTTACTACCCTTTACCATAGCTTGATCTGTGGCTTGATCCTTTAGAACAGTTGTTCTCAACCTCGGTCCTTAAGGACCCCCAACAGTGCACGCGTTTCATTGTTATCTAACAACTTTTTCAAAGGTAAGTAACTGAACGGAAGACTGAAATTAGGTCGGGACACTGAGACTTGAGGGATAAATAATAATGACTAACTGAACAGGCCGACTTGGCGTGGAGACTCCGGGTATTAATAACGAACAACTCAAAAGGCCAACTTGGCTTCAGGAGAAGGAAACTTGAAAGGAGGAAAATGAAAGGTCCGGCTTGTTGTGGAAACTTCTGGGAGGGTATAACTGGAACTCAAACGGCCATTTGGCTTCAGGAAAATGGAGCTGGATAACTTACAGTAAAGGGCCAACTTGGTTAGTTGAGTACTGGTACAGACGGAGACGAGAACCACAGGGATAAACAGACTCTGAGGTAGAAATGAGGCACTGGGACAGCAATACCACACAGACACTGGAGGCAGCTGCAGAGCTGTGCTTCTTGCAACTGAGAAGGTGCACCAGCTCAGAAGTGCTAGGCTTGCTGGGATTTATTGGCCAACATCAGAGGGACAGGTCAGGCCCTCTTCGTAGAGGAGATAAAGTGACCCTGCCGGTCACGTGATACAGCAAAGATGGTGGCACCGAGACCCGGGAGCTGTTGCCAGACCCACCGAAGGACCAGGACCTGCCGCAGAAGACTGCCCACTGGACCCACTCGTCCACGCACAGGGATAGTGTAGCGACCGTTAATGTTGAGTATACAGAAATGCTATTGGGAATGGTCCCACAACCGGAAACCGATCTATTGACATCCTTAGCTGTAATCATATTGGGAAGTTCTTGAATTGTATACATAAGATGGGAGAAAGACACCATTTTTTATTAAATTTGCTCTTCCCAGATATGATAATTGCAAAGATCTCCAACTTTCCAGTTCAGTGATATTTTTTTTAATAAAATAGGTTAAGTTCAAATTATAGAATTGACTCGGCATTCTGGGGATTTTAACCCCTAAATATGTTATGGATTAAAAGACCAAGTCAATGGTAGGCCATTAATATCATCCTTTGTAATAATACCTGTTCCCAATTCAAGAGCAATTAATTTTGGGCAGTACGGATGGTGTAATGGTTAGCATTACTGCCTCACAGCACTGAAGTCATGGGTTCGATTCCCACCATGGCCCTAAAAGTGTGGAGTTTGTATATTCTCACTGTGGACCACTCCGGTTTCCTCCCACATTCCAAAAATATACTGGTAGGTTATTTGGCTTCTAACAAAATTAACCCTAGAATGTCTGTGGGCATGTACATGTGGTAGGGAATATAGATTGTAAGCTCCACTGGGGCAGGGACTGATATGAATGTTCAAATATTCTCTGTAAAGCGCTGCGGAATATGTGTGCGCTATATAAGAAACTGCTAATAAATAAATAATAATAAATCTTGGACCAATTTATACAATATCCAGAAATATTTCCATATGCTTGTAAAATTTGAAAAATACAAATACAATATGGTAATAGAATCACTACTAAAGTTATTAATCAATAATTTAATAGCAGGGGATGTATATATATTGTATTATTTTTATAAATTTGGGGTGAATGTTTCTAAGTTGTAAAACAGAATATAGATGGGGCTACAACACTATATCAAAAGCCTTTGTAGTAACTATGGGTGAGATTTCATAGGATGAGAGATTCAGAAAGTGAGAGATTTGGTAAGAAATCTCCAGTTTTTTTAAAGCGGCAATCATTAACACTCCAAAACCAGTTTGATTTTGCAGCGTAAATGATTGCCGCTTTAAAAATAATGAAGATTTCTTACCAAATCTCTCACTTTCTGAATCACTCATCCTATTAAATCTCGCCCTATGTTTCTATAAATATAACCATTACAGCTATTATTCAATATCCAATTAATCATTTTTACCTATTTCCCTTGCTAATAATGGCCTTATGAATGACTATGAACGTGACATTTAAGATATAGCTATAGTTTAATTCCATAGCTAGATTCATTCAGTGAAGAATTTAAATTAAGTAGTGTTTTTTTCTGCCTTTTGACTTTATATGACTGTTTATGTTGGGCAGTAGTAAGGTGTCTAGGTGGTAGTTTATGGACTGGGTAAACAGACATGCTGCAGATAAAGTAAAATAAAACTTACCACTTAAAAAGTTGTAAATGATTGGATTTGCTGCACTATTTGCATACACCAACCAATGAGAAAATGTAAACCAGGCATATACTGTCTCCCTGTCATTCGTTTGGTCAAACATTCCAAATACTCTATAGAAGTAAAACAAAAAAATACAATGTAATTATTACACATGATCATCTAGATACATTTTTCTTACACATTGGGGGCTTTTTATGGAGCAGTGAAAAGAGAGGAGAAGTTCACCATGGCAACCAATCAGCTGCTATATATCATTTTATAGAATGCACTTGAAAGATGTTACCTCAGAGCTGAATGGTTGCCCTGATCAACTTCTCCACTGGCTCACTTCTCCAATCTTTTCACTGCTCCATGAATAGACTCCATTATTAAAATGACATAATGGCAAAATAAGCAAAATGCTAAGAGCAATATCCGATTGCTGGCACTAATTTACCACAAGCAAAAATAGGCATTTTAGGCCGATAGTATTATTATAGTATTAGCTGCCTTACTAGCTTTTGAAGCATTTGCTTTGAGTGGGTTACTAGTTAAATATATACATATAAATAAAGTGAGTTCATAAAGTTCCAGTCAAACGTAATTAAATAAGATTTATCACATTATGCAAAATGGTTCTTGCGTAATGTTTAGAATCATCATGGGATACAGAGGTTATACAGTACTATTGACAGTCCACATTTAGGTAGAAGTGTTTTCTAAAGATTATGTGGAAGTTTTACATTGATTGTTACTATATTTAACTAAATTATTTGAGTAGAAGATATACACGGCATCTGGCAGGTCTTGCTGCTAGTTAGGGAAGTGACAAATCACAAGGGGTGTGAGAGAGATTTTTTACTATGCATGTTGTATTCCTATGGGGTACAGTAATATAAATAACAATCTAAAATCTAACGAACAACATCTAAACCTGCACAACCAGAATGATGGCTTATTTATAGGTTACTTTAAAGTAAGATTACACAACAACATATTTATATTGCTTAAACTAAACATACTGTACTGTACAATTGTATCTACAGACAGGGCCGGCGCCACCACTAGGCAGTATTTCGCCCCCCCCCCCCTTGCCGTCCGGGTACCTGTCCTGCTGCGAATAGGTGCGTAACAGCTGGCGGCGGTGGCAGCGGGGGGTCCCTGCAGTCAATAAGAATTAACGAGCGCTATCCCCCGGGCTATGCGGAAGCACTTTTGTTTTGGAAACACTGGCCGCACGCTGATTGGCTGAGATTCAGCCAATCAGCGTGCGCCGTGCGGCCAGTGTTTCCAAAACAGAAGCGCTTCCGCATAGCCCGGCGGATAGCGCTCGTTATTTCTTATTGACTGCAGGGACCCCCCGCTGCCTCCGCCGCCGACAGCTTTACAGCTCCGCAGGACAGGTACCCTGGCGGCAGACACCGGGGCGCCCCCACCCCGACTTGCCTGGGGCGCTCTGGTGCCTTGCACCGGCCCTGTCTACAGATAATCTCAAAGATGAATAATTAGTGATTCTTATATTTAAATGTCCGAACTCTACCTTTTTAAAATATTAAGGATACTAATTGGTAAATAGCAAATTGCAAACACCAGCAGAACCACCATCAGCATACGGGCAGTTTTCCTCCTAGTACGGATCTGTTTTATTTCTGCATTAACTCTTGATTTAATTGCTTGTTGCCCTTGACCTTTAGATTGGATTGGACACTGTAAAGGTTTCCATTTTCTCAGAACTATAGATGAGGTTCCAGGGATCTGTCATGTAAAGAAGGCTTTTTTTAAAAGTGATGTTATATTACCTAAGAAACAAGTCTTATTTTTGTGAAAAATGTTTCATAGTAAGATATAGATATACATCATATTTCTGAATAATATAGAAAGAAGCAAAACACGCCACTTTCCAGTAAGGACCATACAGCATATTCCCCATTTTTATTTTGACAATATCAGAAAAAAATACATTTTATTGCGCTGAATATATAAACATGATGTTAAATATAATGACCCAACCCTGTGCACATCATGTGTGCCCTTGCACTACACATGCTCCAGTACTGTGTGTATACAAGTAGGGCAATACAAAGGCACAGCTGTTCAGTAATGGGGGTGGTCTCAAAGAGGGTGTGTCCATGGAACTTCAGGCTACACAAAGTTGGGCATAGGTTTAAATATGGTAGGTGTAGGTGTGCACTGATAATCATGCTAATTATCAAATCAAGCCTACACTTGGGTTAGCAAGATGTAAATGTTTCTAAAGTGCATGACACTCAATCAAACATTAATTTCATAGCTATGTGTATTGTAGCCATTTTGAGCAATAGTGTTAGGACCTGCAGAAAAGTGGGGTCCTGTGAAGGGGGCTGCAGGCTTAAATGCATTAATCAATTCATGAACTAAATCTCCACTATTTATTAATATCAGTTAATTTAGTGAGGGCAGAGCCCCTACAATTTCTGTTTAAACAATGTGGTCACAAGCCATAGGGCACCCCAAAACTAGGAAAGGTGAGTGCCGATGTTTAGTGTAAATTGTTTATTAGATTAATTTTTTAATTAGTCTTATTGTGGTCACATTCTCTCATGCACCCAGTTTTAACCTATAGTGCATAGCTTATGTTAACCATTTCCCTAGATGATTAGTGACAGGTGTGTTGGTAACTGCTCACATATAAAAGCACAGTCTGCTGTGAGCTTTAGACCAGATAGCATGCCTGGAATCAAACATTAATGTGATAGCTATGTGTATTGTGGCCGCCACAGAACTAGAAACATGTATTTTGTTATTGTGAATCACAGCTAATGCTGAATGTTAAGACATTATCAACATTCCTAAATCAGAAACACTGTAATCTTTTTCAGTCTGATTGTGAGTAGGTTTTGAGGTCTGAAACAACAGTGAGCTCGGTCACTGGAATGAATTATAATGCTTTTCTAAGAATTTCTTAATGGAATGTGTTCATTAAGTACCAATCCACAGTGATTTGACAAGTTAGGGGGCAGTGATATGCTACAAAAATGGTTGATGATTAATTTGCTAAAACCTGTAATCTGTAATATAAATGTTCTACGGTTGCAACAATATATTGCTGATATCTCGCTGCCCTGTCCAATGTTGTGGGGTATTTGTGTATGCATGAAACCCGGAATGAATGCCTTTGGCGAGATTCACACTCACTGAAGGAGTTTCCTCCATAGTGGGGGGGGGGGGGGCGGGGAAATGGGCAGAAGCCGGGGAACGCAAAGCGTTTTATGGACATGCTCATCAATGCCTGCAGGCATCTGGCATCACACAACTTCAGCTCCCACCCCAATCATTTCTGGGCAGGATAAAAGTCAGTTTGGGCTCACTTATCTGCAAAAGGGAAATAAATAAATTGAAGGTGAGCTACCATCGAACCATCTGTGGGGCCACATGCGAGTGATTAAGTAAGCGTACATATCCACTTGCATGCACATGGGTGACAGGCTGCGTTTACCTGTTCACTATATTGCAAACATATGCAGCTTAGTGAACAGGTCTGAATCAGGTACTTACTGTAGTTTGTTCATTAAAGAGTGTAAATTCTAAATAATAAATACTTTTCATTTATATATTCTGGACGAGGAAGATATATATATTTTCTTAGATGCATCATTAATGTTCATCTTTATTTTATTTGTATTGCGCCTTCTATTACTTTTTCCATTTTTAAGGCCTTACAAAGTACGCTGCTTCCATTAGTCATTATCTCCCCTTATTAGTATGGGTAGCATATATGATGAACTTGCTAAAGCTTTTTGTAGTTGACTTGTGTAAACTGGATTTACGCAGCTGGTCCAGATGAAATTTGGAACAGTGGGGCAGATGTATTAAGCCTGGAGAAGAGATAAAGTGGAGATAAAGAGAAAGGAGATAATGCACCAGCCAATGAACTGTACTTGAAAATGACAGTTGGGAGTTCATTGGCTGGTATTTTATCTCCTTTCACTTTAGCTCCACTTTATCTCCAGTTTATCTCTTCTCCAGGCTTAATACATCTGCCCCAGTGATAGAAAAAATATGTCACATGATACAATGTCAATAACGCAAATGATTTTGGCAGAGTAACAATACGGTATACAGTATGTGTTGATAATGACCCTAGGGCAGATTTCTCATAATCAAGTTACCTATCACTATTGCTCATGGTTGGCCCTTTAGGAAAGTTTACATGGAATGGACCAATTGGTACAGTATATCCACCATTTAAGATGATAAATTATTTATTGCCCTTATTCAATGACAAACTAAATATTCCTTAACGGTCAGTGTATTGTGGTATGTGGTAAAATGATACATCAGGAGGTTCCTTTTAGCTATAGTAGCTTCCTGAGATTCGGAGGGTTATGAAGGAAGTTTGGATAAATAAGGCAGCATATGTCACAAACTCAGGAAGGAGAGTTGTCCATACTGTATTTGCAGTATTTTAGTAATAGGTGTTTCCATGATAGAACTTAATTGCAAAGACTGAAAAGTTAGGACAGATGCTGGGCCTAAACGTATATGCATTATATATATATATATATATATATATATATATATATATATATATATAGATATATATATATATATATATATATATATATATATAAATATATATATATAGATATATATACATAAGTGTGGTAATGAACCGGCTCTCTGCAAACTGTGAGATAATTGGCTGGGTGCCCTCCCGGATAAGCCCTTGCAGGCCTCCCTTTGATATACTTGGTTGCTGGCAGCACTCTCAGAAATAAAGACACACACGGCGGTGTAGTACTTTTAACTCAAAAGTTAAAAGTACTACACCGCCGTGTGTGTCTTTATTTCTGAGAGTGCCGCCAGCAACCATGTATATATATATATATATATATATATATATATATATATATATATATATACACACAAATAGAGTACCTGCATTGCACACACCTGAGCCAATAAGTGGGGTGCCCCTAGGGTCACACCAAAGTGTTCCAAATACAATGTCCAAATTCCCTGGGTAGGGAATAAAGGAGTACTCACCAAAAACTGTAAAAAATTATTTAGTGATTTATTTACAAGCGATAAAAAAAAAATACAAAGTGTTTGCTTTGTGGGACCAAAAAAAAACTCCAACGTTTTGGTCCAGCTCCGTGGACCTTTGTCAAGGAGGAAGTCAGCAGAGTCAATGGTCATCCAGAAGAACAAGGGAGCCCTCGGTGCAGAGGTCTAGCTGCTTCAGCAGTCAGACTCTGCACCGACGGCTCCCTTATTAAAAAATGCTTACCTCCCCCCACTTGTATGTGTATTCGAGTTTTTTATGTTTCGCTTGTTTTATAATAAAACTAATAAAAGTTAGATTTTAGGACTTAGTCTTTTTCTGATTGGTGCACCACAACAAGACAAATCTTTTCTTTCCCTCCTTTTTGGGATCATACATTATTTGTCAATGGTAGCACACCCCAAACAGGGGGCCATCTCTGTATTTATTAAAATGTAAATTGCTAAGATACACAGTCTTGTGCGATTGTACCCAACCCTTTTGTTTTTTTCCAAATCTAGTCCACTTGCACCTCAGACAGCTAATATTACATGGACTTCTGTCAGTGCAAAAAGTTGGATAATTACTGATCCAGCAAGATCAAATAAAAAAATAGATTACATGAGGAATGGGCTTGGTAAGGATTAGATAAATACTGCCCTAAACTCTGCAGTGTTGTACTGAGGCTAACTACAGCTGTGTTTAGTAGTATGTGTCATAGCCTCACAGCAGTCAGAAGTGTCACCATGGATGGTGCTTTTGCTGACCTACAAATATGTATAACAATGTACAGCAAAGTCTTTTTTTCCCTCTGGTGAAGCAAAATTTATGAAGAACTATTGGAACATAGCAGAGTAGGTGCTTTCAGAGGCGGAGAGGGGTCAGCTAGGGTACTCTGACCAGTAAGTAGCCCCATTCACTACAATCTGCAATGAATTGTATGTTCTGGTTCCTTTCTATCATAGCCAACTAGTTTTCATCCATTTGTGCTACAGTTGCTCTTTTGTGGAATTAGATCAGACAGGCAATCATTTGCTTCCCATGTGCATCCATGAGCCTTAGGAACCCACTACTGTAGATCACTGTAGTCCAGGCATGTCCAACCTGCGGCCCTCCAGCTGTTGTGAAACTGCACATCCCATCATGCCTTGCCACAGTTTTAGCATTCCCTAATAGCAAAACTATGGCAAGGCATGCTGGGATGTGTAGTTTCACAACATCTGGAGGGCCACAGGTTGTACATGCCTGCTGTAGTCCATCCTTGGACCACTTTTGGTAGGTACTGACCAATTCATACTGGGAACACCCCATAGGACATGCCTTTTTGGAAATGTTTTGGCCAAGACGTCTAACCATAACAAGGTTAACCCTTATCAAATTCACACAGATGCTTCCATTATACTACTCCCAACACATCAATTTCAAGAAATTACTGTCCACTTGCTGCCAAATATATACCTGCCCTTGAAATGTGGCATTTTAATGAAATTATCTTTTTTTTTTTTTTTTTTTCTCATTTCATCTTTTCATTTTATGGGGTCGATCCTATTAACCCCGAAGGGTGTGAGTTCCCGTTCGGGTGCCGTTTTAATGCTGAGAAACGGCACCCGAATTAACCCTAACTCGCACCCTTCGCAGGGCCGAATTAACAGAAAATTGCTTGCACCTCTTCGGGTGTAATAGGATCGACCACTATGGTTGTATCTCATCTTGTAATATAATCAACATTAGGTTATTGAACGAAAATGGGAGGAAAAAGTCCCTTAATGATAAGTATGGTATACAGATGGGGCAGGTCCCATCTTGGCAGGGGATGGCGATGGCAACGCCAGCCGCCATCCCCCGGCAGCGCCATATCCATAGTGAGAAGGGGACGCGCTCGCATCCCCTTCCGACGGCGCTTCCAGCCGCTCCCCCGGGTCACCGCCGGCTTGTCGGCGGTAACCCGGGGTCCCCGCCGCCTGCCCGCACCCCCCCTAACCCTGTCCGTCTCCCTGAGGCAGAGACCGACAGGGTTCCCGTCGCCCCGCCGACGGAGATTAAGACACGCGTGCACGTGAGACGCACGCGCGTCCGGTCAGATGACAGGCCAGGCTGCTGGCGGATCGCCAGCGGTGAAGTTCTGGCGATTCGCCAGCAAGGAAGAGGCCTGCCCCATCTGTACTTACAGTATATGGGGGATACAAATTGCACAGGAAATACTAGTGTGGAATAGAGATATCAGGAAAATAAATAATAATAAAAAAAAATGTTACTAGTATTTTAATACATTATTAAAGCTACAAAGTAGGTTGCATGAAAAAAATATTTAGCTAAATCTTCAGAAAGAAAAAAAAACCTTGAATGCACTGTGCAATAATCTCAATATAAATAAAGTAGCAACATATTCCAAACTGTATGTCTCCTTTTTCACAGAAAATACACTTATCTCACAAAATCTGATTGGCTGGAACCTTCGCCTACAGACGGTTTTGTTTAAGATGCAATATTGTAAATCCTTTATTTGAAGCGTATTTAAACTTTTTTTTATAGTCATAATATTTATCTGTTGAAACAGCTCTATGACATCTGGGGAGCAAAGAATGATTTTATGGAATTTTCAATAATATTGAACTCTGCTGGGATTGTTGGGAATTCATATAATGGATTTAAATTTCTAAACAAATAAACTATGAGAATAACATATAATTTAATGTTTATTAGAAATCAAAAGCAATATAGATATAAAAGTGCCTTAACAGAATTTATTAGTAAATGTCTAATATCTATCATATTAACAACTGGTTGCAAAAACAATTTTGCCCATATTATCTTTTCATTTCTTTATCTGAATTTCTGTCTTCCATAATACTCTTCGACTGGCTGAGACTATTAGTCTCACATTATTTCTGCATTCCATAATAATATTAGATACAGACAGATCAAAAGACGCACATGAAATCTTCTTCTGGACATATGATTTAATCCTGCTTATGAAGAACATGTGTCAGTTAGAGTTAAATTGACTGTGACCACTCAGCTTATCTATGTATAGACACAAAGAAAAAAAATACAAAACTATCCCAAAAAGATAAATGATGTACCCTTTGTATACTTCAAAATTGTGACAGAAGAAATGTAATAAATTAACTAACATAGAACCAGAATTACGCCTATGGGCCTAATTCAGCCTTGATCACAGGGCAAATTTGTTAACAAAATGGGCTAAGCAATGTGCGCTGCAGGTGGGGCAGATGTAACATGTGTAGAGAGATGTGTAGAGAGAATAAAGGTGCGTACACACGTACAGATTTTTCTGTCTGATCTATCTGGTAGGAACAAAAACCTGGAAATGTATGGGAGCATATGACAATCAAAAATATCCACCCAAATGCAGGAAAACATTAAAAAATATATGCTTTGATAAATTTGTTCTATCAGAATGATTTAAACAATTTGTCCAAATAATCGCTGTCTGTTTCAAGCGTTTGGGAACAATTTTTTGATTGTCATTTGTTCCCATACGTTTCCAGGTAGATCAGACAGAAAAATCTGTACGTGTGTGTACGGACCTTGAAATTTGGGTGGGGTGTGTTGAAACTGAAATCTAAAATGCAGTTTACAAATAAAGAAGCCAGTATTTACCCTTTACAGAAAAAAAAAATAACTCATCCAAATTAAACTATCTGCACATGTTACATCTGCCCCACCTGCAATGCACATGGTTTTGCCCATTTTGAGAACAAATTTGTCTGGTGATCAGGTCCGAATTAGGGCATATGTCTCTGTTCTGCTGTTCATAAAAATTTTAGCTCCACATAACACTTCTTTGACTGTATTTACACTAGTTACCATGACATAATACAGCAATAACATATATAGAATAAATATACAAAATAAAACTTACCTGGCGGCACCACAATTTTCTAAAAATTTGCAGATATGCTAGAATCATCAGGCATAATGGTACCATATAAGTTATGAAGAAGAAACACATGTGATATACTTTAGAGTAAATGTCACCTAAAACAAAAACATAAATAGTCTAAGCAATTACACTGTAGAACATTGCAATAAACAAAGACATTTAAACATCTTAACATATTTCAGTTGCAACAATAAAATGTTGCACATTGTATACAACATATTGCTGCTGCTGTCTTTCATTTTATACTGATTTACGAACAATTCCTCCCACATACTTGAAGTGATAAATTGAGAAACACGAAAAAAAAAACACTTCAAAAGATGTCTGATGCAGAATTGAACATCATTTCAGTAGAAGACATAGACCTAAATTGTGACAATTATAAAATATAGAATTTGCATAGAATGCAGCAGCTGATGCTAGCATTAGGCTATACCAGCTAGGGCTTTTTGTCCCGAATTCAGACATAGTTGACATGTACACCGTCAAAGTGTACTGCGTCTCCTTGCATGGCTCTCTGTGCTCGCCATGCTACAGAGACACTATTCTATTCTTCCTCCACACCCTAGTGGATGGTAGGGCAGGAAATACTGCCTGTCAGCACGTGTCAGCTCAAAAAAAGTGAAACACTCATGGCAACCTATTGACTGTTGTCCTTGCTAGTGAAGCTCTGGAGACATTAGCTCAGGGATCAGATGGCCCCCGGTCATGCCCACATCTTTTCTTGGGCCCCTATAATTGTGGCCCTTGGCAACCTTTTTTTCATTAGGCACATATGGTTGTGATCACCAAATAGTTGTACATTTTTGGCCATGTAATGTCTATTCAAGTGATTATCATTCTTATACTATACTGTATGTCAATCTTAAAACCTCTTCCTCTGTAAACGGTGAAAAAAAAAGGAATTCTTTTTTATAGTATTATTGTCAGTGGAAATTTATATTAAATTATAATTTGATTTATATTAAAATACCACCCTGGTATATTTTGGTTTTGAATCTGTATTTTTATTTTAAAAAATGAAATGAATAAAAATTAATAACATCATTTGGGCTATGTTTTCATCCTACAGCAATTTAAGACTCATTACATTCATTTAAAATTATTTCCAGTCAATCTTGACCACCTCACAAATCACAATAAATAATAAAAGGAATAACACCATCATAATAACCTCCCCAAAGCAGCCCACAATGAAAATAAAAGTGGTGCAAGATGGAATTGGCCTTAGGACCTCCCACCCACCTTAATGATGAATATCAAATAGGTTAACCAACCAAGCACTTCAGTAGTATGGACTGCCACTTTTGTTACTGAAGGTTTGTTTGGGAACTCACAAAACAAGCCACCAATTGGCTTAAGGCAGCTAAGCTAGCAGCTTTATAGTGGAAAGATGTCATTAACATTATCATCATTATCACCCCCATCCTCAACCTCATCAGTGCTGTTTTTATCATTCTCACACAATATTAATTCATCCCCACTGGTATCTGAAATCTCTTGTGCTTTGATGTAATTGCTGGTAAGGTATTCCTTGTGGAATTTCCTAATCATTTTGAAACACATCATCTTTCCAACTTTGAGAAAGACGCTTCCTATGTCGATTGCTGACAGGGATCCCACATACTTAGTGAAATCACTTAATTTTCTCCTTACCCATTTCTCAAGCTGCTTACTAAAACTCTAATTAAGAAATCACATGTCATTCTGGAAGTATCTGAACTCATTTAACAGATGGCTTCTTCGATGGTTTCAGCACCTTGCACAACATGCAAAGTATTGCGCTGCAGTAAGATGCATTTCCCCTTATCTTGCAGTGGCATTGATTCAGTGTATGGAGGAACAGAAAAAGCCACCTACATAACACCGAAGTAGTTACTGCTTCAATTGTAGGCAGGGCAAACTGGACTGTTTTTGCAGGTGCTGCAGTCTAGTACATGCAGCTGCTGAATGCCAGTAATATCCCAATATTTTACGGACTGACCACGGAGCGCATCACCTGCATGACTCTGTCAGTACCCCAAATTTTATGGTATGAGCAAACCATGGGACCTGTTGAAATTCACCCAGCTTTAACATTTTCAAAATATTTATGGCATTATCAGAAATCACAAATCCTAAGGTGAGTCCAAGCGAGGATGTTGATAAGACATCCATTAGTATTTCAAAGAGGTTGTCTGGCCTTTTACTGAAGATAGTGATGCAGAGAGTAGCCTTCCTCTGAATGAGCTGGCGTTAAGTGTTAGATGCTGCTGCTGAAGGTGATTCACCCACTCAGTGGGCTGTCACATGGGTGGATTCAGGGGGGGGGGGGGCCGGGCATGTGCCCCCCTGTCATTTTAAACATAGCTCATTTTGGAGCTGAGGACTGGGGCTTTCCAATGAGCCCAGACCTGTGTCGCTATCCCCAGGCAACCAGACATATCGCCAGACAAACCTAGAGCTTTATCCCCTTAGGATAACATGGGACCCGATAAATCTGCCCCCCACCCGGTTCTGACGGCTGCCATTTCACCCCGCTGCATCACAGAAACTCGTGGTTGATCTCATTTGAACCCAAATCGCTGGGCCTTCAATTATACCAGGCAGGTCCATTAGTTCCGGAGATATTGTGGGTAAACAGAGTTTTTTAATTCTGAAATGTAATTTCATGGCTGTTCATGTTCTTTGAGGGCAGATTTCTCTGGAACCAAGCACCCCAGTTTCACAGGAGCAAAATCATTTGTAGCCCACTTAAAAGTTCTTCAATATGATACTGGTCTAATGTAAATGGGTCAGTTGGTTCCAAAGATATAGCCGTTTAAATGAGATAGCCGGTTAAAGGGAGGGGAGGGGTGGTTTTCTCTCCCTCTCCCACCAGAAAATGCAGGGACTAGGCTGGTGTAAAAGGGGCCAACCCGGGAATGACCCTGCACGATCCTGGGACAATATTCCCTGGTAAATCCCTGAATTTTCTGTGTGAAAGGGGTATTATTTCAAATAGCCGGGACCTGCAGTGCTCTGAATACAGCTGGGCAGCCCCCCGCTCTCTGACTGGCTGTCAATGACTGTCACTTCTTCCTGGCGGTGGCTGTCCCCCATTGCCAAGCATGTATTCCGCCTTGGCAATGAGCATGTAATCCCACATGGCAATGGGCATGGAACCCCTGGCAATGAGCATGGAACCCTTGGCAATGAGTATGGAATCCCTGGCAATGAGCATGGAACCCTTGGCAATGAGCATGTACTGTAGGTAAGCAGCACTTACTGTATGTAGCATAATTTTTAATAGGCATTATGGTGCTTGGCATAATACATAATGGACATTATGCTGTGTGGCTTAACATGTAATGGGCATTATAGTGTACATTTTTAATGCACACTTTTGGCGCGCAATGTCCCTGTTTATGAAGCATATTGTGAATTTTTATTTAATCTCTGTGGCATTATGTGAATTTTGACTCTATTGATGTGACATTATGTGAATTTCGGCATAATCCATGTGGCATTATGTGAATTTTGGGTTAATCAGTGTTGCATTATGTGAATTTTGGATCAATCCGTGAGGCATTATGTGAATTTTGGCACAATCCATGTGGCATTATGTGAATTTTGGCTCATTCCATTTGGCATCATGTGTAAGGGGCAAGTATAATGGGGTCTAGTATTTTGTTGCACAATGTGTTGTATATGGTGTGGTACACTACACCCCTTTTGAGTGGCCACACCCCCTTTTCCAGAATGAGCCTTCAGCGTGTGCACAACTACATCCTTCACTTTTGTCGCCAAGGTGGGCCTGTGTACATTAAACGCCAGGACCTATTTTTAATCCCATTCCCACCCTCTCTCTGCTCTCCTCTCTCTTGCCTCTCCCTTAGCATGTACACTGGCACCACTAACACCCTCCCCCTCCCAAACCTTCTCCTATCATGGTGCCCCCCCTGTCATTTTCTCCTGGATCTGCCCCTGGGCTGTCACAGTCATGTAATCTTTAGTTTGTCCAGTTCTGACTGTCTGTGGATAACTGATAGGTGGTTTTAATTGGATTTTTTTGTTTAGCAATTAGGGTTTTTTTTTTTTTTTACTTCTTGGAACAGGAAGGTAATTGATTGTGTAGTACAGTGGAACCAAGAATGAATTTAGTTAATAATGGGCCTTATTCTAGTTCACTCTTTCTGACAAAATACTTCTTATATGGACAAAACCATGTGCACTGCAGGGGGGCAGAGAGAATTAGATTTGTGTGAGTTATTTTGTTTCTATGCAGGGTAAATACTGGCTGCTTTATTTTTATACTGCAATATTGATCTCACTTTGAAGTAAAAGACCACCCAAATCTAATTCTCTCTGCACATGTTACATCTGCCCCACCTGCAGTGCACATGGTTTTGTCCATCTAAGAAGATTTTGTCAGAAAGAGTGAACTAGAATAAGGCCCAATGTAACAGAGATGGAGGTTATTAGATGATAAACATCTCTACCTCTACTTACTGGGGCTTGACAAATACTAAAGATGGCTAGACAAGAATATGGGTAAAAATAATTTCACACCTAATAGGTAGATCTTTTGGCCCAGGTAGTACAATGGCCTTCTTATCACATACAAGACTGTTTCTACTGTTGCCTATCAAACAAACAACTTACTAATCACCAACATCAGCTACACACAAATATCCCCCTCCTGATGTTGCACTTCCACAGTGGCATCCTCAATTTATATGTCATGCGATAACTCTGTTGCTCATTCCCACTCTATCAGAGGGTGCAGAAACAGTGAAAGGAGGCTTTGCTATAAGTACAATATAGACTCTCATCAGGGATATCTGACATTTATGAAAACATAGTTTGTTCTACTGCCTTAGTGATTCTTTCAGCACTGATTTTTCAGTTATTTTTTTCATACCCCTTCTAGACTCTAAGGGGGAAATTTACTAAAGGAAATTTGTAAAAAATAGGTGTAAAAATAGGTGTATTTGTATCCAGAAATACACTTATTTTTGACATATGGGGTGACATTCTATGCCAGGGGTGGCCAAACCGGTCCTCGAGATCTACCAACGGTCCACGTTTTCTAAGTTACCTAGCTGGTGCACAGCTGTAGTAATTACTAACTGTCACGTTTTAAAACCTGCTGCATTCATTCCTACTATAGAGCCACAGGTTGCCTGGAAAACATGCACAGTTGGTAGATCTTGAGGACAGGTTTGGCCACCCCTGTTCTATGCTATGCGGTAAAATCCGCATGTTTTTTATCGCACCAAATCGCACTTTTGAAAATCGCAAGATTGGCCCGTTTTTCGCATATTTAATGAGATGTGAAAAACGGGCCAAATAGTGCGAATAGGTGCGATTTGGTGCGATTTCTTTAGTCCTGAAAATGTGCGATTTGTATGTCTGAAAATCGCACGTTTGCAGGAAATCGCAATTTAAAAAAAAAAAAAAACCAGCGCGGGGTTCCCCGCCAGAGCATAACCAGCCCCGGGCTCATTGAGCCGGTGCTGGTGACATAAAATCAGGGTCCCCGACAAATAGGGGTCCCCTTGATTTAATGAAACCAGCACCAGGCTCAAGGTCCGGCGCTGGTTCCCGAAATACGGGGGACAAAATGACTAGGGGTCCCCCGTATTTTAAGAACCAGCACCAGACCCAACCAGCCAGCAGGGTAATGCCACAGCCGGGGGACACTTATTATATAAGGTCCCGTGGCCAAAGCATTATCCCCCTGGCTGGTCAGCATGGGCAGGGGTCCTGGGGAAGTGGGGACCCCCCAATGAAGGGGTCCCCCCCTCCAGGACTTAACAGCCCATGCTGAAAGTCCGGGGCTGTCCCCGATGCCCCAGGGCGGTGGGCATCGGGCTGATGCAAAGTGTAAAAAAAAGATTAAAAACTATTGTTTTCTACTGTAGAACTATGAGTCCCAGCAAGCCTACCCCGCATGCTGGGACTTGGAGAACCACAAGTCCCAGCATGCGGGGCATTAAAGGGCCCGCTGGCACTTGTAGTTCTACAGTACAAAAAATAGTTA
Source organism: Crinia signifera (assembly GCF_055691185.1). Lineage (NCBI taxonomy): Eukaryota > Metazoa > Chordata > Amphibia > Anura > Myobatrachidae > Crinia > Crinia signifera. The sequence continues at coordinate 206,371,764 of NC_139219.1, forward strand.
AATAAAACACACTGACACCCTGAAAAATAAAAGTTTAATACATACATAACACACACACTGATACTTACCTACCTTGAGCCCGTAGGTCGGTCCCTGGATCCTGGGTCCGGGGCTCCTGGACAGAAGAGTCCGGTTCCGGGGCCTTGGTCCTGGTTCCGGGGCTGGTCCGGGGTCCTGGGCTCCAGGGCTGATGTCTCCGGGGTCCAGGATCCAAAGTAGTCCAAAAGGGGTTCCTAAGGAAGGAAATCCTACTCACCTGGTCCCCGGCGACGACCTCGGCATCCTCTCCGGCAGACGCGCTGCTCCCGGCTGATACCCGCTCACGAACTGGAGAGGCGCAGAGATGTTTCATCTTCCGCGCCTTTCCTCCGGATGTTTCAATCAGGAGCCGACTTTCTCGGCTCCATCGCATTTCCAGCTCATTAAATATGCAAAAATGGAAAAACATGCGATTTCGGACGTTTTTCGGCCTACAAGTGTCAAAAATAAGTGTATTTCTGGATACAAATACACCTATTTTTTACAAATTTCCTTTAGTAAATTTTCCCCTAAATGTGAAGGGTTCTCATTGTAATGAAGACCAGAAAAGATGCCTTACTGAGAGTTGCAGAATCACCACTGCGGATGGTGAATGGAATTTTGCCAATTTTATGGGGTTTGTAGTGAATGGGGTGTGTAGTAATCTTTCACTTTATTAGCAGCGTTTTTTCTTTTACCATTGTAAAATTATGATTTATTTTTAAATTTAGATGGCCTGACTCTGGGATCCGGGGGGCGCCACCAAGTCTGAAAATATGAAAATCAAGGATATCTATGAGGATTCTTGGTGTACCTAATGCAGATAAGGGCTGTGAAACTTCTAAGACCTCACCTCCATACTTTCTCTTGAGACATACTTACCTACTTTGCTGCCACCTCCTCCTTGTATTGTGGGTGGCACATGATTTAGTTATTTTTTGAAGTGTGGGTCGGGAGGGGGGGGGAGTAGGTTGAAGTATTGCTTAGGGTGCTGAGAAGCCTTGCACCGGCCCTGGCTACACACTGGTCATACACATCAGCTCAGTCCTGGATTAGATGGACAGAGTGGTCAGTTCAGCACAGCCACAGCCCAGCAGCTACTAGGTGTATAGAGTGTATGGACAGAGCACAGCCCAGCAGCTACTGGAGTAGGGAAGCCAATCTTGGGGCATATTTCAGTTACGGGATTTGGGATTGAAAAATGTTCAATCCTGAGATTTCCAGGATTGACCTCCCTAATAGAAAAAAATGCCACAGCCACACATATTTACTCATGCAGCCAAGAGCGGGTGGTGCGGCCGGAAGCGATAGAGAATCCTGTAAAGTCCATGAATCTCCTGTGGTGGTGAGGCCCGAACTGAAGAGCATCCTGAGTTGGAGAGTGGTGGTGTGAGGGTGCAGCCGGTGGGATGCCCAACGTGACTTCTGACCGTGCCATAAAGTGCAGAGCTGCCATAAAGTGCACAGCCGAGGACAGGATCAGCCAGGCAGCATCTGAGCGAGTGCTCAGACGCTGCTTGGCATTAGGCTGCACATGTCTAATCTCAAACTCCCAGGATTGGAAACTTCAATCACAGGATTCAAATTCTGGCAATTTTGGCACCAAGTCCTGCGTCCCTACTGATCCCGATCCTGGAATTTTTCACCCTATACTGGAGTTTATGGAGGGTATGGACAGAGCACAGCCCAGCAGCCACTGGAATGTATGGACAGAACACAGCCCAACAGCTACTGGTGTGCATGGACAGAACACAGCCCAGCAGCTACTAAAGTGTATGGAGTGTATGGATGGAGCACAGGCCAGCATCTACAGGGGTGTAATGAGTGTTTAGACAGAGTAGACCCCAGCAGCAACTGGTTTGTATTGAATGTATGGACAGATCACAGTCCAACAGCTACTGGTGTGTATGGAGTGTATGGACAGAGCACAGCCCAGCAGATACTGGAGTGTATGGACAGAGCACAGCCCAGCAGCTACTGGGATTTATGGAATGTATGGGCAGAGCCCAGCACAACAGCTACTGAGGTGTATGGATTGTATTGATGGAGCACAACCCAGCAGCTATTGGAGTGTGTGGAGTGTGTGGACAGAGCACAGCCGAACAGCTATTGGAATGTACTGTATGGATACGGACAGAGCACAGCACAGCAGCTACTGGTGTGTATGGAGTGTATGGACAAGGGCGAATCTAAGGGGTGCACTGTACCACCCATTATACCGCCAGACACATAAAATTTAAAGAAATGACAGCCGGGCAGAGAGATGTGCGTTGCCCGGCTGTATAGTAAGGGAATTGCTTGTTGCTAAGGGGGAGTGACTGTGAGACAGCCGCTGGATGCACCGAATTTAAAAAAAAATGACAGCCGGGCAGAGAGAGCTGTGTGCTGCCCGGCTATAGTCTAAGCAGGAGCATCAATATTTTCAGTTCTCCCCCTGGACTGCCGGCAGCGAATCAGGAGCGGCAATGGTGGTATTGGTCGCCGCTCCTGATTGGCTGCTGGACCGTGAGCCCCTATTAGCTCGCGGTCCAGTGGCGGGAAAACTGAAAATATTGATGCTCCTTCACAGACTACAGCCAGGCAGCGCACAGTGCTCTCTGCCTTGCTGTCATTTCTTTAAATAAAGTGCGTCCAGCGGCTGTCTCACTCCCCCTTGGAAACGAGCAATTCCCTTAGACTATACAGTCGGGCAGTGCACAGCTCTCTCTGCCCGGCTGTCATTTCTTTAAATTAGGTGCATCCAGTCAGGGCTGGATTTGTGCCTAGGCCCGTGAGGCACCGGCCTCAGGGCGGCACCAATTAAGGGCAGCAGGCAGGCTGACATTCAGTTAAATAGCAGCATGGCACAGCAGGAGGGCAGCGGCGAGTGGCGCCGCCGCAGGCATGAATTATCATATGTCGGCGGCAGCGCCGCTCGTCACTCGCCACTGCCCACCCACTCTGCCATGCACATTACATCACCGCTTAGTGGCTGGGTCCGACGGTCCCCCTGCGCTTCCAGAAATGGCTCAGGCTCACTGCTGCCGGCTCCTGCCCATTGGCTACTCTACACACACACACAGTCTATTGGCTGCTGTGTATACATCAGCTGAGCTGAGTGGCACGCAGATCCCCCCTGCGCTCAGTTGTTAGTCACAGTGTGTGAGCCGGAGAGAGACTGACGGAGACACTGTGCTAACCACTGTACTAATCAGTGCCTCTCTCCCTCCGGGTCCTCCGTACCGTGAGCAGTCCAGAGTGCTTAAAAAAATATTAAGGTGGGCTACAGTAAAATTTTAATGGAATATATAAATAACAATGTATATACATATGATTACATTAAAATGGGGGGGGCACAAAAATGTTTCCCTCCCCCCTTGACAACGAGCAATCCCTCCCCCCTTTGGCAACAAGCTATTCCCTCCCCCTTGGCAATGAGCAATTCCCTCCTCCCTTGGCAACAAGCAATTCCCTCCCCTCTGGCAATGAGCAATTCATGACATCATGACGCTGTAGTGTCATGGTGTCAATATTGAAATGACGCAGTGGCGCCGAGGCACAGTGACTGACGGGCGGGGAGACAGCAAGCTCATGTGCGGCCTTGGAGTGGGCGGGGCATAGCGACGGACGGCGAAGGGGCACAGGGGCGGGATCAGGAGTGGCCGCATCATGACATCATGACGCTGCGGCATCATGGCATCAATATGCGGTTCTCCACTTTTTTTAAAGCGGCAATCATTTACACTGCAAACTCAAACTGGTTTTGCCGCTTTAAAAAAACTGGAGATTTCTTACCAAATCTCTCACTTTCTAAATCTCTCATCATATTCATTTTCATCCTACGTGTACAGTAGTTGGGCTATTTTAAGTGGCTGATCATTTACAATTTTTTCAATAACATATTCAACATAAAAATTGGGGGTATACTGCGCTAAAAACTAAGGAGGTTTTCACAGCAGCTCAATAAAGTAGGCAATTTAAGAGAGAAAAATTAGCGCTATTGTGATAAAGGAGGGAGAGATAAAGGCGTAAGGAAAGGAAAGATTAAAAGAATGGAAAACACCTGAAAAATAAAAGTTGTTAGCGATATGTTTATAGCTCTTTTGAGATAAGGTGGAATGTCCGTGGTACCTGTACTGGCCCTAACGCTATCCAAGCCGGGTGCAGGATGCGGAGTTTGGCGTGGTGCGGCGTGTAATTGCCGCTCGTCTGTGCTCCGTCTGCCGGGTGACGTCACTCGATATGGCAGAGTCTGCGATGGTTCCTGATGGACGGAGGAAGCTTGGAGGAGCTTGGGGAGCCTTACGGGTTGATCCACGGACGAGCCCTTCAACGCGTTCAGACGGACAGGACTTGTAGTACTCTCTAGTCTCTATATCCGCTGTACTCTGTGCACTGGGAGGACCGCAAGTCTAGGCAGCTGACTCAGCTGCCTAGACTTGCGGTCCTCCCAGTGCACAGAGTACAGCGGATATAGAGACTAGAGAGTACTACAAGTCCTGTCCATCTGAACGCGTTGAAGGGCTCGTCCGTGGATCAACCCGTAAGGCTCCCCAAGCTCCTCCAAGCTTCCTCCGTCCATCAGGAACCATCGCAGACTCTGCCATATCGAGTGACGTCACCCGGCAGACGGAGCACAGACGAGCGGCAATTACACGCCACACCACGCCAAACTCCGCATCCTGCACCCGGCTTGGATAGCTTTAGGGCCAGTACAGGTACCACGGACATTCCACCTTATCTCAAAAGAGCTATAAACATATCGCTAACAACTTTTATTTTTCAGGTGTTTTCCATTCTTTTAATCTTTCCTTTCCTTACGCCTTTATCTCTCCCTCCTTTATCACAATAGCGCTCATTTTTCTCTCTTAACATATTCAACATATGCAACACATATTTTATACCTATGGTCTGACAAATTCCCTGCAGTTGTATTTAATTTTTTATTATCCATTCATGTTTCTCAGAATAATTACACAAGATTAATACGGACTGCTGGGGTTCTGTTGTAAAAATATACAATGATGTCATCAGGCAAAATATTCTTTACAAAAAGGAGCTACTGTATTCCATGGAGTTAATCACTCTGACTGCATTGATGGCTGCATGCACATTTCTAACCCATTATGGAATAATGATCATCATTATCTTCAAGTTTTGTCATGCAGTCATGCAATTTTACCAGAATGTAGGCGTCATGCCGAACTGAACATACAAACAGCTTGCAGAGCATTGTATAGCATGTTTTTCACACCGCTCATGCTCGAGACTCGAGTGCTCACAAGTATGAGCAATGCTGAATAGCATGCATTCCAAGAACATTTTCACTGGATCCTAAGAGGTGTAGCTTGGCTTATATGGGCAATGATCGGGGAGGCCAACTGGGGGCTATGCAAAGTTTGATATAACCTTAAATATGCCTTTTTTTCATGAAATTCATTTCAATAAAGTGAAGGCTGGTTCAAGTAAAGATTTGTTTCCATGATGACAGACACAGTGCCTCCTACACCACAGCATGACAGACATGCTGCTGCCATTTGGAGGTAGGGAAGGGGTGGTGACATCAGCGTTTCATAAAATGGAGGTGTGTCGGCCATGCTTTTGGTGCACCAAGGCCAGTAGCTGCACCTTTGGACCTAGCTTCACTGACCAAGGCAGCCCATCACGGGGGGGGGGGGGGGGGTACAAAGGGTCAGAGACAAAGCAGCTTCCTCCTGAGGGTCTGCTGGGTCCTCGGGCCCCCCAAGCCCCTGGGCCTCGTAGAACTTTCCCTGGACCCTCTATAGTTATTCCACTGTTTGTAACTCATATTGAAGACCATATATTTCATTTGTTTAAATTATAGTAAGATTTTACATTAAAGATGATCTTTTGTTCACAATACATTTTACAAATTGCAAAATGTCAAATAAAATGTCAAATTCCTGTCAACACGCTACAATTACAGCAGGTCAAAGTTCTAATACAGCATTTAACTTATTTCCTCATTCACCTCTGTCCAAAAATTCACTTTAAACTTCGTTTTTTTTTATTGCACATTCCTAGTGTAGTTTCAAGTTAGAAAAGTCATTTTAAATGCACATTTGACTTCGGTAAATTTGGGGTATATTTACTAAAGTGCAGGGTTTTTTAAGTGGAGATATTCCCCATAGCAACCAATCAGACTTTGGGGGTCATTCACATTGGCGTGTAAAGAGACGAATTAGCAGTGCGGTCCGATGTTACGGGTCTGCGCATCACAGGACCTCATCCGCGCTCCCCTTCTGCGTCCAGGTAAAAGTCAGTCTAGGCTGACTTGGATTTGCGAAAAGGTGGCACAATCCTTCGAAGGTCGCAGACAATCTAGTGATTTTTCACCTGTACACTCGCATGCGAATGGATGAGTGAGCGTAAACATCCATTCACATGCAAATGCAGCAGCTCGCACGGGTGAAGGGGGGAAAGCATTCGCACAGACAGCTGGAGGCATCTAACCAATCGGCAAGCTGCTAATGTGTGCAGCTTACCGAGCCAATGTGAATTGGCCCCTTTAGCTATTATCTTCTAAAAGGTGCTACATAAATCATAAAGAGAATCTGATTGGTTGATATGGGTAACATCGCCACAAAATGTACCAGCGCAAGATCTGATGGGAAGGGATTTAGGAATATATGACATTTAGGGGCTAATTCTGAGTACTGTGACTTAGCACCTTGACAAAACCATGCTGCACTGGAGGGGTGACTAGATTTAAAATGTGCAGAGAGACTTAGATTTGAATAGCATGTGTCCTGTGTCAACTCTAAAAATGTTTAAAATAAAACAACCAAGTATTTGTGGGCTGCACGCAAAAGCAGCCAATATTTGCCCTGCATGCAAAACTATGTATTTGTACCCCTTGCTTTGCAAATTGGTGTGTTCTGTTTACAAAGTTGCTTGGCTTTTTTGCTTTGCTCCCACCTCAAAATCAGTCCCTTAATGTGCAAATGGTTATCTGTCATCTTGAGGTATATCACTTATTATATCACCAATTTTGTAATAATCTCTTCTTATGCTGTAGATGTGTACAACTCGCATCATGTGGTCTCTCAAATAATAATATCCTGTGTAGTTCAGGAAGCAGAAGTGTGTTAGATGAGAGAGTTCATGCTGTCCCTAGCTCTTTCCCCATAGTAATGGTAGGCATGCGTGATTCCAAACTCAGGGCTAAATATAGTAAAGCTTCTAAAAATGAAAAAATATGATGTTGCCCATAGCAACTGATCAGATTCTGGGCCAGATGCACTAAGCTTTAAAAGTGATAAAATGGAGAGTGATAAACAAGCAGCCAATCAGCTCCTGCCTGATACATTTCAAACACAGTCTGTGACATTTAAAGCAAAATTACTAAGTCTTTCTGTGCGCACTATAAACTAGATGCAGCTAAACAATCATTGGTTACAGGTGATATCCAAAGTGGTAGTTCTATCCTGTTTTTTCACTACCACAGTCTGTGACATGGCAGGTAGGAGTTGATTGGCTGGCTGTTTATCACTCTCCATTTCATCGCTTTTGAAGCTTAAGGTGGCCATACACCAGAAAGACCGGTCTTACAATCATTATTGTGTCCAATTTCCCTTCAACTCCCCGGCAGTCCTTGGTGGTTTTTGGACACACAGGGGGAAATTAACAAGATGTGTATTCTACTTCACATGTGATGTTGCTATGAGCAACCAACCAGAATCTACTTCTTATTTATTTAGCACCCTCTAGAACTGGGGTAGCCAACCCTAGTCCTCGAGAGCTACCAACAGTGCATGTTTTGCAGGTCTCCTCACAGAATCACAAGTGAGCTAATTAGCTCCATCTGTGTATCTTTTAAAATGTGTCAGTGTTTAATGAGTGCAGCTGTGCAGCAGCTAGGTTGTCTGGAAAATGTGAACTGTGTGTAGCTCTCGAGGGCTAGGGTTGGCTACCACTGCTCTAGAAGATAGTAGACAGGATCTGATTGGTTGAACAGAGCAACATAAGGATAGGAGTACCAAAAATCCTGTTTTTTTATTTTCAGGTTGCCAGCAACTACCAATCTGCTCACATCTGCTGTGTTATTCCCTAATACATAGCCCTAATGAAGCAATCCTCTGAAAACAGTTTTCAGAGTAGTGACAGAATTGTGCAAAAGGATGTCCACCGCTCTCTTCAGCTGCCCACCCGTCTGCCGCTGGAAACTTCTGGGGCTCACAGTGTCTTCACTGCCACGGGCCTCCTGGAAGCTCCACCTCTCTTCTCTGCTAGTCATCGAGGAAGTGTCACATGACTCTGGTTGTATGAGTCATTTAAAGACAAATTGCATGTGCTTAAAAGCACATGCCATCTGCTCCCAATCCCAACTGATCTGACGTGCAGCACGTCACATCAGAAGACCAATCCTCCAATCTCCCTGGGCCGGCATTGTATGATTGTGTGCGCACGATGTGCACACAATCTGCATACAATCCATCGTACAATCCATTGAGATTGTATAATTGGGTGCAATGTCTTTCAGGTATATGGGGGCCTTTAGTGCATCTGGCCCATTGTCTCTATTGCCTCTCTTCTCTATTGCATCCTAGAAAATAATAGACAAATATTGCTATGGGCAACATCACCTACTTTTATTTTTAGAAGCTTTAGTAAATTGTACCCTTTTGTGCGCCATTTGCACATGTGCTAATAAATGAGAGTTTGCATCCCTACTCATACTGTATATATAACATATTGCTGGAATGCAGTTTCACTAGGCATAACAATAATGACATGAATAATATTACTCACCTTCCCAGCGCTCATCGCAGACAGTGAATAAAATAGTTTTGTTGGCTAAATCTGGAAACACGCTGCTACACTCCATAACAAATGCCTGGGGGATCATTATAACGCAGGACACAATCCAAATAATGATAATGCTGTTTCTTGCTCTCTTGGCAGTACTTTTAAACATTAATGGATGGCAAATTGCATACCATCTATCCAGTGCTATGCAACTGAGCGTCAGCACAGAAACAGAAACTGATACAGTCTGCAAAGAAAGATACAATTAATCAACTCTCACTAAAGTATTCAGTACATTCATTTTGCATGATAACATTTTATATTCAGCATTTTGCACCTACAGCACACAATATTAACTCTACTAGCTAAGCCCGCTAGAAGCAAAAGCTTCGAAAGCTATTTCTGTACAGTATGTGTGATTGCCTTTGTGTCTCTGTATGTGTATGTGTGAAAGAGAAAGAGATGTAGTTTCACTCGCTGCCAGAAGATGGCAGTGTTTCGATCACACACGGACACTAGACACACATATATATATACAACACACTTGTAACAAATTAGTAGTTGGTTTACTATATATATATATATATATATATATATATATATATATATAGTAAACCAACTACTAATTTGTTACAAGTGTGTTGTGGTACATGATATGTAATATTTGTAATGGAATTAGTGAATCTCGAGAGCCCATGTTACAAATTGTGTAAGGAATGATATGTGAGAAATTATTTAGAAAATGCAAGTGATAACTGAGCATGAAGTGTTAATGACAAATAAGACTAAGATGATTTTTGATGATGAATTACAAGTGACGTTATAATATTCCCCGCATCATATTTTAATCAGGTTTTAAATAGGGACATAAGACAAAAAAAGTGTCTTGCTTCTGATAAATAGCTTAAAGAGTATACAGTATATACTGTTGTCTAGTTTTTATTTACTTTTCTATGTCATCATACAATTATAGCTTATTATAGAGATGTCATACAATAATAGTTCATTATACAGATATAGCCACGCTCACCGTTGTGGCGATTCAACATCTCACGATTGTCTGGTGCGACAAATATGCACTGGCCCCACAGAATTGCCATGCTGCGATGTCACCCCTCAGTGCGTTTCTATGAGCCACGGGAGTGAATTAGATGCCCATGGTGAAAAGATCATGCCAATCACCATGGGAGTCATGGGTGGTGATTGGCATGGCAACGATGAGTGTGGCTACATCAGTACACGTTAAATTCTGGTGACTTGTGCAGGCGACTGGCAGTGTTTGGCAGTCATAAGGTTGACAAGCATTAGGTCAACCTTTTCACTGTCGACTTGCCCAATGTCAACCTAATGCTTGTGTCGACCTAATGACCCTGTCGACCTAAAGTCATGTCAACCTTTTTATGTGTCGACCTAAGGTTTGTCAACCTTCAATCGACCATAGTTTGGTTGACCTAATGACCCATACCCCAATGTAGAACAAATTTTCTAGCATCTTCTAGAATTAGAAGGCACCCTGTGGCACTCTAAGTACAATGGAACTAAACATTCCAGCATGCCCTGCCACAGTATCAGCAAAACAGTGTCAGTGAATGCTGAGATGTGTAGGTCCACAGAAGTTGGTGTACCAAAGATTCCCTACCTCAAACTTGCCTTCCTTCCCTGATCAACTGGGAGGCTCCGGAAAATTGTCAGCGGCCCCTTACCCCTGGAGGGGTAGGAATGTCTTTCGGACCTGGCCGTTGTCCAGGGCCGTATTATGGCTTGGGGGTGGTGGGGGCCCTCGGCACTTAAGACAGAGGGGCCTGTGTAAGGGGGGGGGGGTTATTAGATTGTGTATATTTTTTGAACAGGACCCATTCCAGACAGGACAAAATGCTCTCTATCTGGACTTCCACCTTAATATATTGTTGGCGTCACCTGTGTTTAATTATTTAATTCATAATAAAGGCTTTTCAACACATGTGATTGCAAGCATAACTTAAGAGTGAAATCCAGGTAGAAAGGATTCTGTCCATCCTGGAATAGGTCATGTTGGAAAAGATTAATTGTGTTTTTAAAATTTAAACCACTGGAGTACATCAGATTTAAAATAATAGTTTAATAATCTATCGGTACCACTTTTAGCTCCACCAAATGATGAGAAAACTATTTTATAAGTTTTCTTCTAGTGGAACTAAGAATACTTTAACAACTTTAAAATACACATAGTACTACTCACTCTAAAATTAAAATACACTCTGTACTACTCACATACTGGGACAAAAAAATAATATATTCTTATTTACCTGTATAAATAAGAAATTTGGTGAAATCAAAGGACAGGGGGCTGGATTCTCTAAAGCAGAAATGCGGTAAAAGCCCAGTATCGGGGTTTTACCGCATTTCTGTATTCTCTGTTGCCCCTCCGCAGTGTCAGCGCCACAGAAGGAATCACCGGCAAAAGCTGATGATCCCCTGCAGAAGCCTATAGGCTTCTTACTGCATGGATCCCTCCCATCATGCCCCCCGCCGTCCCTGTCGCTCTGCACATGCGCAGATGGACTCCTGGGTCTCAGACCCGGAAGTCCAGTGCTGGAGCCGCATTGCAAAGGACAGCTCTTATCGCAAGAGCTGTTCCTTGTGTTAATGATCGCATGTTAGAGCATATGCCATCTTTAACAATGCGGTACCTGGCAAAGGGGGGGTGTTAGAGGGCAGCGGATGTTAGAACTTCCCGCCCAGGGTCACTACACTGCCAGTATATTTTTCAATTCTGTGACCAGTTTGTGTTAGAAAAAGCTCATTACCTAAGCAGCATGACACCTTAAAAACAGGTCTGGGTCTGAGATCTTCTTATTTCTTCTCCCAGATCCTAAGGAAATGTGTAGCCCTCACAACAGAAGGTCAACTCCTCTCAAGAGACACTACTGGGGGAATTAGATTAATCATAAGGTTTACCCTGTGGCTAATTGCCGGTGCTAGAGGTATTCAATTAGCAGTAAATACCCTATGCATGTGTCCCTGCTGATGGACTAATCCTCGCAGCTCATGAAGTCTGCAAAAAACTCAACTTCAATATCAGGTCGCAAATGGGAAAGAAAAAACAGATACATAGATAATCTATTTTATATATTGGGATGGTAATAAGTAGTCTATCACTCATTTTTATTATCACTATTTGGATTACATTTCACTAGCACTTTTTGTTTCGCTCCATTAACTTTCTAGATGTTTGGATACTGTATTGTGAAACAATTCATACAGACACCTTTTTTAAACCAGTTTACTATACTAATTATTTCAATTATTTAAGAAGCCACCTCAAACCTTGGCCAGGGACGTATTTCCCACTAGGCACGTGAGGCACGTGCCTATGGGCGGGCACGTGCCTATGGGCGGCACCTGCTGGAGGCGGCACGGCATCCCCCCTTCTCGCGGGGGTCCGCAAATCGCGGGAAGGGGGAGTCACGGGGGTCTGCTAAATGCGGGAGGGGGGGGGGTCGCAGTGGTCAGCGAGGGCAGCTGCTCCATATCCCAGCAGCACTATGGCAGCAGTGACATCTCCTCCAGCACTGGGAAGGAGGACAGGACGCCTCCTCTAGACCTGGGACTGTGAGTGCTACATCAGCAGGTATGGGGGTGGCACACAATGTTGTGCCTATGGGCGGCATGTTACCTAAATCCAGCCCTGACCTTGGCAATATAACATTGGTCAGATCCTCCCTCTACTGTAAGTAGGAGTTGTTGCTTAGATGATGCCTTCAAAATGCTATCTAGAGATGTGTTTTCTGCTTTCAAACATCAAGACTACCATGCACATATCTTTAATAAAGCCATCAAGGAAGTCAGTAACATAGACAGATCATCTCTCTTATTTACCTAATGTCCCACACTCTAGCACTGATGCACCTAGCACTCCAATTAAACATGATAGCTTTTGTAACACAATACAATTCTTTGGCTCTTGCTATTAAATAAATTATTGCTAAGTTATCCCCTTCTACTAAATACATTTTTAGGTCTGGTTCTTGAAAACAACGCAAAATATTTTTTTAGAAAAAAAAACTCTGGCTGGTATTCAATTAACCACCAAAGAATAATGCAAAGAATCGGTGCAAAAAATATTTTTTTTTATCACAATTCTTTTTTAATCGATAACCCCCAAAAACATTTTATTACCAGAAACAGACCATTTTTGTCCAAAACCAGGCTGTTTTCAGGGATTTTGATTCGCTGCTAGAGGCAGGTGAAACAAAATCCCAGATAATCCGCAGCTTGAGCTGGCTTGTTGAGGCTAAATGAATATTACACCGGCAACACAATTACCCCTGACTAAGAGCCCTGGTTGATAAAATACAGTGGGACCCTTAGTAATTTTTCCCATGTATTTTTAGAACTAAGACCGTCTGAAAGAGTCTGGGGCTGGATATACTTAAGAGGTGGACCACTCATCATTAAATTTATAACTTGTTCTTAAGTTTTTCTGTTAGAAGCATGCATGATCTCACTGATCTGTGCATGCTTCTGTCAAACTCTTCTGCTGGTCTTTTCTGGTGATTTTTGGTAAGGTTTTGAGTGCAATTTTAACAATCGCACACTATTACATTTGGCACTTCTATACTTTTCAATGGGAAAACATCTGGATGCGATTTCTTATATGTGACTTTTGCTTAAAGTAGTAAATGTGCGATTTTAACCCTAACTGCACCTAATTGGCAATTTGTGGAAACGTGACCAATAGTCTCTCATTATGTCAACACATGGGAAATTGGGAATCTAGACGACTTAATCATTATTGCTAGTGAGCAAATAAAGAATACTAAAAGAGTGGGACTAAATAATGGTTTTAGGGCTGTAACACATCCTTTCAAGTCATCGGCTACAAGCAGTGTTTGACAGTTGTGATTGACACATGTATCTTCTTCATTTTCATCAGAGCAGCAGGGATCGGACAAGCTGTGTGGAATCTGGCCTGTTTAAAACACACTCTGATAAATTTGTCCTGTTTTGTGGTCATTCAAGATTGTCCATGTTATGGGAGGTCACATACACTATTGTTTCTGGTATATTTCTTGAAGTCACATTGCACACCACCAAAGTAACCTTCTCCAGACAAGTTATTTCATACAAACAATGCCCTGAATTTCACAAAGTGACTATGACAGATAGCTTTTGGATTGATAATTCCTTCGACGGAGATATTTATGAGACCACTTTACACATTTTCACAAGTGTTCATAGTATCTATACCATGCAAAAAAAAACAAAATTCTTCCATTTTGTAGGTGGTGATGAATTGGTTTCAAAATAGCATTGGGCTGTTTTGACGTCAGACTTCTGCATTCCAAGGGGAACACCCACCCATGCTGGACATTCCCCTGCACATATGGGGCTGCGGACGAATTACGGTCGCTGTGAGTGATCCTGAATCAGCCCCAATGTTTATTTAAAATAAAATTTGTTACAGTGGGCTAAATATACTAAGATGGAAGTTCTATTGAATAAGGGATGTTGCAATAGCATCAGATTCTATCTATTATCTTCTAGAACAGGGGTGTCAAACTCAAATTCATTGGGGGCCGCATCAGCAGTTTGGTCACCCTCAAAGGGCCGGTTGTATCTGTAGGTCCCCCTGTATAATTATAATGCCATGACACCACAGGCTGCTCCCCCTGTATAATATAAAATGAATGCCATGACACCACAGGCTGCTCCCCCTGCATAATAATAATGCCATGACACCACAGACTGCTCCTCCTGTATAATATAATAAAAGTAATGCCATGACACATAAATGATTATACAGGAGGAGCAGCCTGTGGTGTCATGGCATTATTATTATTATACACGGGGACACCTCAGGAAACAGCAGATACTGTATATATATTTTTTTTTATTGTGAGTGTGATCCTCCTCCTCACTTACTGTCCGTCTGTCCTGCAGCTGCTGCGGCTTCCAGCTTTTCTTCACTGCTTGCTGCGGCCACACTGTCCCCGACTCCCGGTCCAGCTTCCCTGCCTGCTCCTACTTCTCTACAGACGCATGGGCGGGCGGCGTCATCGTCATGACGTCCCCACCCAGTGTCTGTCACTGCCGGGCATCAGAGGGAACAGGCGGCCGGGCCCTCCTCCACGTAGCCGTGGAGGCCGGCGGCCATGTTTCTGTAGCCGCATACATATGTGCCTACAGGAACATGGCCGCCGACAGTGGAGGAACAGGTAAGGTGGCCGCAGTGGGGTGGGTGAGAGGAGGTGGCCTAGGCAGGAGCTGGGACACACTGCCCTGCGTGCTATCTCCTCGCCCGGGCCACATGACGAGGTCTGGCGGGCCGGATTTGGCCCACGGGCCTTGTGTTTGACACCCGTGTTCTAGAAGGTTATAAATAAATAAGAAGTAGAATCTGATTGTTTGCTATATGCAACATCCCATCTTCAATAGAACTCCCATTTCACTAAATCTACCCCTATATGTTTATTCTAATTGTAGAAGATTGTAAACAAAATCATAACATGGCAACAAACAAATAACTATACCTGTAGGTAAGGAATTACTTTGCAGAGAATTTTTCCAAAGAACCATGTTTCAGTAATGTCAACTACCAAAGTCGCTGGAAGACAAGTAATGGTGACAAGGACGTCTGCAAGTGATAGGTTGACTATGAAATAGTTGGTGACAGTCCTCATATGATGGTTCTTCCAAACTGCAACACAAACTAATATTACATACACATGTTAATAAAAAATAAATATACATAAATATGTAATGTATCATTTCCTAGATTACTAGAAACTGGTATATAATCAATCACACTTATAATAGTTTTCATTTATTAAAAAAAATGCATATGTAAAATGTGAGAAATGGATGACTACTTAAAATGTAGGGTGGTGCTTCAATTGGCTGACAAAAGACATGGTACTGCTACCTCTGCCAGTAATCGATGGGGGAGCACCCAGTGTAGAGCAAGGCCGCCCCACTCATTGGGTCCCTCCTCGCTATGTGCCTGCACAAATTTGCTGCCATGTCTCTAAAGTGCGTGTGCTCCACTGCACAGTAAAGTGTTCGCTCAGAAGCGCTAGTCATGCTAGAGCCTATTCACACAGATACAAATAGATTTTGGACTGAGCAGGATTAGCTGCTTCTTACACAGGGTGTGTACCCTTAGCTTGCAAGAAAGAGGACTGTGATAGCAACAAAATATGAAGCTGCCACTTTAAGAAGCGCAGTCTTGCTCAGTTCACTAATCACACAATATTCATATTGGTTAGATATCAATATTTATATTTATTAAAAGGACAAATCACATAAAATTTCAATTTTGTTCAAAGTGCACAGTTTAAGTGCGTGCACATTGGCACGTGCACTCATGCGCAGTTGTGTGAAAATAGCGCTCTGTGATTTTTGGATACTTGCGCTGAACTCTAAATAATCCCCTTTGTCTCCACGTGCATAATCCTAACTATGAACAATTTGCTATGTACTCCAAGGGGGAAAGATCTCTTGGGTTGCTATAGAAAATATATATACATACAGTATATGTCAATTAATAAATATGGAAACCCTGTAAATGTGAAAAAGGATCAGAGACCGCTGATAAGATCACATTCAATTTATTTTTTCAGGGATACTTTGAAGACACCTTAAATGATGTCACCCATATTCTTTAGGACAGAGTATAATGGGCCTTTTTCTGCATGGATCACTAATCAGAGAATTTGCAGTTGTTTGCAGTTGTTTAAAGCCTCTGCCTAGACAGAAAGTACCCCCCCCCCCTTTGCGAAATTGCGCAATGTATTGTCAGATCTATTCGCAAAACCGAACCAGTTTATTCCATCAGCGCCATTCTGGGGCTTCCACTAATGTGCTGTAGAACTATTCTGGAGGTAGTCATCACTGACATCAGAGACCCATCTGAAAAATGCCATGTTGCCACACTTAAACGCCAGATTCCTATCAATCAAACTGCGACTACTCTGTAAGACATCTGTGGGTACAGAGAATTGTTTTGCTATTTGGTCCCGCCCATGAATGATGCGAACGCTGTGCTTGTGCAGTCATTTTATAATCAATTCATTTTAAATTCTCTGATTAGCGATCTAAAATTAATTAGTCCTAACCTATGATATAATTGTCTAGTTCCTTAATGCTTTGGCTTTGAAAAGGTTATCTCCTGACATCTAATGACAATACAATTTGGGTTCTGAAGTCGTCCCCATCCCTGATGTTCGTGGTTTGTGCATGCACAAACCCCAGGAGCGACAAAGGAAAGGGGTGGGCTGGGGAGGGAGCAGGGATACAGACAGAATTTTTGGGTGTCCTGATAAAAACGTTGGGCATTCCAGGCATGGCGATGTCTCCCTAGGCCGGGTGGCTGGCGTCACATGACTTAGCACTTGACACAAATTCGGAAGACAGCAGCCATCTGAAAAGTAAGTGAGACCCAATTTTCAGACCGAAGGCTGGAGAATTCATTCGATGGTGAGTACCATCGAATTACTCCTCCTCCTTGCTACCGCATGCGAGAAGATGTGTTAGCATGTATAGTGTTTACTTATTCGCTAGGCTGCAATTATACGCAGCCTAGTCAACAGGTCTTAATCAGGCCCTATGTGCAAATGCTGCAGTACAGCTGTTTGACAGGAAATTGGTGGTGTGGTCCCTTTTTAAGTGTAGGCTGCAAACATTTATGCAAGAAGCAGTTGTGCATGCATCCCTAGGCGCAACATTTTTGTCCCCCCCCCCCCATTTTACCATATTCATTATTAAGTTACAGAAGCAACACACTGGGCTCGAACGTGCCGCTTGAGAGCTCGGCACAGCTGTCCACTCTACACACAGCAGCCAATAGGCTGTGTGTATAGTACACCCAATATGAGGCAGTGGTTCAGCTCGTTGAGCTTACGGGACCGCCACCATTGGCCACACCATTTACACTTGCACAAGCCCTCTTCTAGGCACATATTCAAGTGACATGCCATAATAATCCACCCATTTTTATGTGTTTGAATAGCCATCTCCAAAAAATAGTAGTGTTCAACCCAGAAACAGGCCCATGTTCTGGGTCAGTATTTTATTATTTTCTGGTTTGTGAATGAGCCGTGCTCTTTTCTTAAATTACAGAAAAAATATTTTGGCTTTGGCATGTAAACAAAAAGTTCAATAGTCATTTTATTTTCTTACCTGATTTTAGTGACACAAAAGACAAAAATGGTGTCTATATGTGTGGAAGATTTATGCAATGCAAAACTCTGATATTTTTCCCTAAAAGACAAAAATGTTTAGTGCGTCACTTTTTCTGTAATAATAGTAATTTACTATAATTAAAAATGACTCAATGTTCTGGCTTGAGTATTCCTAATTTAAAAATAATAAAAAAAAAATGGAGCAAGTGTCAGTAATAATAACAGTAGTAATAATATTATTCTTTGTATTGCGCTTTTCCTCCAATAGGACTCAAAGCGCTTAACAGATAGAATGAACCTAATACATTACAGAAACAATGAATTACAGAAAAGCTTTTCATAAACTACAGAGAGCATAGAGATACTTAAAGGGAATTATGAACATGCTTGAGTAACCAGGAAAGTCTTGAATCGGTTTTTGTAGGAATCTAGAGTGGAGGCCTCCTAAACTCTACAGGGAATGAGTTCCAGAAAGTTGGAGCCGCATGGCTGAAAACTCAGCCCCCAGATGAATTATGAGAGATTGTAGGTACATTGTAGGTACAGAAAAGGGGGGTGGGCAGCGCTGATTGAAGTGCTAGTGGTATGCAATATTTAGCAAAAAAATAATATATATATATAAATAAAAATGGGAGATTGGTTAGATCTATCACAATTTTTAATACATTTTCTAAAAATATCAAGCCAAAAGATGCAGGCTAAAAATAAGTAACAATATTATGATTAAACGATAAAATCATCATCTCACCAAACCGAACCACATGGGGGTAAGACCCAGGAAGTCCCAAACATCCAGGGGATGTGCACTGGTATCACCCACTGGGTGGTGGGGAAAGTTCGGAGTGTCCAGTGATGGTAATGGTACAGTCCCCAAACTGCAATATGGAGGGAGGGCACAAAGATGTAGATGCCAGGAGTGGCCCAAGATGGCACGAATCACCAACTCCTATCACCAGATGTTGTGGGCGGGATAGTGTCCTCAACCTCTACTATAGTTGCAGAGATATTTGTAATCCAATGGATGGGGTACCGGGGGGCCAGTGAAGCTGGTGATGGTCCTTCCGGGTAATGTATAGGATCTGTTTCCTCAGGGTGGTTCACCTGTAAATGTGGTGAGGTGGGTAAGGCAGAAATCCTGACCGGTTTCGCTGCTTCAGGCAGCTTTATCAAAGGATAACTGACACATGGTGCATTCTGGCTTAAATACCCTATCACATGGGTCATGTGACCAAACCAATTAGATCAACCAATCTGTAAAAAACGTAAAAAGCAACACTAGAGTAGGAGGCAAATGGTGCTATAGACATCAATACTTGTATTTATACAATAGCTATTTATTCCAAAGTGTAGGAGAGAGTATTAAATGATTTGAAAAAAACGTGCAGAAAGTGTATTTGTGTGACACTTCCTGTATATTGTGTAGTCGTCATGGTAACCGGGCCTGGGATGCTTCTCATTGGGCAAGACCCGGTCGATTTCCGGGTTAGTCCCTCAGTAATAGACTGCTAACTGTGTGCAGGTGGCTTATTGCGTCCCCGCAGATATAGTACTTCCGGGTAGTGGGTAGTCTCTGCTGCCGCCCGGGAAGTATTTGAAGATGGGACCCGGCTGACTTCCGGGTTCGTGGGATAACTATAGGCTGCGTGTAGTGTGTGGGTGACGCTGTGCGTAACCGCGTCAGCCGCACTTCCGGATTGCGTATGTGACCCGCATCTGAGCCGGGTAATTACCATACTGGGCGTGTTTTATTCGAAGTGTGTGCTGTACTTCCATTAGACCGCCCTAATGGTTGCCATGGAGACGCTTCAGGGTCCTGGGCACAAATTATATAACCAGAATTAACCCTAATCGGTCTAAGTGGTCTTTGAAAAACGGCTGGTTCCTTTGTACATACATTGAAATTTAGAAATATTCTTTGCAGATACAGATTTAAATTCATACAGCTAGTAAAGATGATTGGAGGTCTCCCATTTTTATTTATATATATATATTATTTTTTTGCTAAATATTGCATACCACTAGCACTTCAATCAGCGCTGCCCACCCCCCTTTTCTGTCTTTTTATTCATTTATTTCGCACAGGACTAACCACCCTGTCCCAGGGCAGCTGCTTAGGAAGACAACTCAGGTCAGGCGCACCTGACTCCGAATCACCTAGCGTGATCCGGGTTCACTCTTTTTTCCATTGTTTCCAATCAGTTTTAAGGAGCTGCCGACATGAGTTGTTTTTCTCATTTTGATTCACGCATGAGTGGGAGGCAAAATATTATTGCACAATGGAATAATAGTGATGGTAGCACCATAGAACCTACCCAGGATCTCAGAGATCAGTTCAACAAATTAGAGGATCTCATGACAGCCGAATTGAGACATTGGCTAGATAGCTCAAATTTACAAAAATATATAGATCAGAAAATGATCCCTAGGGGACTGAGGCTCATTAAACCATCAGTGTTTCAGAATGAGGCTGAGTTCCAAACAGAGTGGGACCAGGCTCTCGATCAGTGTTCTCTAATACTGATGGGGATTGTGGTCAGATATCGACTACAGAAGGCCGATGATCTGACCAAGCAAATAGAAACTCTCAAAAAAACACTAGATCCCCAAAAACATTCTAAAGAGTTTGAAGAGAGAGATAAGAACCTTACTAATAAACTTGTAACATTTGAACAGTCCCTCTTGGATTCTAAGTGCAAAAAATTCAAAAAGGACTTAGAAGACTGTAAAGGAGGAGACATTAGGGCGATTAGAACCCAAGCAAAAAACAGGAGGGATAGGAGAGAGTTTAACTACTCACAGGGGAGACCCCCCTATAGACAGAGAGACCCCCCTAGGAAAAGTCAGTATGAAAGAATTAGGGACCTCCCAGTATATACCCCTGTACCTTTAAAAAATAGAACAACCTATAGAGAAAACCATTCACCTCGCCAATACGAACATGTCACCAAGGAAAATAGCTATAGGGATGTTCTCATAAGGAACACACAACAGGGAGCTAGACCTAAGTAGAGGATCCCGAAAGACTCGGAGAATTCCATCACTAATCAGGAGGTTTTTTTAGAGGGGAAATACACCAAATCCAGAACTCAGAACCAAACAGACCAGAGACTAGGGACCCCAAAGAGAAGACGAAGAAGCTCAGAGGGAAGAGAGGAGGAAAGAGGGAGATACGGAAGAAACTAATAAGAGAAAAGAGAAAGGACCTTTCTAAAAGTATGATTAATTTATCCCAGAAAAATCTTAGTGAAGATGTGGTCTCACTGCTCAGCAAAGGCCTCAAGTTTGCCCCAACCGCCACCCCCAATATATTCTCTTTATTTGTGGAACTCAATAGATTTGTCAGGACCCTGTGCCGACAGAGATACTTCGCCAATAAATCTCTACGTAGTACAGCGGAACAATCCGAACCGATCCTCCTGGATTCAGAAGACGAACTACATGTAGAAATGTTAAAAGAACTACAGCATGAAAACACTAGCGAAGAGTTAGATCCAACTATAGAACACCCACAAATGATCTATAACATCAACCGCAGTAGTTTCAAACAGAGATCAGATTTTTTTCCCATACGATCTAAAGGTCCTACTATAGAAAGTTTATATAAAACCACCCTGTCTGATTTTAAAATAATGTGTGCCAAAACTGATGGTGTCCAGAGTAAAGGACGTAAGTCCAATCTCACTAAACAAGAGACCAAAGCCCTAAGGAGTCTGGTGGAGGATAAGGGGATAATTATCAAAGAAGCAGACAAAGGCGGAAGCCTTGTCATCCAGGATAGGCAGGATTACATCTGTGAGGCCCTGAGACAACTGGATGACCCCAATTTTTATACCAAAATGCGGGGAGACCCCACCAATTTATTTAAAACCCAATTGTTTGAGTTATTAGATTTGGCAGTTGCAGAGGGGACCATATCCAGGGAGGAGTTCAGATTTATTTTTCCAGATCACCCAGTGGTGCCCATTTATTATCACTTACCCAAAGTTCACAAAACACTTATATCACCCCCGGGGAGACCTATTATTTCAGGTATAAATTCTTTAACTTCCAACCTTTCCTTTTTTGTCGATTCATTTCTCCAGCCCAGAGTTTCCACCCTCAGGTCGCACATCAAGGATACTACATCCTTCTTAAAACTTCTACAGGGGATTGTGTGGAAAAGACACATACAATTTCCTTACACTCGACGTCACAGGCCTGTATTCCAACATCCCACACGGCCTGGGACGTCGAGTCATAGAGAGTCGATTGGACAAGGATGGCGACCTGGGGGTGGAACTCAAATAATTTCTTCTCAACTGCATCACTTTCATCTTAGAACACAATTATTTCTTATTTCAAAATACGCACTATTTACAGGTGATGGGTACCGCCATGGGGACTTGATTCGCGCCCAGCTACGCCAACCTCTATATGGGAGAGGTGGAAGACCACCACATTTGGGGTGGCGGCTGTGGCGCGAGTCTGGTCCTCTATGGGCGGTACATAGATGATCTTTTTATCATTTGGGATGGGGATGCACAGTCGGCACTCAATTTTGTTCAGTCACTCAACACCAAACTTTATAATTTACAGTTCACGCATACTTTTCATCCCACCGAAATCTCCTTCCTGGATGTGGCCCTCCATATAAAAGATAACAAAATCATTACAAAAAACTTTATAAAAGAGGTGGGTGGCCAAGCCTATCTGCACTTCCAAAGTGGGCACCATCTGCCTTGGAAGCAAAGTATTCCCAAGGGCCAGCTGATCCGTATTAGAAGGAATTGTTCCTCACTATCTGATTTTGAGTCCCAAGCTGAACAAATGATGACCTCCTTCAAAAACAGGGGCTACCCGGAGGCCCTGGTTAAAAAGGCATATGAAGAGGTGGTCAGCCTGGACTCCCTTCTATGCTCTAAAGAGAGAAATAAAGATACTACTTTAGAGGGACCCACTGAAAATAGGAAAATAGCCTATATTAGTACATTCAGTAGTCGGCATTCGGAGGTTAAAAACATAATCCGAAAAAATTATAATCTACTTCATCAAGATCCCTTATTGGCAGGCACACTACCTAACAAACCCGACTTTATATTTAAAAAGAACCGCTCCCTGAAAAGTATCTTGGCTCCCAGCTTCCTGGCCACCGATATCACCCCCTCACCTTTGATCTCTTGGGTACCCTCTGAGTTGGTGGAATTCTACCGATGTAATGGCACAAGATGCATCACATGCACACATATAAAGAAAACCAAAACAACCCAAATAATGATGGAAAATAGAGCACACCCTATAAGAAACTATATTAATTGCAATACCACTTATGTAATTTATGTATTAATATGTGAATGCGGATTGAAGTACGTGGGCCGCACAACCAGAAAGTTACGGGTCAGATTTCTGGAACATCGCCGTAACATAAAAAATCGTTTAACAGCTCATAGTGTACCCAGACACTTCTTTGAGAAACATCATACAGACCCACAAAACTTAGAAATAATTGGTTTGGAACACATTAAGAACACAAGTAGAGGGGTTGACAGGTTCAGTAGACTGTGCAGACAGGAAGTTCTTTGGATGCACCTACTGAACTCGATCCACCCAGAGGGTCTTAATGAGATGGTGGAATTGAATTCAGTTATTTAAACGTCATTTTCCATCCTCTAAGATGCTCACATATCCATCCATCAGTTGGGACCACTCCTCCTACTAGTTAACCATTGCCTCCGTGTTGCTGCTTCCCACTACCACACAGTATCAGTATCTAATGCTGACGCTGTGGGGTATCCGATCCAGTTGTTTTGGAATCTACCCATATGTAGGAAGACGAAAAGCTCACCCACCAGTTCGGATTACTCCACCCTATAAATACACCGAAAAGGTTGGGCGGACACCACTTCATCCCTATGTATGAGAGTACACACCATCTAGTACTGTTCTTCTAATGTCTTTTCATAATTTTGTAATATTAAGTTTTGGCATATCTGTATATATTTAAGAGTAAAAAACCCCATATAAATGGGTCATTTTCTTCTTATTTAGGATATTGTACTATCCACCTCTGTTACATATATATTTAAAGAATTATCTCATTGTCTCCATCCATACCTCCTCTCTTATCTTTCACCTAACACCTTTTTTCTCTAAACTTTTATTCCACCACTAGGGGTCAGTCTTCCCCACTACAGGCTTTTAGGCCATAATACGGTTGCTAGGCAACCAGTACGTTATGCTAAAACCTCCAATCATCTTTACTAGCTGTATGAATTTAAATCTGTATCTGCAAAGAATATTTCTAAATTTCAATGTATGTACAAAGGAACCAGCCGTTTTTCAAAGACCACTTAGACCGATTAGGGTTAATTCTGGTTATATAATTTGTGCCCAGGACCCTGAAGCGTCTCCATGGCAACCATTAGGGCGGTCTAATGGAAGTACAGCACACACTTCGAATAAAACACGCCCAGTATGGTAATTACCCGGCTCAGATGCGGGTCACATACGCAATCCGGAAGTGCGGCTGACGCGGTTACGCACAGCGTCACCCACACACTACACGCAGCCTATAGTTATCCCACGAACCCGGAAGTCAGCCGGGTCCCATCTTCAAATACTTCCCGGGCGGCAGCAGAGACTACCCGCTACCCGGAAGTACTATATCTGCGGGGACGCAATAAGCCACCTGCACACAGTTAGCCCTCTATTACTGAGGGACTAACCCGGAAATCGACCAGGTCTTGCCCAATGAGAAGCATCCCAGGCCCGGTTACCATGACGACTACACAATATACAGGAAGTGTCACACAAATACACTTTCTGCACGTTTTTTTCAAATCATTTAATACTCTCTCCTACACTTTGGAATAAATAGCTATTGTATAAATACAAGTATTGATGTCTATAGCACCATTTGCCTCCTACTCTAGTGTTGCTTTTTACGTTTTTTACAGATTGGTTGATCTAATTGGTTTGGTCACATGACCCATGTGATAGGGTATTTAAGCCAGAATGCACCATGTGTCAGTTATCCTTTGATAAAGCTGCCTGGAGCAGCGAAACCGGTCAGGATTTCTGCCTTTCCCACCTCACCACATTTACAGGTGAACCACCCTGAGGAAACAGATCCTATACATTACCCGGAAGGACCATCACCAGCTTCACTGGCCCCCCGGTACCCCATCCATTGGATTACAAATATCTCTGCAACTATAGTAGAGGTTGAGGACACTATCCCGCCCACAACATCTGGCGATAGGAGTTGGTGATTCGTGCCATCTTGGGCCACTCCTAGCATCTACATCTTTGTGCCCTCCCTCCATATTGCAGTTTGGGGACTGTACCATTACCATCACTGGACACTCCGGACTTTCCCCACCACCCAGTGGGTGATACCAGTGCACATCCCCTGGATGTTTGGGACTTCCTGGGTCTTACCCCCATGTGTTTTGGTTTGGTGAGATGATGATTTTATCGTTTAATCATAATATTGTTACTTATTTTTAGCCTGCATCTTTTGGCTTGATATTTTTAGAAAATGTATTAAAATTGTGATAGATCTAACCAATCTCCCATTTTTATTTATATATATATATATTATTTTTTTGCTAAATATTGCATACCACTAGCACTTCAATCAGCGCTGCCCACCCCCCTTTTCTGTCTTTTTATTCATTTATTTTTGCACAGGACTAACTACCCTGTCCCAGGGCAGATGCTTAGGAAGACAACTCAGGTCAGGCGCACCTGACCCCGAATCACCTAGCGTGATCCGGGTTCACTCTTTTTTACATTGTAGGTACAGTAATGAGGTGGGACAGTATGGAATCAAAAGCTACTTCAGGTACCTTGGGCCTTGGTCAGGAAGGGCTTTGAAACTCAGTAAGTTACTCTTGAACATGATTCGCCCTTTTATTGGCAGCCAGTGGAGGGAGTAGAGAATGGAAGTTATGTGGCTAGATCAAGTCTGGTTAGTTAGCAGCCTCGAAGCTGTGTTTTGTACCAGCTGTAATCGGGGCAATTCTATTGCTGGAAGACCAAGGTAGAGGTATCCCGCACCTACATCGCTTTATTTACTATTTTTATTGTTTCTATTTTTCATATACAGAATATTAATATGTTTATGGATGTCATATGCTGGATGTCGTTCGTCCTCAATAAGTGCTTTTTGTACAGATGAAGTTAGCTTCATCGTTGCAGGGTCTAGCGATACTTTCACCAGCCCCGCGAGCCGCCGGCTCCCGCCAGGGGTGCACGCGCAAGATATGCTTGCGCGCCCCGTGGCAACGGAGCTTGCTCCGGGTCCCCGCCGCCTCCCCCGCTGCTGCCGCCGGTCCCCCTCGCCTGGTGTGATATACATTCTCCCTTGAATATTAGGAAGTCTAAAGATACCTTTTGGTGGCTATAGGGCTTTGTTTTGAGGGGAGTGTTTGTTTTGAAGGAAAAGTTTGTCTGTCGCAATATGTCCTTCCCTGTAAGTATTTTATTGACACAATGGGGATACGGTCTTAAAGAAACCTTTATATGTACATAGGGTTGTATACCACCAGTGGCGTAGCTACATATGTGGCTACGCCACTGGTGGCATACAACCCTATGTGTATATAAAGGATTCTTTAGGACCGTATCTCCATTATGTCAAAAAAATACTGATTTAAAAGGACATATTGCGACAGACAAATGTTAAGTGGGTCCCGCTCATTACATATGCACGGGGCAGGGACCTGCTCATTAAATGTGCACTGCGCTGGGTCTCCGCTCATGAGATATGCATTGAACAGGACCAGCTCAGCACTCACTGCTGCCTGGGTCACCTTTCAGCTCAGCCAGTGGTGCCCATAGTCCATCGCCTCGCCCCTTCCATGTATAACTGGATACCCATGTATAACTGGATTCCCATGTATAACTGGATACCCATGTATAACTGGACACCCATGTCTAACTGGACTCCCATGTATAACTGGATACCCATGTATAACTGGATACCCATGTATAACTGGATACCCATGTATAACTGGATATCCATGTATAACTGGATTCCCATGTATAACTGGATACCCATGTATAACTGGATACCCATGTATAACTGGATTCCCATGTATACTTGGATTCCCATGTATAACTGGATACCCATGTATAACTGGATACCCATGTATAACTGGATTCCCATGTATACTTGGATACCCATGTATAACTGGATACCCATGTATAACTGGATTTCCTATTGCTGTGCTTCACTTTGAGATTTTGTCCCTACAAAGAAATGGAATAAACATTGAGGAAGTAATCTATTCCCTTATTTGTCAGCCAGTGCTTCTGAGCTGATTCATTATTGTTTTGGTATATCTGGTTTAGGGGTGGTAACCCAGAATCAGCACCGAGCAGCTTGAAACTGGCGAGGTTGGACTTTCTTTAGTTGATTGTGAAATTGTGAGCCCTAGCTGAGGGTTTCAATATCAACTGTTTTCTCTCACAAGGTTATCAGTGATTGGCAACTGTGAAAAAGTGCATACCTCCCAACATTGAGCTTGTTTGGGGCCATCCATGGTGGACATGGATGACTGACATCAAATGATTTTGAAATCAATGGTGAAGAACCAGTTGGTTTCCCTCTATTGATGACACAGCATAAGTGTACTGACATGGTGCATAGTACAGCTCACTGACACCTGCAAAGCACGGCCCCAGGTTCTGATTAGCCCATAAGCTAGTCATTCAACAAACAGGGATGACCATTAATCTGTGAAACCGTTGATGGTTATCTACTGCATAGCTGGTGACCACTGATGGCCATTTGCCATATCGCCATAAATGGTAACCATTGATGGCAACCACATCGATAGTTCCAAAGCTGCACTCACCTTAAAGGAGTGTGGTTTCGGAAAAAATTACTTGTCTTCATGGGAATGTTGCACTCACAAGCCACTACACCCATTTTCCATCAATGTTGGGGCATGCCTAGTGCTCTGGGAGCAACAGCCCATGACCCCAGCTACACTCTCCTAATGAATAGTTACTAAGCATAGTAGGGATGTCCATCAATTACAACCATCAATCTTAAACTAGGAAGTGACTATTGATGAATACAAATTACTCCATTGATGACCATCAATGGTTACACAAATTGTCCTGACACACTGAAGTAAGTTAAAAAGAGAACTATAGTGTATACACATATCATTGATGGCTGGAAACCATCTGGTTCATCCCTTCATCGATGGGAAAAGTAATCGACATCACTCAGTAACTATCAATGACTTAAAATTATGCAGATAAAGGATAATAATAATAATAATAATAATAATAATAATAATAATAATAATCAATTCTGGCAAAACTTCCATCTTTCATCTTGAACTATTAGGCTGTATTTTCGTTTTGTTTTTCAGAAAACATTTACCCACCCCAATCATTTCTTTTCATTGTTTCTGCAATGTGATCCTGGACAGTTTGTGAAATTTCATTAGTACATTAGCACACATCGTGCCTAATTAAAACTTGAGTTGTCTTTTTGTGAACATTCTCAAAACTACAACCCATCATACAGATGGAGCGGGTCTTATTGTTGCTGGCGAATCGCCAGCAGCATGTTGCTGGCGATCCGCCAGCAACACGGCGCTCCATCTGACTGAGACGCGCGTGCGTCCCCCACGCACGCGCGTCTCAGTATCAGCGGGGTGGCGAGGCGGACGCAATCCTGTCCGCCTCCAGCTTCAGGGGGCTGTGGGGGGCTTCAGGGGGCTGCGGGGGGGGTGCGGGGACCCAGTGTAGACACCGGGCGACCGCCGGCAGCACCGTCGGAAGGGGACGCGCACGCACCTCGTGAGCGCGCGTCCCCTTCCGGCATACAGATGGCGCGGGGCAGGGGATGGCGGCTGGCATCGCCATCGCCATCCCCTGGATAGATAAGTCCCGCTCCATCTGTAGCCCTAACTGTGTGGAGTTTGTATATTTTTTCCATGCTAGAGTGGGTTTCCTCACACAATCCATCAGAAATACTGGTTGGTCAATTGGCTCGAATGAATGCATCTGCATATGTGGTAGGGAATATAGACTATAAGCTCTACTGTTGTAGGGACTGATGTGAATGTTCAAATAGTCTCTGTAATAGTCTCTGTAATAGTCTCTGTAAAATGCGTTATATAAATAACTGTTACTAAATGTGGCGCCTTATAAATAAATGTACTACTACTACTACTAAATAAATGATAGGGCAAGTCCACCCCTGCATACCTGGTGCCACCTAGGGATGCAAATGCAAAAGTTGTATTTTCATTGCTTCTGGGCAAGCTTTTTGTAATACAGCAAAGTTCTTTCACACTAACGGTAACCCCCTGGCTGTGTAGCTGAGCTGCAAAGCCATTTTGTGGGTCGCAGCAGCTGCGTGTAATGTCACACAGACACTGTTACCGCCGGCCATTTGCAAACATCAGGGCAGGCTGGGGGTATACAGAGGCGGGGACAGGGATCACCAACGGAAACACCCTGCATTTTATGGGCATCCCCATGAAAATGCTGAGCTTTCCCATGAGTACATGGGCGGAACTACAAGTGTACCTGAATTGATTTACCCATTTATTACTGGCAAAATGGGATAGCTCCTCTTTCTTCCATGTAGGCATCTAACGTTACTTGTCAGAACAATAAAGTGCTACAATTTTTCCAGACTGGAGCACAATGCAAATGAGAGGTTACTCTTGGATGCTTATAGGAACTAGAATTGGTTACACCCATGATGGGGAATGCACACAGTGGCGTAACTAGCTTTTGGGCGCCCTCCCGCCGTTAAAGGGAGGGCGCCCACCCACGCACCCCGCCGCACCAACCACCGCCCGCCGCACCAACCCCTGCCCGCACCACCGCACCAACCCTCGCCCTCACCGCCGCACCAACCCTCGCCCGCCCCGCCGCACCAACCCTCGCCCGCCCCACCGCACCAACCCCCGCCTCGCCGCCCATGCAATCCCCCCATCCCCCGCAGTCTTACCTATGCTCAGTACGCGCTGGTCCCGGCTCCCATCTTCTGCTATGAGGACCACCACAAAATGTCCGCCCCCATGCAGCAGACAGTTTCAGAGAACTGTCTGCTACATTGGGGCGGACATTTTGTTGTGGTCCTCACAGCAGAAGAAGGGAGCCGGGACCAGCGCGTACTGAAGAAGACACTGACAGGTAAAGACTGCGGGGGTTGGCGGCGGGGCAGCGGGGTGTACTATAGCACTGCAGCCCCCGGCGCCCGCACAGCGCCCCCCCGCGGGGGCTGCGGTGCTATAGTTACTCCCCTGAATGCACACATTTGTTGGCCCAATCTCCCGGTAAAAAGGATTCTTGGAGAAAACTGGCCTAGCGGTGGTGGAATGATAAAGGGTGGACTCCCACATTGCTAGTCTCTATTACTCCACCAGCCTGGACTTTTGTTTTATTGTAAATATACAAGGGTGCACAGATCTAAATAAATTGTGTAGTACTTTTGACAAACCCATCTGTCAGGGGCAAGTAATTTGTATATGTTGCCGGTGACTTAGTGCCATAGATGTATGCTAACCCAATGGTTAGCGTAGATGTGGCCTGCACATGTGGCCTGCGCATCTGCAAAACCACGCCAAGCGTTTCCCAACCACAGCTTGACTGTGGCTGTTTCCTGGTCAACAGTTTACAAGGGGGGCATTTGCTTTTGTGTGGGTCTGCTATTCTGTACATATCTGAATCAAGTCGTTAGTAAATCTGTGGTTTCTTTACATTTAGTGGGAAAAATATTGATTGTTACTAAGTTGTAAAACAATAGTATTCTAAAGTGTGATTTCATGTTGGTTTTGTGACAGATGTACAGTAAACTCAGTTAATTTGGTGGAATGCAATCCTGCTGGAATACCTCATTAAAACCACTGTAATTCTTGCCTCCCAATATTTTTCCTGTCCGGCGTGTGCATCTGAAAAGGAAATACAACCTCATGAAAGGGCATTTCCATCACTCTAGGGGTTTCCCCAGTAGCGCACGCAGGGGGGGTTTCTGAGTACCCAGAAACCCCCTCAGGAGTCTAAGGGTCCTAGGCTGAAAGCTGAGGGTCCCCTCTTTCCATGGGTACAAGAATTTAAAAAATCGGCCCTTGGGAACTGGAGATATCTGACTTTAAAGCACTGGTCCCCATCCAAGCCTGTTAATTGCTTTACCCAGTCAGATATTTCAGGTTCTGTCTGACTTAGAGTTTTTCTGAGGGTAGATTCGAAAAGCTGGGACTCTCCCCCTTTGATGGACACTAGTAGCTTGTCTCTACTGTTCCCAGAACCAGAGATATCAGCCTTCCAGCAGCTGGTTACTGCTCCAGCTCCACACACCTGGTATGTAGTATTATATACTCGTTGGCAGATTGCTCTGCCTCCTGAACTCTGATCCCCTCGTCCCCAATACCATTTAGTAGGTGGGATTCTCTAGTTTTTTAATTCCATTAAAATCTAAGAAATCTATTTCTGGGAACTGGAGATATCTGCAGTCAAGCAAGCTGCCCTCCCACCAGAAAATTATGAATTATAAGCCCACTCCACTATACACCCCTCCTCTGCATATTAAACATCCTCTACCACCCTGGAAGTTATGTATCAGGGCCCCTTCATTCAGCCCAAATATATATATATATATATTTATTATTATTATTATTATTATTATTATTATTATTATTATTATTAATTTATATACATTTGGTCTATCTATAATACTTTAACTGACCCGGCATATACTGGGTCACCTAAGTGTCCATCTCCGTGCTTTGCTCCGCCCCTCTGGAAACCCCCTTCTGAAAATCCTGCGTTTGCCACTGTTCCCAGCCCAGAAAAAGGCCTAGGCTGGCCCCAGGTCTTCCAGTAGGACACTGCAGCCATAAGGAGGGGATGCAGGGAGAACTGTACCCCAGGGCACTCTTTCTCAGTGGCCCCCCTGCCAGAGCACAGTGACACTAGCTCTTTTAATTCCTTTCCGAGTGTGTAAATAGCACAGAGGCTGCTGCTAGTTTTTCATGTAAAAAGATAGATATATAAAGAGGGAATCCAGATAGAGAGCATTTGTCCTTCCTGTAATGGGACATTTGGGAGGTATACACAAGCTAAAATATCACCCTCCTGTGGGCCTCCCAACCCTTAAATGGCCCATACTGCAGCCCCTGCATGGGATAGCATTACAGTTCCTGAAAACGGGACAGTTGGGAGGTATGGTCATTGCTAACCCACTGGTTATAACATTTCCTCTCTAGTGCCATAGAGATTGTTAGCAACCATATACTGTACAGCTGCCTGTTTCTCAACCATTAGCATAACCAGACACTTGAATTCATAATTGTTAAATCTTCTTATAAATGTTTTTTAAGTCTTCATTTCATGCAGAGGTTATTGTAATACACTAACCCTGTTCTAAAGCTCTTCACTCTCTTTACTTCTGCATATCCAGAATCCATCTAAATGTAGCTCCGACCTAATTATGTTGAATAGTTTGCACATCTCCATGATGAAAAATATATTTTGCTATATAAAGTAATACATTCTCAATCTCAATGCTGGTGTCAATAGCTAAGTCCCATTCAATGATACAAATAGAGGTGGAGTGGTAGAATTATAATTGTTGTTTGAAGATTACATTTCATCCATTAAGTGCAAGGCAAGGGGAGGTGGCCATCTAGTGGAGAAAGTAAGAAACTATTCTATATTAGCTACTCAGTGTTCCTGAATATGAAGCTACAGCAGTATGTGGTCCAGAGGGCAGCATATATTAACGGGAACTCGGGCATGTAGAAGTATCAGTGCTAGACCTACCACACTAGGCAGGAGCTCACAGTGAATGGTGATCATGAGAGTGAGGCACAAATGTAGTCAAGGACAATAATGGGTTTGGATAGGCAAGACTGACACCAATTTCCAATGACATTTACCATTCAAAAAACCAAAGGGGTTTATTTACTAAGATGGGAGTTCTATTGAAGATGGGATGTTGCTATGGGCAACCAATCAAATCCTATATATTATCTGCTAGAAGGTGCTAAATAAATTAGAAGTAGCTTTTGATTAGTTGCTATGGGCAACATCCCATCTTCGAACAAAAGGGGATGTGGGATCTAAACCAATCTGCGCAAAGCTGCCTGTATTTCTGTTTCAAATGAGAAAAGCCCACCCGGACTCTTTATGCAATTCAAAAGGACAGGGATTATTTGAAGTTAGAAATATGGGCGCTATGGGGATATATAGAGAGATAGAAGAAAGCTAATACTTCCCTATTCGTGGTCTCCTGATATCTTCCTATATCTTCCTGGTCCCGTATTGAAATATGAAAAGATAAGAAGAGAAAGAGGGACAAATCCCCTCGTGTAATCCTGTTTATATTGAGTGATTCCAAAATCAGTGATTCAATAGCCTCCAATACTAGCTACTGGGTTGAGTGTAGATTTAAAGTAAGTATGGGGGTTCTTATCTCCCCCTTCCAAATGCACTCACACAGTCGCAGAATGTTATATGGCTTATAACAAATTAATCTTGTGTTCAAACAGGTACTATATCCAGAAATAATATATTGGGGGTAGGTCCCCCTTCCAATTTACTCACTCAGAGCTGGAATTCAGATCGCATGTAGTTTAGGTCTTTCTCCTGGTGTCCTCCGTCCGTGATAAGAATATGGGTGGATTCCTTATGTTCTTAAAAAAGATGACACTAGTGGATACTGTATATGTAAAACAGTTATCCTTTTTATTGAAACAAACATACGTGTCACTTTTGACATAAAAACCCATACAACAAAAATCCTCTGGAATGACTCTACCTATCTTGGACCGGTACTGACCAAAAAAAATCCAGAAGATGTGAAGAGTGGGCAGGCTAAATGGGGCCCCGTTTATGCCTGACCACCTGGATTTAGGTGTTCCCGTCCTGTAGGTCCAGAGTATCCAGTAGGCATCCACAACAGTTTAAAAATTCTGAGAGAATAGTCCACCAACGCGTTTCGACCCGTCCTGGATCTTTATCAAGGTGCATTCTCTCACTGCAACCTTTTGGTTTATATAGCTGTCTGGATAATGATAATTAGGGGCAGGTCCGTCCGTTTTCCCGCCAAAATAAAGTGACTGAATGTGTAGAACTTATACAATATACAGGGATCCCTATAGGATGTTATATACAATTCATATGTGGTGACAGGTGATTTCCTTGTTTGCGGTCACATGATCTACTGTGACACGCAATTTCCCACAATCCTAAATGGTGGTGACGATTTCGTGGCTCTGTCCAATGAGGAGCACGCTTCTCCGTCACTTTCTCCGGCCTCCTGTCCTGCTGTGACGATATCGTGGTTATGTCCAATCCAGAGCGCGCATCTCCGGCACTTCCGCCAGGCTTCCGTCGGAGCAGGCTTGTGTTTCTTCGTCATTTCCGCCCGTCATGGATCTTCTGTGTTTGCGTTCCAGACGGCTGAGTTTACTTCCGGGATTTCCTTCTAATGACGCATTCTGACGCTTAAGGAGACTTCTTGCGTTCCGGATATCATATCCTGCTTGCGTTCCATATCGCGCTATATCTGATTGTTCTCTAAAAAGCCTCCTGTCTCCTTTTTTCAATGTCCTGGGGAACAAAGTGTATCTTAGAAGTGTTTGGCATGATGGACATTTTTGAAATTTTAAGGAGAAATGGAGTTTTGACGATAAAGATGAGAAAGGGAAATTTACTCTAAAGGGGATTTTAGCAGCATAATTTTAGATTTCTTTGGCAGTGGGAGGAGTAACATAGAGATATCTATTCCAAAAATTTTTTTTAGCAGCTTATTAATTAAATAATATTTTTAGCAGCAGGTAAAAAGATTAAACATTTTTTTTTAAAAATATATAAAAAGTGAAAATATGAAGTAGAAAAACTATTAAAAGAAGTTAAAAATGGGTGAGCAGTATACAGGTCTCATTAAAAAGGGGTCAGTAAAAAGGGTTAATTATTATAAAAACCATTTCAGTTCAAAATCCTGGTTTAACCCTGAAGGCACCAATGTTTTGTAATTGTAGATGCACTTCATTTCTGTTTGTGCCAGAAGTTTAGGGAGATTCTTGTTTCTTTCTGTAGTTTTCACAAGTTTGAATCCCCAGAAACCCTTTATATGATTGGTCGAGCACTGATGTTCCTTTTTGAAATGTGCTGAGAGCGAATGTAATTCGAAGCCTTTCTTTATATTCCTTAGGTGCTCTCCCATTCTTATTTTTAAAGATCTTGATGTCCTACCTATGTATGTTTTATCACATGAACATTTTATGGCGTATATTACGTTTGGGGTATTACATGTGATAAATTCTGTAATTTTGATGTTTTGTCCGTTAATCTGGATTTGTTCGAATTTTGATTGATTCGGGCTTTTTGTATTGCGGCAACCTAGACATAGTCCGCATCTATAAAAACCAATTGAACGGTTGTAACTCTGTCGGATGGTATCTGTGGGGCAAAGGCTCCGTACCAATTTGTTCTTGATGTTTTTTGATTTGCGATACACATGTATTGGCCTTTCGGGTAGGAACTTCCCTAAGACAGGGTCTTGTTTTAAAATTGGCCAATTTTTCTTAAAAACTTTCTCTATGGCCTTATGTTGAGAATTATACTGCGTGATGAAGGCCCATTTCATTCTATCGTTTTCTTTTCTTTTCTGTTGCGGTTTTAGGAGAAGTTCTCTTTCTGTATTCCTTGCCTGTATTAAGCCCTGTTCTATTTTTTGGCTATCATAACCGCACGATATAAATGCCTCCTTCATTTTGCTTGATTGTTCCTCAAAGGTATCTCTTTCTGTGCAGTTTCTCTTTACCCGCTTAAATTGGCCTCCCGGGATGCCATTCAACCAATTTTTGTGGTGACAACTGTCAGCCTGAATGTATGATACAGAGTCCGTTGGTTTCTGGTACGTTCTTGTGCAAATGTTGCCGTCTTTAATAAAAATTGTCAAATCTAAAAAATTGATGGTGATTTTATCAATATTAAAAATTAATTTAATATTAAAAGGATTACTGTTTAAAAAAGTGCAGAAGAGGTCCAAAGTTTCCATATCTCCATTCCATATAAATAAAATGTCATCTATATATCTGTACCAGGACACCAGGACACCAGGTTTGGAATAATAACCCATATGGGGCAAACCTGGTGTCCTGGTACAGATATATAGATGACATTTTATTTATATGGAATGGAGATATGGAAACTTTGGACCTCTTCTGCACTTTTTTAAACAGTAATCCTTTTAATATTAAATTAATTTTTAATATTGATAAAATCACCATCAATTTTTTAGATTTGACAATTTTTATTAAAGACGGCAACATTTGCACAAGAACGTACCAGAAACCAACGGACTCTGTATCATACATTCAGGCTGACAGTTGTCACCACAAAAATTGGTTGAATGGCATCCCGGGAGGCCAATTTAAGCGGGTAAAGAGAAACTGCACAGAAAGAGATACCTTTGAGGAACAATCAAGCAAAATGAAGGAGGCATTTATATCGTGCGGTTATGATAGCCAAAAAATAGAACAGGGCTTAATACAGGCAAGGAATACAGAAAGAGAACTTCTCCTAAAACCGCAACAGAAAAGAAAAGAAAACGATAGAATGAAATGGGCCTTCATCACGCAGTATAATTCTCAACATAAGGCCATAGAGAAAGTTTTTAAGAAAAATTGGCCAATTTTAAAACAAGACCCTGTCTTAGGGAAGTTCCTACCCGAAAGGCCAATACATGTGTATCGCAAATCAAAAAACATCAAGAACAAATTGGTACGGAGCCTTTGCCCCACAGATACCATCCGACAGAGTTACAACCGTTCAATTGGTTTTTATAGATGCGGACTATGTCTAGGTTGCCGCAATACAAAAAGCCCGAATCAATCAAAATTCGAACAAATCCAGATTAACGGACAAAACATCAAAATTACAGAATTTATCACATGTAATACCCCAAACGGAATATACGCCATAAAATGTTCATGTGATAAAACATACATAGGTAGGACATCAAGATCTTTAAAAATAAGAATGGGAGAGCACCTAAGGAATATAAAGAAAGGCTTCGAATTACATTCGCTCTCAGCACATTTCAAAAAGGAACATCAGTGCTCGACCAATCATATAAAGGGTTTCTGGGGATTCAAACTTGTGAAAACTACAGAAAGAAACAAGAATCTCCCTAAACTTCTGGCACAAACAGAAATGAAGTGCATCTACAATTACAAAACATTGGTGCCTTCAGGGTTAAACCAGGATTTTGAACTGAAATGGTTTTTATAATAATTAACCCTTTTTACTGACCCCTTTTTAATGAGACCTGTATACTGCTCACCCATTTTTAACTTCTTTTAATAGTTTTTCTACTTCATATTTTCACTTTTTATATATTTTTAAAAAAAAAATTTTAATCTTTTTACCTGCTGCTAAAAATATTATTTAATTAATAAGCTGCTAAAAAATTTTTTTGGAATAGATATCTCTATGTTACTCCTCCCACTGCCAAAGAATTTTAAAATTATGCTGCTAAAATCCCCTTTAGAGTAAATTTCCCTTTCTCATCTTTATCGTCAAAACTCCATTTCTCCTTAAAATTTCAAAAATGTCCATCATGCCAAACACTTCTAAGATACACTTTGTTCCCCAGGACATTGAAAAAAGGAGACAGGAGGCTTTTTAGAGAACAATCAGATATAGCGCGATATGGAACGCAAGCAGGATATGATATCCGGAACGCAAGAAGTCTCCTTAAGCGTCAGAATGCGTCATTAGAAGGAAATCCCGGAAGTAAACTCAGCCGTCTGGAACGCAAACACAGAAGATCCATGACGGGCGGAAATGACGAAGAAACACAAGCCTGCTCCGACGGAAGCCTGGCGGAAGTGCCGGAGATGCGCGCTCTGGATTGGACATAACCACGATATCGTCACAGCAGGACAGGAGGCCGGAGAAAGTGACGGAGAAGCGTGCTCCTCATTGGACAGAGCCACGAAATCGTCACCACCATTTAGGATTGTGGGAAATTGCGTGTCACAGTAGATCATGTGACCGCAAACAAGGAAATCACCTGTCACCACATATGAATTGTATATAACATCCCATAGGGATCCCTGTATATTGTATAAGTTCTACACATTCAGTCACTTTATTTTGGCGGGAAAACGGACGGACCTGCCCCTAATTATCATTATCCAGACAGCTATATAAACCAAAAGGTTGCAGTGAGAGAATGCACCTTGATAAAGATCCAGGACGGGTCGAAACGCGTTGGTGGACTATTCTCTCAGAATTTTTAAACTGTTGTGGATGCCTACTGGATACTCTGGACCTACAGGACGGGAACACCTAAATCCAGGTGGTCAGGCATAAACGGGGCCCCATTTAGCCTGCCCACTCTTCACATCTTCTGGATTTTTTTTGGTCAGTACCGGTCCAAGATAGGTAGAGTCATTCCAGAGGATTTTTGTTGTATGGGTTTTTATGTCAAAAGTGACACGTATGTTTGTTTCAATAAAAAGGATAACTGTTTTACATATACAGTATCCACTAGTGTCATCTTTTTTTAAGAACATAAGGAATCCACCCATATTCTTATCACGGACGGAGGACACCAGGAGAAAGACCTAAACTACATGCGATCTGAATTCCAGCTCTGAGTGAGTAAATTGGAAGGGGGACCTACCCCCAATATATTATTTCTGGATATAGTACCTGTTTGAACACAAGATTAATTTGTTATAAGCCATATAACATTCTGCGACTGTGTGAGTGCATTTGGAAGGGGGAGATAAGAACCCCCATACTTACTTTAAATCTACACTTAACCCAGTAGCTAGTATTGGAGGCTATTGAATCACTGATTTTGGAATCACTCAATATAAACAGGATTACACGAGGGGATTTGTCCCTCTTTCTCTTCTTATCTTTTCATATTTCAATACGGGACCAGGAAGATATAGGAAGATATCAGGAGACCACGAATAGGGAAGTATTAGCTTTCTTCTATCTCTCTATATATCCCCATAGCGCCCATATTTCTAACTTCAAATAATCCCTGTCCTTTTGAACATCCCATCTTCAATAGAACTCCCATGTTAGTAAATAAAGCACAAAGACTTTAAGGAAAGCATTGAGAACTAATTTCCAACAAATAAGTTATTGGAAGAAATTGTAAGCAAAAATGGTTAATAGAGAAAAAGAACATTTGATTGTATTTGTAACTTCATGAATATGATTACTGAGCAAATTCCGACCATGTGAACAAATCTTTCCAATCATTTAGAGATGCAGAAATTAAGTTAATGGATCTCATTCAGTCTATTAAATTGCAGTTATATGCAAACGAATTTCATTTGCATATAACTGCAATTTAACATTCAGTTTTATATCTAATTGGTAGCCAGCCAAATACCTTCCAATACTTTATAAAACCTGATTAGATTCTGTATGATATTGTTTGATAAAAAGGAAGCGGGGTGGGGGGAGAGGGGGTACCAATGAGAGATGGAAGACTTGCTGCAGAAGAAACAACAATACTGAGGACGATTATATTTAACATCCTGAAAGAGTTGTCTACTACAGTCAACTCCAGAATTACTGGCACCTCTCAAGAAACAGGGCCAACACAAACATTTAATAAACAATACATTTAATAATTTAACTGTTTATCATTTGTTTATCATTTCTAATTTTTGTTCAGATAATTTTGTTTATCATTTTAATTTAAGAATAATATATTCTTTAAAAAAATATATATGGCAACACTACAGTTTTGGCACCCCAAAGAATAATTAAAATTAAAGCAGTCATTTGAATTTTAGGGGGGTATTCAATCCCGGAGCGATATGGCCAACAGGCAAAACTATCACCTGTTTTTGTCAAGATTCCATGTCAGGTCCATTTTTACAGATTCCAAAAAACAGACGCAGTTTGTCAAAAACACCCGCAAATTTGACAATCCAGCGGCTGTTTTCAACAATGCAGATTAAACTTTTTTTTAAAGTTGAATCTGTGTGGACAAAAGAGGACAGGATTGACTACTCATGGCCGATATTTCTGACTGTTGTAAATATCAGCCAGGATTGAATACCATCCCTTAGTGTAAAAACTGTTAGAAAGGTCACACTTCCACTGTCTCCAGGTGGAAGATGGCCAGCAGCAGCACTGTACTGTTTGCTCCTCTTAACCAATATGTTTTCGGTTACAGCTATGACTACATTCATATGTCATGTTCTTTGATATGTAACCGGAGACAGCCCTGAGCAAGGGGGAGTGTAAGTAAGGTGCTCTCAGCACCTGTCTCCTACACTGGCCAGCAGCAGCATCAGCCTCCATGGCTGTGTCCCCTTGCGCTCCCTGCACTGCATGCAGGGCCGGTGCAAGGCACCGGAGCGCCTCAGGCGAGTCGGAGTGGGGGCGCCCCGGTGCCGGGGGGGGGTGTTATGGTACCTGTGTAAAAAAACTTGTGTCCCCGGCGTCCCTGCTGAGTGCTGGTGCGTGCAGGGGTGTCACTGTCCGTGCCGCTGGGGGAACCTGCGGCGCTGTTATTGTGTGTAAGCTGGCCGCGGCCGGCGGGGTCCCTACAGTGAATAGAAAATAACTAGCGCTTCCCGCGCCGCCGCACGCATAGCGCTAGTTATTTTCTATTCTCTGTAGGGACCCCGCTGGCCGCGGTCAGCTTATACACAATAACAGCGCCGCAGGTTCCCCCGGCGGCACGGACACCCCTGCACGCACCAGCACTCAGCAGGGACGCCGGGGACGCAAGTTTTTTCACAGGTACCACAGTTCGCTCACCCTCCATGCTGGGGGTGAGGGCGAACTGCCGCCCTCCAGGTGCCGGCGCCCTAGGCAAATGCCTAGAGCTGCCTAGTGGTGGCGCCGGCCCTGACTGCATGTGGGCGTCCCTCTTGGTCGCCACGCGCTGTCTCCATTGAGTGAAATTGCGCAAAGTAATGTCCTCACCAGCATGCCCTCTGTGTCCCCGCGTGCTGTGCCTGTTACCAGAGCGCCCAGTGTGACAGGGGGAGTGAGAGACAGCACATATTTTCCTCAGAGAGGTGTCCCATGCTATCCATGTGCGTAGCCAGCGCTGCTGAGAGAGACGCACCTCGAGGGACGCATCTCGTGAGCGCGCGTCCCCTTCCGGCATACAGATGGCGCGGGGCAGGGGATGGCGGCTGGCATCGCCATCGCCATCCCCTGGATAGATAAGTCCCGCTCCATCTGTAGCCCTAACTGTGTGGAGTTTGTATATTTTTTCCATGCTAGAGTGGGTTTCCTCACACAATCCATCAGAAATACTGGTTGGTCAATTGGCTCGAATGAATGCATCTGCATATGTGGTAGGGAATATAGACTATAAGCTCTACTGTTGTAGGGACTGATGTGAATGTTCAAATAGTCTCTGTAATAGTCTCTGTAATAGTCTCTGTAAAATGCGTTATATAAATAACTGTTACTAAATGTGGCGCCTTATAAATAAATGTACTACTACTACTACTAAATAAATGATAGGGCAAGTCCACCCCTGCATACCTGGTGCCACCTAGGGATGCAAATGCAAAAGTTGTATTTTCATTGCTTCTGGGCAAGCTTTTTGTAATACAGCAAAGTTCTTTCACACTAACGGTAACCCCCTGGCTGTGTAGCTGAGCTGCAAAGCCATTTTGTGGGTCGCAGCAGCTGCGTGTAATGTCACACAGACACTGTTACCGCCGGCCATTTGCAAACATCAGGGCAGGCTGGGGGTATACAGAGGCGGGGACAGGGATCACCAACGGAAACACCCTGCATTTTATGGGCATCCCCATGAAAATGCTGAGCTTTCCCATGAGTACATGGGCGGAACTACAAGTGTACCTGAATTGATTTACCCATTTATTACTGGCAAAATGGGATAGCTCCTCTTTCTTCCATGTAGGCATCTAACGTTACTTGTCAGAACAATAAAGTGCTACAATTTTTCCAGACTGGAGCACAATGCAAATGAGAGGTTACTCTTGGATGCTTATAGGAACTAGAATTGGTTACACCCATGATGGGGAATGCACACAGTGGCGTAACTAGCTTTTGGGCGCCCTCCCGCCGTTAAAGGGAGGGCGCCCACCCACGCACCCCGCCGCACCAACCACCGCCCGCCGCACCAACCCCTGCCCGCACCACCGCACCAACCCTCGCCCTCACCGCCGCACCAACCCTCGCCCGCCCCGCCGCACCAACCCTCGCCCGCCCCACCGCACCAACCCCCGCCTCGCCGCCCATGCAATCCCCCCATCCCCCGCAGTCTTACCTATGCTCAGTACGCGCTGGTCCCGGCTCCCATCTTCTGCTATGAGGACCACCACAAAATGTCCGCCCCCATGCAGCAGACAGTTTCAGAGAACTGTCTGCTACATTGGGGCGGACATTTTGTTGTGGTCCTCACAGCAGAAGAAGGGAGCCGGGACCAGCGCGTACTGAAGAAGACACTGACAGGTAAAGACTGCGGGGGTTGGCGGCGGGGCAGCGGGGTGTACTATAGCACTGCAGCCCCCGGCGCCCGCACAGCGCCCCCCCGCGGGGGCTGTGGTGCTATAGTTACTCCCCTGAATGCACACATTTGTTGGCCCAATCTCCCGGTAAAAAGGATTCTTGGAGAAAACTGGCCTAGCGGTGGTGGAATGATAAAGGGTGGACTCCCACATTGCTAGTCTCTATTACTCCACCAGCCTGGACTTTTGTTTTATTGTAAATATACAAGGGTGCACAGATCTAAATAAATTGTGTAGTACTTTTGACAAACCCATCTGTCAGGGGCAAGTAATTTGTATATGTTGCCGGTGACTTAGTGCCATAGATGTATGCTAACCCAATGGTTAGCGTAGATGTGGCCTGCACATGTGGCCTGCGCATCTGCAAAACCACGCCAAGCGTTTCCCAACCACAGCTTGACTGTGGCTGTTTCCTGGTCAACAGTTTACAAGGGGGGCATTTGCTTTTGTGTGGGTCTGCTATTCTGTACATATCTGAATCAAGTCGTTAGTAAATCTGTGGTTTCTTTACATTTAGTGGGAAAAATATTGATTGTTACTAAGTTGTAAAACAATAGTATTCTAAAGTGTGATTTCATGTTGGTTTTGTGACAGATGTACAGTAAACTCAGTTAATTTGGTGGAATGCAATCCTGCTGGAATACCTCATTAAAACCACTGTAATTCTTGCCTCCCAATATTTTTCCTGTCCGGCGTGTGCATCTGAAAAGGAAATACAACCTCATGAAAGGGCATTTCCATCACTCTAGGGGTTTCCCCAGTAGCGCACGCAGGGGGGGTTTCTGAGTACCCAGAAACCCCCTCAGGAGTCTAAGGGTCCTAGGCTGAAAGCTGAGGGTCCCCTCTTTCCATGGGTACAAGAATTTAAAAAATCGACCCTTGGGAACTGGAGATATCTGACTTTAAAGCACTGGTCCCCATCCAAGCCTGTTAATTGCTTTACCCAGTCAGATATTTCAGGTTCTGTCTGACTTAGAGTTTTTCTGAGGGTAGATTCGAAAAGCTGGGACTCTCCCCCTTTGATGGACACTAGTAGCTTGTCTCTACTGTTCCCAGAACCAGAGATATCAGCCTTCCAGCAGCTGGTTACTGCTCCAGCTCCACACACCTGGTATGTAGTATTATATACTCGTTGGCAGATTGCTCTGCCTCCTGAACTCTGATCCCCTCGTCCCCAATACCATTTAGTAGGTGGGATTCTCTAGTTTTTTAATTCCATTAAAATCTAAGAAATCTATTTCTGGGAACTGGAGAT
The DNA here is from genome assembly GCF_055691185.1 of Crinia signifera. NCBI lineage: Eukaryota > Metazoa > Chordata > Amphibia > Anura > Myobatrachidae > Crinia > Crinia signifera. The sequence continues at coordinate 206,415,452 of NC_139219.1, forward strand.
ATCTGCAGTCAAGCAAGCTGCCCTCCCACCAGAAAATTATGAATTATAAGCCCACTCCACTATACACCCCTCCTCTGCATATTAAACATCCTCTACCACCCTGGAAGTTATGTATCAGGGCCCCTTCATTCAGCCCAAATATATATATATATATTTATTATTATTATTATTATTATTAATTTATATACATTTGGTCTATCTATAATACTTTAACTGACCCGGCATATACTGGGTCACCTAAGTGTCCATCTCCGTGCTTTGCTCCGCCCCTCTGGAAACCCCCTTCTGAAAATCCTGCGTTTGCCACTGTTCCCAGCCCAGAAAAAGGCCTAGGCTGGCCCCAGGTCTTCCAGTAGGACACTGCAGCCATAAGGAGGGGATGCAGGGAGAACTGTACCCCAGGGCACTCTTTCTCAGTGGCCCCCCTGCCAGAGCACAGTGACACTAGCTCTTTTAATTCCTTTCCGAGTGTGTAAATAGCACAGAGGCTGCTGCTAGTTTTTCATGTAAAAAGATAGATATATAAAGAGGGAATCCAGATAGAGAGCATTTGTCCTTCCTGTAATGGGACATTTGGGAGGTATACACAAGCTAAAATATCACCCTCCTGTGGGCCTCCCAACCCTTAAATGGCCCATACTGCAGCCCCTGCATGGGATAGCATTACAGTTCCTGAAAACGGGACAGTTGGGAGGTATGGTCATTGCTAACCCACTGGTTATTACATTTCCTCTCTAGTGCCATAGAGATTGTTAGCAACCATATACTGTACAGCTGCTTGTCTCTCAACCATTAGCATAACCAGACACTTGAATTCATAATTGTTAAATCTTCTTATAAATGTTTTTTAAGTCTTCATTTCATGCAGAGGTTATTGTAATACACTAACCCTGTTCTAAAGCTCTTCACTCTCTTTACTTCTGCATATCCAGAATCCATCTAAATGTAGCTCCGACCTAATTATGTTGAATAGTTTGCACATCTCCATGATGAAAAATATATTTTGCTATATAAAGTAATACATTCTCAATCTCAATGCTGGTGTCAATAGCTAAGTCCCATTCAATGATAAAAATAGAGGTGGAGTGGTAGAATTATAATTGTTGTTTGAAGATTACATTTCATCCATTAAGTGCAAGGCAAGGGGAGGTGGCCATCTAGTGGAGAAAGTAAGAAACTATTCTATATTAGCTACTCAGTGTTCCTGAATATGAAGCTACAGCAGTATGTGGTCCAGAGGGCAGCATATATTAACGGGAACTCGGGCATGTAGAAGTATCAGTGCTAGACCTACCACACTAGGCAGGAGCTCACAGTGAATGGTGATCATGAGAGTGAGGCACAAATGTAGTCAAGGACAATAATGGGTTTGGATAGGCAAGACTGACACCAATTTCCAATGACATTTACCATTCAAAAAACCAAAGGGGTTTATTTACTAAGATGGGAGTTCTATTGAAGATGGGATGTTGCTATGGGCAACCAATCAAATCCTATATATTATCTGCTAGAAGGTGCTAAATAAATTAGAAGTAGCTTTTGATTAGTTGCTATGGGCAACATCCCATCTTCAATAGAACTCCCATGTTAGTAAATAAAGCACAAAGACTTTAAGAAAAGCATTGAGAACTAATTTCCAACAAATAAGTTATTGGAAGAAATTGTATTCAAAAATGGTTAATAGAGAGAAAGAACATTTGATTGTAGTTGTATCTTCATGAATATGATTACTGAGCAAATTCCGACCATGTGAACAAATCTTTCCAATCATTTAGAGATGCAGAAATTAAGTTAATGGATCTCATTCAGTCTATTAAATTGCAGTTATATACAAACGAATTTCATTTGCATATAACTGCAATTTAACATTCAGTTTTATATCTAATTGGTAGCCAGCCAAATACCTTCCAATACTTTATAAAACCTAAGTAGATTCTGTATGATATTGTTTGATAAAAAGGAAGTGGGGTGGGGGAGAGGAGGTACCAATGAGAGATTGAAGACTTGCTGCAGAAGAAACAACAATACTGAGGACGATTATATTTAACATCCTGAAAGAGTTGTCTACTACAGTCAACTCCAGAATTACTGGCACCTCTCAAGAAACAGGGCCAACACAAACATTTAATAAACAATACAATTTTAGTTGCCCTTCTTTGTACACTCTCCACATAGGCGTGCGCACATTGAGTGTTAAGGGTGCACAGGCACCCCCTAATGCTGTGCCTCCACCCCACACTTATTGCTGCTAGTAATACCAGCGATACCTTTTACCAAAGACGTTTGCTTTTTAGACCTGTATTTCATTAAAATAAGCGCCCATCAATCAATTATGTGTGTTTTGTATTATTAATTGTATTACACCATTGTCCTATCACTACATATATGTGTCATCCAGATATGATTTTAACTTTATTTGCACGTACTGTTACACATAGTAATTAGAAGATTAAAACTGAAATAGGCAGGATATAATGGTGTGGCTGAGAGACGTTTTATATTGTAGGGAGTGCACGCCTGATTAGACATGCCCAAGGCACACCACCTTGACAGTGCACCCCCTAATAAAATATGCTGCGCACGCCTATGACTCTCCAATGTATTTATATCCTTCTGACCATATCTTCAGAAGGATATAAATACATTGGAGAGTGTACAAAGAAGGGCAACTAAAATGGTTCATGGCCTACATCACAACACTTACCTGGATAGACTAAAAGATCTTAACATGTATAGTTTGGAGCAGAGAAGGGAAAGGGGGGACATGATAGAAATCTTCAAATATATCAAGGGTTTTAACATAGTACAGGTGGGAAATTTTCTTCAAAGGAAAACAAGTAATAAAACATGAGGACATGCACTGAAACTGGAGGGAGGTAGGTTCAGGGGAAATGTTAGAAAGAATTACTTCACAGAAAGGGTAGTGGATAAGTGGAATAGCCTTCCATCAGAGGTGGTAGAGGCTAAGACAGTAGAACAATTTAAACATGCTTGGGATAGACATATGAATATCCTTACAAAGAAATAAGGATTAAAAAGGGTTGAGTTTACCTGAAGGGTAAAAAAGGGGCAGACTAGATGGGCCAAATGGTTCTGATCTGCCGACAAATTCTATGTTTCTATGTAATACATTTAATAATTTAAATGTTTATCATTTGTTTATCATTTCTAATTTTTGTTCAGATAATTTTGTTTATCATTTTAATTTAAGAATAATATATTCTTTAAAAAAATATATATGGCAACACTACAGTTTTGGCACCCCAAAGAATAATTAAAATTAAAGCAGTCATTTGTCAAAAACACCCGCAAATTTGACAATCCAGTGGCTGTTTTCAACAATGCAGATTCAACTTTTTTTAAAAGTTGAATCTGTGTGGACAAAAGAGGACAGGATTGACTACTCATGGCCGATATTTCTGACTGTTGTAAATATCAGCCAGGATTGAATACCATCCCTTAGTGCAGGCTTTCCCAACCACGGTCCTCAAGGCACACCAACAGTGCAGGTTTTGTAGATATCCAGGCTTGAGCACAGGTGACTTAATTAGTACCTGAGTGATTCTGATTAAACCATCTGTGCTGAAGCCTGGATATCACTAAAACCTGCACTGTTGGTGTGCCTTGAGGACCGTGGTTGGGAAGGCCTGCCTTAGTGTAAAAACTGTTAGAAAGGTCACACTTCCACTGTCTCCAGGTGGAAGATGGCCAGCAGCAGCACTGTACTGTTTGCTCCTCTTAACCAATATGTTTTCGGTTACAGATATGACTACATTCATGTGTCATGTTCTTTGATATGTAACCGGAGACAGCCCTGAGCAAGGGGGAGTGTAAGTAAGGTGCTCTCAGCACCTGTCTCCTACACTGGCCAGCAGCAGCATCAGCCTCCATGGCTGTGTCCCCTTGCGCTCCCTGCACTGCATGTGGGCGTCCCTCTTGGTCGCCACGCGCTGTCTCCATTGAGTGAAATTGCGCAAAATAATGTCCTCACCAGCATGCCCTCTGTGTCCCCGCGTGCTGTGCCTGTAACCAGAGCGCCCAGTGTGACAGGGGGAGTGAGAGACAGCACATATTTTCCTCAGAGAGGTGTCCCATGCTATCCATGTGTGTAGCCAGCGCTGCTGAGAGAGACTGAGCCAGGAGCTGTGCTACAGTAGTGTGCCTGGGAGAGCTGTCAATCACCACCTGGGAGACTTCCAGTGTATCCAGCGCCTGCAGAGTTAACCCCGCAGTTGTCAAAATAGGTTTGAAAATTGCCAAGCAAACATTTTTATTCAGCCCAATGACCTGTAATATTTACTTATATAGGAAATATGGGGGATGTTCAATCCTGGGTCACGACTGCCGATCCGTCCCGACAGCCGTGACCCGTTTTCGTTTTACTTGACAGGATATCGCTAGACGGGATTCAATGTATCGCATGATGATCAGCGAAAATGAGGTGTGTCTGCATAAATGGCTGTGGATTGTCGAGATCGTTATCGACAAAATGGGCCTGACAGCTTTTAAAGTCCCCAGTCGGAAATAGCAGTGGGGATTGAATACCCCCTTAAATCTTTTACTACACAACATTTTTTATTTGAATTTATGTAACAAATGTGAGCGACGCTGGCATTTTAGCGGATATTTTGAACATTTCTCACAGAGCTGTTGGCACTCAAAGGGTTAAGATTTCTTTTTTTGTATCCCTGTCCTTTCCCTCTGTCTATACTGGTGGAATGAGAAACAAATAGAATGCTAAATTAGGCAACAACCATGTAAATTGCTGTTTTTTCAAGCTTATAATTTTTCTATTATCTAATCTTAAAAAAATTATAAATCTCTGTATAGTTTTAGTAGCTAATATGCTGATTTGTTAATAAACTTATACTGAACCATTTTATATGTGTATATATATATATATATATATATATATATATATATATATATATATATATAAATAAATGTATAAATTAAATATACAGGTAGTTGTTTAGAACATAAACTGCGGCAAGTTTAGTGGTTTTAATAAAGTGGTTTATATTTGCAACGGTTCCCAGCACTTTTCAATAGCTTGAATGCGTGAACATATACAGTATAATGCATCACAATATCTAAAATATTAACGTGACCAAATAGGGTACAGTACAGTATGTTTATTTTTCTTCCTTGGTTCCAAGATCAATCGTACGGGTGAATTGGGTCCTCAAATCAAACACTGAATTGCACTTGACCCCGCTGCTATGCAAGGAATGCCAAAGATATGGAAGAGCAACGACATCAGCATTGCAACAAAAACATGACTGGTCAATGCAATAATCTTTCCTATTGCCACCTGTGCATGTAAAACCTGGACACTAAAAAAAGCAGATCGCAGGAAAATAGATGCCTTTGAATGATACACATTACTGGAAGCGAAGATCACCAAGCAATGTCTTTCATTCTTCGGCTATGTCATGCGGGCCAACTCCTTAGAAACAACAATAATGCTCGGTCTCAAAAGCGGGTCAAGGAAAAGGGGACGTCAACGTACACGATGGTTGGACATTGGCAAAGCAGACACTAACATGCAAATTAAGGACTTAAAAGAAACAACAAGAGACAGAACAAAGTACTTGTGTAGTTTCACGGAGCCCGATATATCGATGCGATATCAGCCGATATATATCGATGCGATCTGAAGCAATTTTTGACCTGTTCATAACCCCACTATCCACTACGCATGGAGTTGATTTTATATAGTGTGGTGAGCGCAGTAATCCGCTACGCTTGCCACGCTTTGGGCTCGGTGGCTCGCTGCGCTCGCCACACTATATAAAATCGAATCCATGCGTAGTGGATAGTGGGGTTATGAACAGGTCAAAAATCGCTTCGGATCGCATCTATATATTGGCCAATATCGCATCCGATATATTGGGCGATATCGCATATTAGTTTCCTGTGAAAAAACCTATGTCGACCTCGCGACCTGTCAACCTAACCCATGTCAACCTTACACATTTGTCGACCTAAACCCATGTAGACCTTGTCCCATGTCTTCCTAGACACCTGTCGACCTTCACACATGTCGACCTAGAACCCTGTCGACCTTTCTGCCTGTTGACCCAATGGTGTCGACCTAATGACTGTCGACCTAAGTCGGGTCGACAATACGATCCACACCCGAGGAAACATAGGCCGGTACTTGTTTCCTAGCACGGCCACACCGATTAACATCGGGGTGGTCGTGTCGGAAAAATCGGGTCGATCGCATCGCATGCGATTTGGTCGCATGCGATGCGATCGACGCGACCGACCGATTTTTGACCCGTTTTTTTTTTTTGATGAAATGTAAATCGGGTCCCTGGGACACGATTTTACATTGGATTCAGTGTAAAAATATTCCCAACACCCCCCAAATTTAACGGCGTACACCCCACCCCACGATAGACGCCAACCCGAAGCGTGGCGAGCGCAGCGAGCCCGCGAGGGGCGGCGGTGCGCGTCCTCCGACCTTTTCATTCCCCTACTATCCACGTCGGCGTGGAGTTGAGAATAGAATAGTGTGGCGAGCGCAGCGAGGCGAGCGCAGCGAGCCCCGCGAGGGGACGCGGATACCTTCACAGGTAAACGCGTCCCTTTGCGGACTTCACAGGTGTCCGCGTCGCCACCTGTGAAGGTATCCGCGTCCCCTCGCGGGGCTCGCTGCGCTCGCCACGCTTCGGGCTCGGTGGCTCGCTGCGCTCGCCACACTATTCTATTCTCAACTCCACGCCGACGTGGATAGTAGGGGAATGAAAAGGTCGGAGGACGCGCACCGCCGCCCCTCGCGGGCTCGCTGCGCTCGCCACGCTTCGGGTTGGCGTCTATCGTGGGGTGACGACGGGGACATCTATAATGTGAAATGGGTCATATTGGCCCATTTCACATTTTTCACATTTTTTTCACTATTTCAATGTAAAAAAATATTTTTACATTGAACCCGATGGAAAAATCGGGGGCATCGCGTCGTGACCATTGTTAATGGTCCCGACCGACGCGATGCCCCCGATATTTTACCTTTCCCGACACGTTTCAATGTTAAAATATTTTTTAACATTGAAGCCTATGGGGAAATCGCGGGCATCGCGTCGGTCGCGTCGGGACCATTGTTAATGGTCCCGACCGACGCGATGCCCCCGATATTTTGTCCTAGCCGGCCAAATGGACCTGATTTCAAAGGAAATCGGGTCCATCGGGGTAATCGTGTACCTTAACTTAAGGTACACGATTACTCCAGATTGTGGCCGTGCTAGGAAACAAGTACCCATAGGCCTCTTTGAAATGCAACTCTGAAACACCAGTTTAGAATCCCAACACCTCACCTTGTTCAGATTGACCTTAAACCTCTCGGAGACATCTATAAATCAATACCACTACTAACTCAATTACTGCCTGTGTTACTTTTCTGTGAATCTGGTTAATTTACATCTAATGTACAGTAACTGTGGCATGTGTTCAAGTCTCAGCTAATTTATTTATTTGCAACTGGACGAAAATTTTATTTTCTGGATAAAGAGCTATTTTACAACCTTTCTCGTTTTCTGCTTGTCATATGTACAGCTGATATAAAAGGGGAGGAGGCCCGGGGCCCCCACTAGGCCCTTCCATCAGACTTTGGCATGGGTAATTTGTACCCCCTACCCCTTTCTCTCAGCACCCCTGATAATACCACACAGTAATTCCCCTTACACATGACACACATTATTAATGTCCTTATAAACATAATGCCCCTTACACATTATGCCAACCTTTATTAATGCCCTTCATACACATAATGACACATATAATGCCCCTTACACATATGTTGCACATTATTAATGCCCTTATACACATGACACACATAATGCCCATTACACATATAATGCATATTATTAATGCCCTTATACACATGACACACATAATGCCTGTTACACATTTGTCGCACATTATTAAAGCATTTATACATGACACACATATGCCGAACACTATTGCACAACCAACCCACCCACAGACAGCACTCGCACAGCCGCTAACACTGTGACCTCTGCCTCTGCTTAGATACAGATGTTTCCTCATACATCTTGACTCAATAAGCCATGCAGCTCCTGGCCAGTTCTGCTAACGTTGGGTGCCTATTTTTGCTGAAAATTCATCTTATTTGCATTGGTTTGTGACCAGGACACACAAGGAGCTTCCGATGATTAAAATGATATGCAGCATGCCTATATTCTGTGTGTGATTGTGGCTGTACCTGAATACAGAATGCTATGTTACAGTGATTTCCATGAATACACTTTTTAATTTGCAGATACCGCTAAAAATTCCAGCGACGTTCACATTTGTTATATGATTCAAATAAAAAATGTTTTGTAAAAAAAAAGATTGTATTTCCTATATAAAGCAAGATTTACAGGTCATTATGATGAATAAAAATGTTTGGCCATTTTCAAATCAATTTTGAGAGTTTCACTTGGCACTCAAGGGGTTAAAAAGTAAAGTTGCTGTAATCTAGAAATACTGACTGAAAATTTACAGTACGTTCTCATGTAACTAGTGGAATTAGCATATTAGTATCTTAATTTGACTTTAAATTTTATCAAAAGTTGTTTTCTAAATAAGCTCTTCAATGTCCAAGGCATGTTCCCACATGGCTTTTCACTACATACAATGGGGCAGATGTATGAAGTTTTGTTATGGGGGAGAAGGGATATCAGTGCACGTTATGATACCGCTTCTCCCCATGTATGACGGAGCCAGCGTGCGGTAAATGATAGCAGGCCGAATGTATGAACGTTCAGCTTTGCTGACTATTCCGCCGGCTGCCGGTTTTGGATTCACCAGCAGCAGGCTGGTGAAGCTCTATCTAAACAGCAGGGACAGCGATGTCCCTGCTATTAGCTCTGGGCTGCGGTGGGGATCTCGCGTGAGCAGCGAGATCCCGCGCATGCCCAGTCGAGTCGCCCGGGGACAGGAGACAGCGCATCAGTGTAAACTGATGCGCTATCTCCAGGAGGGGACAATGCCGGAGGGGGGATTTAGCGCTCCCCGGCTTCAGCAGACAAGATGTTAATACAGTACATCTTGTTGATGTCCCTTCCTGCTTCGCCTCGCTAATGAGGCGAAGCAGGAAGTATTATAGCGGCGCCCCAATGTCAGAATATCACAAATTCTAGAGTTTTTTGGGGGAAATCAGCTTCTGGATACATCTGTAATAGTTAGTATAACTGTACCTACTATCTATAATGAACCAACATCACTGGTTAAGTAACTGGGCTGCGTCAATCACAAGTTACTGTAGCATCTGCATACGCCAATCAATTTAATGGCAGAGCTGGGTTCTACCCTCCTCCATAGGCAGCTGAGTTTTAATGCCCAAATTCTGCTGTGCTGTTCTGGTTTATGCTTGTTGGATATAATGAACAACAGCAGCACCATTTATTTCCATCACCTAGCAATAATCCATACTAGAAATCCAAGCCACCTGCTGCAGCAGCTTGGGTGACATAGTTTCCCTAGGAAACCACTGCATAGATAATGGTGAATGTGGCCTCTGCTGATGGTACTGTCAAGCAGAGGAAGAGCTGGTTGTGTTGGTGGGAAGTAGGAACAAAGCAGTCAGGCTGGAAGGTCTGCTGCGGTAAACGCTATAAAGCTGAGGAAGGAAGGGGGGTGCTCATCCTGGGTGACTCACACAGCACATAGAATTTACTAAAAATCTTTAAGGGGGCATGGCCATGTGTTCCAGATTTGTCCATTCTCCCCAATACCTGGGCCTGTACTTGACACACTGTGCCTTATAGCGAGTGTCATGTAATGCAGTGGCAATCCCGTTGTTTTCAGCCATCAGAAATCCCATGTCAACATCTACCTGTATGCTGATTTGGATGCATTTATGGTACTAGTGTATTTGCGGGGCACCCAATTTACATACGTACGGCACCGTAGGAAAATCGCATCGTATCGCATGCAATTTTGCGGTGATATGCGATTTTCCTTAGTTCATTTAGTTCATAGTGCACCCCTGCCCGCGGATCGCATCACATGCTATTTGTGGTGTGATGCGATGCGATGTGATTTTTCATTGTATATGCACCCATGTGATGAGATGTGATGGGTACTTCATTTTGAAAGCACATGCATACCATGCATACCCCTACTATCCACGTCATCCCGAAATGTGGTGAGCGCATCGAACCCAGCGAGGGGACACAGTTATGCGTCCTCCCAACCTTTTCATACCCCCCCCTATCCATGTTGGCACGGAGTTGTTTTTATAAATGGTTGAGCGCAGCGAGTCCCGCGAGGGGACGCGGAATACATGTAAAGTAATCCGACGCCCCTCGCGGGGCTCGCTGCACTCGCCACGCTTTGGGCTCGGTGGCGAGCTGAGCTCACCACACTGTATAAAGTCAACTCCTCCGCATCGTGGATAGTGGGGGTATGAAAAGGTCGGAAGGACGCGTAACCACGTCCCCGCGCGGGGCTCGCTGCGTCCGCCACGCTTCGGGGTGACGTGGATAGTGAGGTGTGTATGGATGCTTTGAAAATGAAGTACCATCACATGTCATCGCATGGGTGCTTATACAATGAAAAATCGCATTGCATCGCACTGCAAAATTGCATGTGATGTGATGCGATTTCACTATGCAGAATAGCCTACTAAGAAAATAGCTTAGTGAGCGCCCTGCAAATACACAAGTACCACATTTATGCAACTGCATCTACTCCAGTTCTCCTTTGCGAGATCAGATGTCATCATTGCCATCAGCATTTAAGTTATTTGCACTATAAGGTGCAAGAGATCTTACTGAGATTGGGCAGATCTATGCATTAATTTATCTCAGAATAGCTCAAATCTTTGTCTACGCAACCATGGTACACTTTCAGTACATGTGGATGCTCATTTGCAACCCAGTAATGTCCATTCGCCCCACAAGTGAAGCAGCTGAGATGCTGACAATTAATTGGTAAATTTACTAAGATGTGAGTTCTATTGAAGATGGGATGTTGCGCATAGCAAACAATCAGATTCTATTAATTATCTTCTAGAAGGTGCTAAATAAATAAGTAGATTCTGATTGGTTGCTATGGGTAACATCCCACCTTCAATAGAATTCCCATTTTACTAGATTTACCCCTTAGGCATGTATTCAATGCTCCTATGTCGCCGTAAATAACGGTGAGTGTGCATGTTTTTTTGAGAGTAGTGAACTTTTCTTTCCTATTTTGTGCTTCCCTGTATTCAGGTCTGTTGCTTCTCCAAAAATATTTTGCGAAGCTAACTCAGTTCACCCTGCACTTCTGCCCGGTGTTCGCAATGTCTGTTCAATGAGGATTTTAGTGTCTCTCTCAAAAAGTGTATTCAATGCACAAATTGCGAGTCCTGCTGGTTTCTTTTTTTAGAAATGTTCTCCATTTTTCCCTCGGCATCTTTTTTAGGTGAACTGTAAGGTTATCTTTGTTAAAGTTGTTATTTTTTTTTGTTTTTTATGGCTTATAAATAAAAAAAAATGTACTCTAATGTATTTATTGCAAGTGCCATAATGCTGTACTTCTATATTAATTTATTTGGAATTTAATAAGTTATTTTAATGGTAACCAATAAGAAATCATTTTGGAATGCTCCTAGTAATTTCCCATGCTTGCTCTCTTCTTCCTCACCTAACCCCCAAACAGGCTTTTAAACACGCTAACAATTATAAAATAAATTAAATAAAAACACAGGGCAAAGAAACAATGCTAAAAGCACAACACAAGGATAAAGGCCAAACAGAACAAAATACACCCGTCTGCACAAACCCAATTAAAATAGTCACACAGCCATTTGTTGTAAAATAAATACTGAACAAAACATTAACCTTTCTAAACCTTTGTAAAAAAAATACACAAATGCGAGGAACACGCTGCTGAGATGAACACCCTGCTCAGGAATATCCCAGTCTGAGCAGCTCACGCCGAGAGCAGGAGAAAACAGATGTCTCCAGTTACAGCACTCCCATTTGAACTCGCATAATTATGCTAAGTTTGCAAAAGGGGCTGGCGAGCTGGCCACAAGTTGAATACTGAGGAAGTCAGAAATGAGGAGATAAGAAAAAGTGCCGAGCACTTCAGCGAGATCACAGGGACACAGAACAGTGAGCGGTGAGCCAGACTCTCAAAAAACATTGAATACTCCTCTTAGAGTCACTCGTAAAAGTTGCGCATGAGTTTGCAATGGATGCTCAGTTTGCTAAACAATCTCCTGATTCGTCTATATTCAAAATTGCAATTCATAATCATACCCAATATGCATTTCAGGTCACAATGTTGGGCTATGTTTACTATAGTATTGTACAGTATATGTGCAACAATAGAGATTAAAGATATATATGTTGTCCTCCATACGTAAAGAAGGAGTAACTGTCAAACTAATGTCAAGTTCTACATCAGTTTTATGGACCAGTTCCTCAACTATGGTAGAGATTGAGTATCCCTTATCCAAAATGCTTGGGACCAGAAGAACTTCGGATATTCGATTATTCCGTATTTTGGAATATTTTTATATTTCAATGAGGTATCTTAATGTATCGTTCATTTTTGGTGTATAAACATATCAAACACATGAAATGCACACAAACATATTTTATTTGTGCATGAAACAAGGTTTTAAAACATGGAACAAAGTTTATGTACAATCTTAGACACTGAATTTGAATGCCAAGCAATCATTTTCTTGCACATATTTAGTGCCAGTTATCTGTTATTTCCCCAGTAGTGCCAGTTACAGATGTACCCAGTAGGTTTTTAGCAAAAAAAAATTTCCGCGCATACCACTTTGCATTAGGTGCATGGCAGTGGTGCCTCCAGCGGAGCATCACTGGCACACTACCTTTAGGGGTCCCCCCATCACCCCCCCTCCTGTCTCCTCCCCACCCCACACCCCCTCCGCTCTGGCGAACATACGCCGGAGCTCCCCTGCTGCCAGCCTCCATTCACTGTTTGCATCAGTGACGTAGGCGGCAAGCTCGGGGATGATCGGCGTGGCTCGGAGGATTCGGGAGAGTTCAGGCACCCAAGTCCTCCCGAGCCACCGCAAAACATCCTGAGCCTGCCGCCTGTGTGATGACTGACAGGCGGCAGGGGGAAGCGGCAGAGTGGAGGTGAGGGGTGGAGCGGAGGTGAGGGGGGAGGTGGGGGGTGGCTTCCTACTATCTGTGGTGGGTTTTGCTGGGGCAGGACAAACCTGCCCCAGCAAAACCCACCACTCAAGGGGTTAATAAACAAGATAAAAAGATATTCGGCAGACACAAGGGTATCATGTAAAAGTATATAATCTACAGCTACAGTAGTTTATAAACAGTGCTGTAAGAACTAAAGTTACAGTATGATACATTAAAAATATAACATTAGAAAATGAATTTCCTGTACTGCTTGAATAAACGTTGCTTCTTCTATGTTGTTGACAGAAATAATCTTATATGGCTAGCACTTGGGTGCAGTACAGCATGCTATTGCTCAAACTGAAGACATCATAATGGTATTGATTTTTTAGGAAATGATTGCAGTATATTTATAGATGCTAGGTTCCATTTTCCTTGAAGAAGAACATACACAAACTGAGTTGAATCAGGGGTCAAATTCATGGTTGGACCCAAAAGCAATTGAAATTTTCAAGGCTACGGAACTGATAAAGTAATTCGGTACTTGTGAGTTATCCGGACGCCCGATTTCAAAATCGGGTCGGATCGGGCACATCGCATCGCATCGCATGCGACCATCGGATGCGATGCGATGCGATGCGATGACCCGATTTTTCCATAGGAATCAATGTTAAAATGGACTGAGTCCATTTTAACATGGAATTCAATGGGAAAAAGGGGTCCTTTTCATACCCCTACTATCCAAGTGGGCATGGAGTTGGATATAAACCTGTGGCGAGCGTAGCGAGCCACCGAGCCCGAAGCGTGGCGAGCGTAGCGAGCCCCGCGAGGGGACACGGAATACCGTCCCCTCGCGGGGCTCGCTTCGCTCGCCACGCTTCGGGCTCGGTGGCTCGCTACGCTCGCCACAGGTTTATATCCAACTCCATGCCCACTTGGATAGTAGGGGTATGAAAAGGACCCCTTTTTCCATAGGAATCATTTTAACATTGATTCCTATGGAAAAATCGGGTCATCGCATCCGATGGTCGCATGCGATGCGATGCGATATCGCATCGCATCGTATCTGATTGTATGCCTTAACTTAAGGCATACAATCAAAAAATCGGGCGTCCAGATAACTCACAAGTACCAGTAATTCACAATTGTGTATACATATGCAGACTATTTGCAATAGTGAGGAACATCAACAGCTAGGGCAGAAAAGGGTACTTGTTTCCTAGCACGGCGCCCATCGCATTGTATACCATAAGACTAAATATGGTATGCGATGCAATACTAAATATGGTATGCGATGCGATGTTGTACAATAAAAAATTGTACAAAATACAATGCGATGGTATACAATTTTTCATTGTACAACCACCCGGATGGGTCCTTACAAAGTTAAATGCCCCCCCCCCCCCCACTATCAATGGCAACCCGAAGCGTGGCGAGCACAGCGAGCCCACGAGGGGCGGCGTTACGCGTCCTCCGACCTTTTCATACCCCCACTATCCACGTCGGCGTGGAGTTGATTGGGTGCTGTGCTAGGAAACAAGTATTAAGTAGACATTTGTTCCAAGGGAGGAAGAGAAGAAAGAAGTACTCTGGGTGGGGGCACCCTTATATCACAGACAGAAAGCTTGCTGGTATTGCTATTATCTAAAACATAGAATTTTTATTGGGGAAATTATTAAAACGGGGTTTTGGGTAGTATTTTTCCTTGTCTCAGTATAAAAAGTGACCCCTGACGAAGTCCGAACCTGTGACGAAACGCTTTGGGCGTGGCTTCCAGTGATCCCGACGCTGTGGCGTCTTTGCAGTCCATGTCGATCTGAAGGAGTGGATCCGAGTGAGCGGTTGTTTGATGAGGTTCCTGCCGGCGACTGATCACCGCCTACGGCTGTTTCCATTCTGACCGTCCTGCCAGACTGCCCGTCTACTCCCTGGCAAGCATTGCTGTTTTTACCCTTAAATGTACGTCAGTATTTTATATAAGTTTATAAGTAAAATTGTGTTATATATATTGCTGACTGTGCGCTTCTTTTTGCATATATATATATATATATATATATATATATATATATATATATATGATAAGGCCAGAAGTTCTCGTTTGAAAATACGATACCAGGTGTTCCTAGGTGGTCTCCCATCCTAGTACTAGCCTGGCCCTTTGCTGCTTAGCTTCCAAGGTCGGCAGAGTTTGGGCGGTCCAGCACTGGTTTGATTGTATTGTTTTTGGTCTCCATCTGGTTTGTGGGATCCAAGCAAAGTGTCCTGGTGCAGTGTTGATTGCGGTTAGGGTAGTTGAATTTGTGCAAAAATGAAGGGGGTGTAACTCTTAAAAACTGATTACATAAGTGTGCTCGGTGAGTTAAAAATACCCTACTAAATAATAATGAACAGTGATTGGATTATAATGTGAGTCTATAAGTGCTTTAGAGGCAATAAGGTTGCTGAATAAGGAGAGGAGTGAAGATCACTGGTTCTTTTTTCTTTTTTTCAGTCTTCTTAAAGGAAAACGCCATAATTTATGTTTTCATTCATCCCAAGTGGGTTAATTGTGTTGAGTTTGAAGATCCACTCTCTTTCTTTCCTGGCTAGGGTATTGGTTAGGTCTCCACCTCGTATCCCCAGGTTGACTTTGTCAAGGCCAAGTACTTTCAGTCCTTTGTGATTATCCTTGTGTGTGGTATGGAAGTGGTGGGCTACAGTTGTTAATTTCTTCATTTTTGTCAGATCGGAGTTTGCGTTTCTTATTGTCCCAATGTGCTCCAATATTCGCTGTTTTAGCGGTCTGGTAGTCATCCCGACGTATCTTTGTTCACATGGGCAGGAGATGCAGTAAATGACTTCTTTCGTATTACAATTGATGTAATGTTGTAATTTTACATTCTTTCCAAATCTGTCCTGAATTGTTTTTGCACCATGTATATGTGGGCAGATTTTACAGTTTCCACAGGGGTACGTGCCTGTTGTTATGTTTGTGGGTCTTCTCCATCTTTGGAAATGGCTGGATACTAGTTGGTCACGAAGATTCCTTGACCTCCTCCAGCTCATTTGCACCCGTGGGCTCAGTTTTTTGTTGAGTGTGGTGTCAAGGTGTAATACTTCCCAATGCTTCTGGGTTGCATTCTTAATTAGTCTCCATTCTGTACAGTAGTTGCCCACAAATCTTATCGTGTCATCTTTTTCTTTTGTAGTCTTTTTGTAAATGAGGTCTTCCCTTTTTGTTGTTGCAGAGTTTCTCATGGCTTTTTTTATGGATGTCTTGCTATAGCCTCTGTCCTGGATTCTAGTGGATAGGTCCTTGCTCATGGTTCTGAATTCTTCCTCATCTGAGCAGTTCCTCCTGAGTCTGAGGAACTCACCTTTGGGTATGTTTTCAATCGTTGGTAGGAAATGAGCACTGGTTTGGTGTAATAGTGTATTTGTTGCTGTTTCTTTCCTGTATAGTTTAGTTGAAATCAGATTCTCCTCATTCTTATAGATCATTAGATCCAAAAAGGGTAGCTGTTCCTGACTGATGTTGTGGGTCAATCGAATGTTCAAGTTGTTCTGATTAATGTGTTTGATAAATTCCATCAAGAGGTCCTTTTCGCCTTCCCATATCAGGAAAATGTCATCAATATACCTTACCCACATTGCCACATGTGAGGTAAGGTTTTCGTTCTGGTCATTGAATACATAGACTTCCTCCCACTATCCCAAAAAGATATTAGCATAGGTGGGGGCACAAGCTGCCCCCATTGCGGTTCTGCGTACTTGTAGGAAAAATTGGTCATTGAAGGTGAAGAAGTTATGTTGGAGTACAAATTTGAGGAGTTTGCTGAGGAGTTTGTGAAAGTCCTCCATTCCTTCTGTTCTCATGAAGTACTCAGTTGCCTCTACACCTTGGTCATGGTTTATGGACGTGTAGAGTGACTCCACGTCTAACGTCACCAAATACTGATTGGGTTCCAATTTAATGTCATTCAGGCGGCGAAGGATGTCTGCTGTGTCTTGTATGAATGATGGGAGTTGAATGGCATGATGTCTCAGATGCAAATCCAAGAAGGTGCTTGCTCTCTCCGTGAGTCCCCCAATTCCGGAGACTATTGGGCGTCCAGGAGGATTTTCCATGTTCTTATGCACCTTGGGCAATAGATAGAATGTTGGAATTTTTGGATTATCATTCCTTAGATATTTGTGTTCTCTAGCGGTGATGGTTCCTTCTTGGAGGGCTGTGTCAATGATGCCATGGTATTGTTGTTTGTAGTTCTCCATGGGGTTGAACATAAGTTGTTTATAGCAGCGGGTGTCATGTAGTTGACGATGGGCCTCTTTGAGGTAGTCCTCTTGTGCCCATAGGACCACGCTCCCCCCTTTATCAGAGGGTTTGATTACTACATCCGTCCAGGTCTTCATTTCTTTCAGGGCTGTTCTCTCTTGTCGGTTGATGTTATCTTTTCCATTTCTTGACGATATTTTTGTTGTATGGATTTTATCAAATTCTTTTGAGACGGCTCTCATAAACACTTGGATTTCTGGGCTAATTTGTTCATTTGGGAAAAAAGTAGATTTCTTTTTTACTTGTGGGTGTTTTGATACTTCCCATTGCTGTGTTTCTTGGGAACTTGATTTCAGCATGAGGTCTTCCAATGCTTGGAGTGCTTCCTGCTCCTGGTGCGCTAGTGTTCCTGATTCTGAAAATGGTTCTCTGTTGGTCGTTTTCCTAGGATGGATATCTGTTCCTTGCTCAGTTGATGTTGGGTGAAATTAATGATTTTAAGTTGGTTATCATTGTCTCTCTGTGGGCTGGTGTGATCATCATTTACAGGGGTACATATTGCCTCCTGCGTGTGCTCTTTTCTGGGCCGAGTATCTGTGGGGGTATCTCCCATCTTCCTTTTCTTGTGTTTCTTGCCCCCCCTCCGCATGTACCTGCTCCTGTTTTTTTCCGTCCTTTGTCCTCTGTGCGCTCCCCTAAAAAAGAGGCGATTCTGGTTGATGGAGTTGTATCTCTTCCAACAGTGTTCTGCCTGTTAGGTGGATGTTCATCCTCCTCTTCTGTTCCTGAGGTTTCAGTTTCAGATGTGTAGTAATTGTCTGGGTTTTTAGGGGTTCTTTGTCTTCTCGTTGTCCTTTGCCATCGAAAAATTTGACCTGAGGCAAAATCCTTTCTATCTCTGGCGAATTTGTTTTTCTTTCGATCTATTATGCCCTGCTCATAGGTTTTGAGGTCTTCTTTAGTTTTTTCAAAGCATTTTCAAAGTTTTTTCAAAGCATTTTTGGAACTGTTGGTCTTTTTCCCATCTCTCCAACGCTTTGCCCAGATCTTCCATGTCTCTCTCGCATTCTTCCAATATCAGGTTGTTGTGTTTGGTGAGAATGTGCATGAGATCTGTGGCGCATTTTAGAAGAACTTCTTCCCATTCTTTTTTGAGATTTTCACTTGCTAGATCAAAGGTGGGAAATACTCGTGGTCTTAGTCTCGTGATGAGGTCCCAGTTGACTCTTGTATGTTTATATAGGATATTCTTCAATTTGGTGAAATCTTCTTCCCAGTTGGTATGGGGTTCATTGCTGATTGTTCCACTTGGGAAAATTTCCTCCAAGTTTTCCTGGTTCTTGCGTCTTGTAGAAAGTTCCTCTTTTAAATTAAAATTCATAATGGCTGATATTTTCACCCCTGTTTTTGTTTGTAGGGACAAGGAAAGTTTTGCCGTTCTTTGTGTGTGGATTGCACCATGCTGGAACTCTCTGGAAAACTGGATTTGTCCAGTCGTACAAGTATCAGTATTAGATAGGGGGGAAGGGGGGTAAAGGGAGTTCGAGAGAGTTAGATCCGCACTGGTCAGTAGTAATCAGCCACTGTTAGGGTTATGATTCTGAGGGTATAGTCTCAAGTCTGTGAAGAACTGGCGACAAGTCCTATAGTGGACAAATGGGTCCTGAACACCAATGGTTTAGTGGATATGTGGTGTCCTTTTTATTGGACCACCAGTGGTGCTCCCCTGAGTATATAATGTATTAAGTAGACATTTGTTCCAAGGGAGGAAGAGAAGAAAGAAGTACTCTGGGTGGGGGCACCCTTATATCACAGAAAGAAAGCTTGCTGGTATTGCTATTATCTAAAACATAGAATTTTTATTGGGGAAATTATTAAAACGGGGTTTTGGGTAGTATTTTTCCTTGTCTCAGTATAAGCACTCTTCAAAAATATATAGGTTGATAGTGAGGCTTTTTGCAGCCTGGCAGCTGGTTACACAAGTGTCTGGAGCTTTTTGTGTAATTTTTGTGATCCTCATATATCCCCAATCGATTATACCAACATGCAGGTAAGTTGTTATTTGGGGGGTTATAATCATGGGTCACACCGGAGAGACAGTACAGTAGGATAACCAGTAGCACATGTATAAATGCAGAATCTCTATTTGCCCGTCTTGCTGCTGTTTGACCAGCAGCAGATTTAGGTGTAGATCTGCTGGTGTGTATGGTTGAACTGGTTAGGTAGGTGAACAGAGGTAATGTGTGTGGGCGAGCTGTGGCACAATACAAAACTAATACAGGTGTGTATCTTAGGGGTTTCCGCTGGACAAGTCCAGCGGTTACCTTATCCTGCTGCTGTGATATGTGCTCGGAGCTCCTGGCCGCTACGCTGCTCACTTCCTTGTCACTGTCTCTCAGCTGCGCGCCGGTCACGTGTGTACATCACGTGGTCGGCGATCCCGACGTACGTTTGCTGGGGCGCTTGGTCACGGGAGGTGTGGCTATCTGCTGGGGGAACCCTGTTAGATATTGTGTTTTGCAGCCTATCATCAGCTTGATTGCGTGATTGGCAGCGCGGTCTGTCCTATTGGATCCTGGTAGTCCTGGCCAATCTGGTAAGGGGGCTTGGTTGCCCTGACCTATTAGGTTCCGAGGTGATGGTTATTTTGATCATGTAACGGAAACCTGAGTAATATTAACTTAAAGATTTTTAGCGATGTTATAATTATATTGGTAACACCAGTAGGGAGTCTTGCTCGTTCCAAATCTTTATGTGTTGTTTGTCATGTAATGCAGTGGCAATCCCGTTGTTTTCAGCCATCAGAAATCCCATGTCAACATCTACCTGTATGCTGATTTGGATGCATTTATGGTACTAGTGTATTTGCAGGGCACCCAATTTACATACGTACGGCACCGTAGGTAAAATGCATCGTATCGTAATTTTGCGGTGCTATGCGATTTTCCTTAGTTCATTTAGTTCATAGTGCACCCCTGCCCGCGGATCACATCACATGCTATTTGCGGTGTGATGCGATGCGATGTGATTTTTCATTGTATATGCACCCATGTGATGAGATGTGATGGGTATTTCATTTTGAAAGCACATGCATACCATGCATACCCCTACTATCCACGTCACCCCGAAATGTGGTGAGGACATCGAACCCAGCGAGGGGACACGGTTATGCGTCCTCCCAATCTTTTCATACCCCCCCTATCTACGTCGGCACGGATTTGTTTTTATAAACGGTCGAGCGCAGCGAGTCCCGCGAGGGGACGCGGAATACATGTAAAGTAATCCGACGCCACTCGCCACGCTTTGGGCTCGGTGGCGAGCTGAGCTCGCCACACTGTATAAAGTCAACTCCTCGCCAACGTGGATAGTGGGGGTATGAAAAGGTCGGGAGGACGCGTAACCACGTCCCCTCGCGGGGCTCGCTGCATCCGCCACGCTTCGGGGTGATGTGGATAGTGAGGTGTGTATGGGTGCTTTTAAAATGAAGTACCATCACATGTCATCGCATGGGTGCTTATACAATGAAAAATCGCATTGCATCGCACTGCAAAATTGCATGTGATGTGATGCGATTTCACTAAGCAGAATAGCCCACTAAGAAAATAGCTTAGTGAGCGCCCTGCAAATACACAAGTACCACATTTATGCAACTGCATCTACTCCAGTTCTCCTTTGCGAGATCAGATGTCATCATTGCCATCAGCATTTAAGTTATTTGCACTATAAGGTGCAAGAGATCTTACTGAGATTGGGCAGATCTATGCATTAATTTATCTCAGAATAGCTCAAATCTTTGTCTACGCAACCATGGTACACTTTCAGTACATGTGGATGCTCAATTGCAACCCAGTAATGTCCATTCGCCCCACAAGTGAAGCAGCTGAGATGCTGACAATTATGTGGTAAATTTACTAAGATGTGAGTTCTATTGAAGATGGGATGTTGCGCATAGCAAACAATCAGATTCTATTAATTATCTTCTAGAAGGTGCTAAATAAATAAGTAGATTCTGATTGGTTGCTATGGGTAACATCCCACCTTCAATAGAATTCCCATTTTACTAGATTTACCCCTTAGAGTCACTCGTAAAAGTTGCGCATGAGTTTGCAATGGATGCTCAGTTTGCTAAACAATCTCCTGATTCGTCTATATTCAAAATTGCAATTCATAATCATACCCAATATGCATTTCAGGTCACAATGTTGGGCTATGTATACTATAGTATTGTACAGTATATGTGCAACAATAGAGGTTAAAGGTTTATATGTTGTCCTCCATACTGTACGTAAAGAAGGAGTAACTGTCAAACTAATGTCAAGTTCTACATCAGTTTTATGGACCATTATTTCAACTATGGTAGAGATTGAGTATCCATATCCAAAATGCTTGGGACCAGAAGAATTTTGGATAATCGATTATTCCGTATTTTGGAATATTTTGATATTTCAATGAGGTATCTTAATGTATTGTTCATTTTTGGTGTATAAACATATCAAACACATGAAATGCACACAAACATATTTTATTTGTGCATGAAACAAGGTTTTAAAACATGGAACAAAGTTTATGTACAATCTTAGACACTGAATTTGAATGCCAAGCAATCATTTTCTTGCACATATTTAGTGCCAGTTACTGTAGCTGTTATTTCCCCAGTAGTGCCAGTTACAGATGTACCCAGTAGGTTTTTAGCAAAAAAAAATGTTCCGGGCATACCACTTTGCATTAGGTGCATGCCAGTGGTGCCTCCAGCGGAGCATCACTGGCACACTACCTTTAGGGGTCCCCCCATCACCCCCCCCCCCTCCTGTCACCTCCCCACCCCACACCCCCTCCGCTCCGGCAAACATACGCCGGAGCTCCCCTGCTGCCAGCCGCCATTCACTGTTTGCATCAGTGACGTAGGCGGCAAGCTCGGGGATGATCGGCGTGGCTCAGGGGATTCGGGAGAGTTCAGGCACCCAAGTCCTCCCGAGCCACCGTAAAACATCCCCGAGCCTGCCGCCTGTGTGATGACTGACAGGCGGCAGGGGGAAGCGGCAGAGTGGAGGTGAGGGGTGGAGCGGAGGTGAGGGGGGAGGTGGGGGGCGGCTTCCTACTATCTGTGGTGGGTTTTGCTGGGGCAGGACAAACCTGCCCTAGTAGGTTTGTCCTGCCCCAGCAAAACCCACCACTCAAGGGGTTAATAAACAAGATAAAAAGATATTCGGCAGACACAAGGGTATCATGTAAAAGTATATACTCTACAGCTACAGTACTTTATAAACAGTGCTGTAAGAGCTAAAGTTACAGTATGATACATTAAAAATATAACATTACAAAATGAATTTCCTGTACTGCTTGAATAAACGTTGCTTCTTCTATGTTGTGGACAGAAATAATCTTATATGGCTAGCACTTGGGTGCAGTACAGCATGCTATTGCACAAACTGAAGACATCATAATGGTATTGATTTTAAGGAAATTATTACAGTATATTTAGAGATGCTAGGTTCCATTTTCCTGGAAGAAGAACATACACAAACTGAGTTGAATCAAGGGTCAAATTTATGGTTGGACCCAAAAGCAATTGAAATTTTCAAGGCTACGGAGTACGGAACTGATAAAGTAATTCACAATTGTGTATACATATGTAGACTATATGCAATAGTGAGGAACATCAACAGCTAGG
This sequence comes from Crinia signifera, assembly GCF_055691185.1. Classification (NCBI taxonomy): domain Eukaryota; kingdom Metazoa; phylum Chordata; class Amphibia; order Anura; family Myobatrachidae; genus Crinia; species Crinia signifera. The sequence goes on from NC_139219.1 coordinate 206,438,496, forward strand.
GCAGAAAAGGGTACTTGTTTCCTAGCACGGCACCCATCACATTGTATACCTTAAGACTAAATATGGTATGCGATGCTGCGCGATGTTGTACAATAAAAAATTGTAAAAAATACAATGCGATGGTATACAATTTTTTATTGTACAACCACCCGGATGGGTCTTTACAAAGTTAAATGCCCCCCCCCACTATCAATGTCAACCCGAAGCGTGGCGAGCACAGCGAGCCCACGAGGGGCGGCGTTACGTGTCCTCCGACCTTTTCATACCCCCACTATCCACGTCGGCGTGGAGTTGATTGGGTGCTGTGCTAGGGAACAAGTACCCAGAAAAGAAACAACAGTAGGGGTGCGGTATGCAGGCCAACAGTCGGGATTCTGATGGTCAGTATACTGGCATCAAAATCCCGACAGCCGGTACTCCGACAGGGGAGCATGCACAACAAAGCCCCTTTGCTGCGCTCTCGGCCGTCAGGAGATCATCCGGCACCCCTTCTTCCCATATTCCTTAACTATAAAAGATTCATGACTTTAACTGGTATACTGTATCTTACCCTGCAAAGGAAGCCTGTCCCCCACCATATGTCACTAATGTAAAAAAAAGGGGGGGGGGGGTTTCCTCTTTCTAGCACAGGGTGCCAAAAAAGTTACGGCTTTGTCTATAGGAATAGGAATACTATTTAAATATACACTACATATAGGGGCTGATTCTGGTTCATTCGCAATTTACCGATATTGGCCGCTGCCACGATGAACGGGGTTTGGGCATGCACATTTGTGCACATGTGCAAATCCCGACTGCAAAGGCCTCTGCTATTTACACTGTCGCCGGCAGTTTGCAGCAGGGAGAGAGGGAGGGGGCAGGCAAATGGAGGCGGGTGCCCCATGATAACGCTGGGTGTTCCCATGCAAATATGGGTGGGACAAAGTGTGCTGGGGGTGGTACATTTACTTCACTGGTTTCTGGCTAGCTGTCAGAGTAAAAAAAAATCGGTACTTGTGTATTTTGGCGGCGCCCCCGATGTCCGTCGTACGACGAACAGATCGCATCGCATCGCATGCCATGCACCCGATGGCATACGATGCGATGCGACGCGATTTTGACCCCCTATACGACCAAAAATCGTATAAGCACCCTAAAGGGTGCTTTTGAGCACCCAAATGGGTGCTTACAATGTTAAATGCACCCCCACGCCACCCCCCCACTATAAACGTGAACCCGAAGCGTGGCGAGCGCAGCGAGCCCGCGAGGGGCGGCGGTACGCGTCCTACGACCTTTTCATACCCCCACTATCCACGTCGGCGTGGAGTTGAGAATAGAATAGTGTGGCGAGCGCAGCGAGCCACCGAGCCCGAAGCGTGGCGAGGGGACGCGGATACCTTCACAGGTAAACGTGTCCCTTCGCGGGCTTCACAGGTATCCGCGTCCCCTCGCGGGGCACGCTGCGCTCGCCACGCTTCGGGCTCGGTGGCTCGCTGCGCTCGCCACACTATTCTATTCTCAACTCCACGCCGACGTGGATAGTGGGGGAATGAAAAGGTCGTAGGACGCGTACCGCCGCCCCTCGCGGGCTCGCTGCGCTCGCCACGCTTCGGGTTCACATTTATAGTGGGGGGGTGGCGTGGGGGTGCATTTAACATTGTAAGCACCCATTTGGGTGCTTAACATTGTATAAGCACCCATTAGGGTGCTTATACAATGTTTAATCGCATCGCATCGCATCGTATGTCATTGTATGCCATGTACAATGGCATACAATTTCAAAATTGTATGCCATCGTGCACTATCGTACGATATCGCGTCGTATCGCATACCATCGTATGCGTTATGGTATGCGATGCGATGGGCGCCGCCAAAATACACAAGTACCAAAAAAACTCCATTACAAACATTCATTAGCACATCATGTCAGTCTGGATTGTTTGAATCCCAACTGTCGCTTCATCAACTGGCACACCAACAGTAGTGACATGCATTTTACCAACCATCCCACATTAATACCTCCAAACAGTCACTTCCTGTCAAAACATTACTCTATGAAATCATCATTGCAAGCAAGATTGCAGCAGCACATTGACGCATGCATGCGCATCGTGATCACATCACATGGGTAATCTCATGATAATTTCTCTGTTGCACGAACATTGGCCATTACATACACACATGCCCCAAGTCAAAATTCTCAATTATTTTGGGGATCCAAGTGGAACCGAGTCTCAGCTTCAGTCTATTGTCAGTTCAGAACTTTTAAAAATTGAAGGATTTAAGAACTGATTTCGTGTTTTGGATTGCATGTAATCAGGTAGAAAATTACATGATCTTAGCTGTATTTCTTATTTTTTTTAACACTGTTTAATGGAAGCCAAAACCAAACCAAAAATCAAGTCATATGCAAAACACTTTAGGGTGGTTTTGCCAAAACAAAAATGAATTAATAATATCCAAACCAAAACCAGTAAATGGGGTTAGCACACACCTCTGGTTAGTAATTATATTGTTAACATTTTCTTTTATAATTGTTATTTCATTTTTTTTAGTTTACTTATTATTTTTTATTATAACAGTTTCAAAATCCTAGGATCTGATTTTTGTTTTACATATTTTACTAAATGCACAATGTATTGTAAGTAACATTAGGAAGATTGAGATACCAAACACAGGACAGTGTATGTAGGTTTAGTCGGAGCCTTCCCAAATGTAGAAATACAGTACACAAATGCTGTATATGTTAAAATTTGCATAAATATATTTTTGCATGGAAATGTGAAACACACAATTTTGTTATTAGTAGGATGGATTGACAAATGTACCATTGTATGTTATTTGAATTTGGTCATTTAAAACAGTGAACAGTTGGTTGTAATTACACCTGGCATATGCATTAGACAAGTGCTAATGATATTTTACTCAGCGTACAGACCCCTCTCATTCACTGCCGGAGCTCACCAGAATGTCCCCGCTGTCGAGCGCTGGTTGAGAGGGACTTCATTAGACTGGGACGCGCGAGTGTCTCACACGCACGTGCGTCCCAGTCACCCGGCGGCTGGGCGGTAGCCCAGCCCGTCTCCACTTCAGGGAGACGGGCAGGGTTAGGGGTTTGCAGGGGGCGCCGGGGGTGGCGGGGACCAGCAGGGAGGCGGAAGGGAACGTCAGGGAGCTCCGTTGGAATGGGGCACGCATCAGTCTCGTGCGGGCACGCCCTTCTGATGGATGGCGGGGCCTGGTGATTCTATCACCAGTCCCTGCAAGCATGAGAGGGGCTCCATCTGTATACCAATATGCTGGTGACTGAAGGTAAATATGTAAATGCACTTTTTTGTAATAGACATTTAAATCTGCCCTTTGGAACATTAATGAAAGCTATGATAATAAAACTTTTCGTACATAGTTGAAACCAATTTGCAAACTGAGAAAACAATGTACAGCTATGTTTCTGAGATTTGCATTCTACTGTTGAACATAACACAGAAGCTGCCCTCTGCTCTGGCTAGCAGGTACTTCTGGATGCCATTAGACAGAAGATGGAACCAGAACTGGTACTTCATACTATCATTATATGTTTTGGTGCAGTGGGTAGAGAGACACTCGCCACTTCCCTTCCAAAGAGTCAATCATACAAGAAACTCTGGGTGAGATTTAATAGGATGAGAGATTCAGAAAGTGAGAGATTTGGTAAGAAATCTCCAGTTTTTTTAAAGCGGCAATCATTTACCCTGCAAAACCAGTTTGATTTTGCAGGGTAAATGATTGCCGCTTTAAAAAAAATGGAGATTTCTTACCAAATATCTCACTTTCTGAATCTCTCATCCTATTAAATCTCACCCTCTGCCTCCAAGACTACACGAGGACAAGGAAACAGCTTGATAAATTTTTAACAGTTATTCGTTTTTTGGTGTGTATTAATTAATGGTATAACGTGCTAGGAATATGAATTGATTAATTAATTTTTTTAGTGGAATTTGTGTGTGTGTGTGTTGGTGGTTCTGAAGGGGGGGGAGGTGGGTAATTACTGCTGTGTGAAAAGATATTAATGGGCCCTAGGTGTGTGGAAAACTGCTGGATACTTGGCATTAATTAATAAATGGGTGCTGGGTGGGAATGTAGTAATGAGTGCTGGGGAAATGAATGGGTGCTGGAGGTTAATTTACTAATAGGCGCTGGATGTGAACATAATTTGATTTATGTTTTTTCCTGGCAGGGACCAATGAGTTTTTTTTTCCTCTTAGTGGCCAATGCCTATGTATTTTCCTATTGAGGTACTGTAGAGGTGTTTTTTTGTGGGGGTCACACAATTCCCCCCCCCCCCCCCCCCCCTGTGGGAACCAATGTATTTGTTTTCCCTGTGAGAGCCATTTTGTTTTAATATTTCCTGTCGTGGGCGTAATTTTTGGGCTGGGGGACTGCACTCCATTTTTACAGTTTTTATTTAATCTATTTTTTTTTTACACAGAGAAGCCTGCCCGGATTTGAATGATCCATACAGGCTTCAGGCCAATATGCCTGGAAAATGAGTAGTATTTTCCTGGCGTTTTCTGAATCACCATTTAAATGAATGGTGAAATCCATTGGTATTCTTTTGATGGTGAATTAATTAGTACAATGAAATACGAATGAATACACCGTTCGTAAAAGAATAGAAACAGCTGTATACTTTATTTAAAAAATACGAATTTAAGGTCGTATATGACATCAAATGGCTATGAATACACCTATTCGTAGCGATTCTATCTTAGTAAATTTCCCCCAATGAATCATCAAAAGTGTGCTTAACAAGTATGGCATATAATAAGCCACTGCTTCTGAAGTGACATTTGTAGCTATTTAGCACAAAATCTAGAGCGTAATTTGAATTCTGTTAAAGTAAACTGTGAAAATAAAGAGAAAAAGTAATTAATGAAACGTCGAACAGCCACCAGACTATTACAAAGTAGAGTAGTCCAAATGGCAAAAATATTATAAGATCAGCAAAATAAAATGTCTATTTATAGTCATTCCCCTCAGTTCCCAGTAGTTGATAGATACAGGGTTATAGAGGATAATCCTTTCTTTAACAAAACAAAAATGCTTCAGTGAAAGTAGAATATATACAGGTCGAGTATCCCGTATCCGAATATCCGTTATCCGAATTATTCCGAAAACCAGAAAGTGAAAAAAAAATTTTTTTTTGCTAAAAACTCACTGGGGACATTTGTAACAGCACTACTGGGGACATGATATGTAACTGGCACTATATATGTGCAAGAAAATGATTGCTTGGCATTCAAATTCAGTGCTGAGATAGTACACAAATTTTGTTTCACGTTTTGAAACCTTGTTTTTTGAACAAATAAAATATATTTGTGTGTATTTTATGTGGTAATAAAATATATTTGTGTGTATATTATGAGTTTATGCAGCATAAATGCAAGATACTTCAAAATACATCATTGAAATATTAAAAATTTTTCCTAAATACGGAATAATCCGTTATCCAAAATTCTCCTGGTCCCGAGCATTTTGGATACGGGATACTCAACCTGTATATATATTTTTTAAATGCTCTTTCTAAAACCTCTTCATAATGCAGTTTAACATTGTTTGAGTTTCGGGTACAGTGACAAGATGAACATGCAAGACCATTGGTCTTGTCCAAGAGGGCTTCTTTATGCAGAAATGTTCCAATGTAAAATCAGAAAATACTATGTATCCCAGATACTAAGGGATTAAGTTTCAAAAGCTTCTAAAAGTGACAAGTGGTGAGGTTGCCCATAACAACCAGTTAGATTCTGTATATCATTTCTCTAATGCATCATAGATAATGATAGAAGGAATCTGATTGGTTGATATGGACAACATCACCTCTTTTAGTTTTTAAAAGCTTTAGTAAATTTACATCTAAATGTAACTTAATGAAGACTTTCTAAAACATCATCACTGAGAAGCAATAGTATTGTCTAATAATGAATTGTTTAATCATATTGTTTATACGGAAAGGTAGATGTTAGAGAAATAGACATTCCTCGTTGACATACAAGTCAGGCTGTACTGTTGTTCAAAGTGTGAATTGTATTGATTTGTCATCCTTTGCAGGCTATGGAATCTCCATTGTAGTGCATCATCAAAGCAATGTGGATGGTACATATTTGATGCAAATTTATACAGTGCACAGACTGCAAGAACAGAATTAGAACTTACAACTGAAGTGCTGCCAATATCTGAGTCAATGCAGCTAGGCATACTTTCCAGAAACTGAATACCATTGCTTGCCATCTGTCCTGTCCTTGCTTGTTCATGCAGGTGATGACTATGGCTGTAGTTGCGAGCAGCCCCCGGAAGCTAGATTTACCAGCTTATAATAATATGGGTATCCATGTGACTTCAAGCTCCCCCGCTATTTTTTCCATCTACAGCCGGACCATCATCATTAGTCTTGACACTTGCACCTGTCTCATGCTATGTAGGTGAAATAAATCCTCCAGAAGCAGGCATCTGTACTCCATACAAATGAGTCAGAATAGCAAGGAACTCCCACAATACTCCTATGACACAGATCTCTTGCATGTGTTCCCATGGACTCTGCCCAGTTGCAACCCGGAAATGTGCATTTCATGCAAAGAGAGAACTGGCCAAGATAAATCTGAATAATCTGGATATACTGTATGCAAACATGTGTATGTTCACTTCTGTGCATGTGCTGTATACTAAAATGTATTTCTTGCATCTGTAAAAAAGAGTCAGTTCTACACTCACAAAAGCCAACTTAAGTAAAGAAATCAAGACCATAGAAAACTGGGACTGGGTACTATTGGCAAAAACCGCGGAAGTGTGGCCATGTCTGCTTGAACAAATGTAGGCAAAAATTGTGCACTGGACAGGGGGAGCCAGGAGCACCTCAGCTAAGAACGGGGAGGCATAAGGCAACCATAGCTCCAGCATCAAGCCTGGGCCAGGGTAATTAGCAGGGGTGCTGACAGCTCTGCTTGTTCCGGTAAAATGAGGGAGCATGGCCAATGGGAGGGGCAAGGCCACACCCCTATATATATATAAAAAAAACTTAGCAGGGGCCTGGCAAATGGTATTGCACACCATCTCATGGAGAGAGAGGACAGGCTGCTGCAGGACCTGCCTCTCTCCCCAGCTCAGTTTGCTGGGCTGGGGAGAGAAGCTGCAGTGGCAGTTAGTTCTCTCTCTCCATGTGCCCGGATCTCTGCACTAGGGGGAGGGGGTAACAGGCCCCTGACCCCTCCATCAGACTCAGTCAAAAAGTAACCCCCCCTCTCAGCACCAGTAACCCCCCTCTCAGTACTCAATATCCACCACTTGGTCACCCTGTAAGAATTTCAGTGAAGTCCTTGGAGTTTATTTATCAAGTGTGGGTTGTAAGAATCACAATTGTATTCCCAATATTTAAAAGGGCATTGTTTTTACTAGCCATAATTCTGAATCAATTTTCTGCACAATATTTTAGAGGGCAATACTTCTATCAGCAGTGTTTTGCTAGTAAAAGCCATGACCAAAAACTGCCGTAAAAACACAGTTTTCAGGGTTTTTACCATATTTTCATATGCAGCAGGGGGGGTTATGCCAGTTCTAGATGGCGTAACCCCATAGAAGACTATGGGCTTCCCTTCGCGTCCCACGCCGCTCCGCGCCGCCACCCCCGCCGATCCGTGCTGCTCCTCACCTCTGTCCTGACAGCCTGGACTGCCTGGACCAGTGACCTCCTCCTCCCTGCACCTCTTATGGGTGCAGGGAAGAGGAGGAACCCTGGGCAAGCAGCAGCAGCCGGGTAAGGGTCCAGAGAGGGAGGGGGGACCTGCTGCACATCGCCAGCCACAACACAAAGGACAGCTCTTAATGCAAAAGCTGTCCTTTGCGTTAATAATCACATATGTTAGTGAATATGCAATTATTAACAATGCGAATGCCAGCTATGTGTACCAGAGGATATTTTTGCATCCCGCCTCTAATCTAAAGGTGTGTACACATGGGGGCGATTTTTGCTAATATCGTGGGCAATATGGTTGCTGAGCGACCATATTGGCCGCAATGGGAGTGTGCGGGTGCGCGTTCCTGTTTTTTCCCCGTAGTGATCGCTGATCGCAGGAACATGCTCCTGCGACCAGCTGATTTCCACTGCCAGGCTCCCCCGGCAGTTTATTTTCATCAGTGACAATCTCTGGTCGCTGATGCAAACGGCATACTGAGCGATATATCGCTCGGGGATATATCGCACCGTGTGTACGCAGCTTAAAAGGACATTTTTTACAACTTAACTTGTGAAAATTAAACTGAAACAATCACTAGTAGTGAGTCTACTCTTTGGTATTGGTTGCTCTTGTAGTCTAATGTATTTCTGTTGTCTTTTTATGAGTTATACAGGGATAGACAATGTCTGTCTGTAGAGAACATTTAATGTTACAAGATAAAAATTAATTCTAGAGTGCCCCACCATTACAACATCTAATGTACAAACATTCACCAAAGTATTAATGTTAGTGGCTTCACCAATATTCATTTTTAAGGCTAGTTTGATCATTTGAGATTTGTAAATGTGCTTTAAAACTTTTTACTGTTATTTGACTGAGCAGGAATAGCGTTCATTCAGCAGAGGTCTCATTAAAGGGGTTATTCTGGTCCGTTCGCACGGACCAGAAGATTTGCATGGTGGGCGTATGCGCACGTGCAGGGTCATTTCTGCGCATGTACATATGCAAGGTACGTGTGACCACAGCGAACAGACCTGTTCGCCGGGTGCATGCACCTAAGGCTGTGGGCGGGGGGCATGGGGCAGTGGTGGATAGTCATGCCCATGGGAACGCCCAGTGTTTCATGGGTGTTACCATGTAAATGCTGGGTGTTCCCATGGTAATCGGGCTGTGATGTCGGTGCCAGGGCAGGCAGCTGACATCACTGAATGTCAGCTGCCAGCCCACTTCCTTCCCAAAGTGCTCACAAATTTAAGTGACCTACAGATGGAGCGCCTCTCGGTATTGCTCCGCCAGCGGCAGAATCTGGCCGCTGGCAATCGCCGGAGGAGAGGCGCCCAATCTGACTGAGACGCGCGTGCGTCTCACACGCACGCGCGTCTCAGTTTCCCGTTGGCAGGGGGACAGGAACCCTGTCTGTCTCTGCTTCAGGGAGGTGGACATTGTTAGGGGGGAGGGCAGCAAGGCCGCGGGGACCCAGGGCGACCCTCGGCGAGGCGGCGGGGACCCGGGGGAAGCGCCGCTGTGAGGCGACGCGCGCGCATCTCGTGCGTGCGCAGCCCCCTTACCGAGGTTGGCGGGGGATGGCGGCTGACGAATCTTCCACCATCCCCTGCAATAGCGTGAGGTGCTCCATCTGTAGGAATCACTTAGATATGCGTGCACGCGCAAGGCTGCGGATTTTCAGCCTTACAAATCAACCAGAATAACCCCCTAAGTTTGGAGTAGGTGTAGTATTTGCGAGGCACCTGTGTGAGAGTACTTGATACATTAATTCAGAGTCCACATACTCCAATCTACTAATTTGCACCCAATTATTTTTAATAAGGCATGTCAACATTTTTGTATGTCGACCATTTCTGTGTTGACTATTTGCTTGTGTCTACCCTTTTCAGATATCAGCCATGTGCATGTCAACCTAATGCCTATGATCCACACCGATCCCTAACATCCACTGCAAAAAAGAATGTCTGGGCAGAATATTTATATAGTACTGAGAAATAGCAATTATATTATTAATGCCAACAGAATTCATGTTATAGAGTGAGTGACTGGTGTTGCTTCATAGCGACTATTTCCTTCCCTTCCCTCTAAATCAGGGGTCCTAAAACTCTGTCCTCAGGACTCCTCACAGTCCAGGTTTTCCAGGTCACCTGGCAGGTGCACACTCAGGGCCGGTGCTAGGGTGTCCGGCGCCCTCCTGCAAACCATACATTTTGCGCCCTTTCACATTGCCATTGCAACAAGCTGCAGCCCGATTGTGGGAGTGTACGCAACATGTGATCCTATGGAGGATCTCTGGTGCATGTACATGTATGCATACACCATCTCAGTGCTGTGTCTCAAAATGTTGCAGGCACTAAAGGTGCTCATATAAGCTGCGAGAATCTAATGCGTTATGGGCTAGATCGCATTGCACGGCATGCATGCAATCTGTGTGTGATGCAATCCAAAATCATTGCAGCGTGAATGGCCACCTTTAGGCACATAACCCAGCCCATTATTTAATAAGTGTCTAAATTAATATAAAAACATCTACAATTATTAAAAAAATTGTTATAAACATGTATAATAAAAGACTGTTCTTTTGCTGTTTAACTCTTGTGCAGTCCCTCCTCTTCTATCTGCCTAGGCAGGAAGCTGAGGACACCATTACACCCCTCGTGACTGAGGGGGAAAGGAGGGGAGAGAAGGAGGAGATGGAAGAAGAGGGGAGGAGATGGAAGAAGAGGGGAGGAGATAGAGGGGGTGGAGTTTTGAGGACTGGCAGTGGCACTGGCACAGCACACTGAGAAGCGGGAAGGAAGGGGAGGCGGCACTGCTGCCTGTTCATCATTTGATGACAGCTGACAGGCGCAGGGAGCAATGGGTAGGGGGGGATCCAGACATGACATGTCAACCAGGCATTCACAGACAGAGCTACATGCCTCAGCGCAAGTGTCTGTGAGGAAGAGGGGGCAGGTCGCAGGAGGAGGACAGTGTGTGCGCGGTGCAGGCAGCTGCTCAGCCTCTCCATACTGCCGCCTGCTTGTCAGACAGGCGCTGCGGGCGGCATGCAGGAGGCAGTGACAGTGAGGGCTGAGGCAGGTTTAGCAGAGCAGGGAGGGAAAAAGCGCCTTTTCAGCATGGCGCCTCCCTGCTTTGCAGGAGCTGCTGAGTGGGTAGCGCCGGCCCTGCACACTCATTACTCATTCACACATTTTAAAAGATCCACAGGTGGAGCTAATTAGCTCACTTGTGATTCTGTGAGGAGACCTGCAACACATGCACTGTGTGGGGTCATGAGGACCGAGTTTGAGAACCTTTGCTCCAAATGATTATTTTAACTCCCACGGGTAAGCTGTAAGCTTGTCTCAACAGAGGCTGATTATTTTCATATATATAATTTGATTTTCCCCCATTTGTGTTAGGCAATCAGACTTCTCTGGGAACCATTTTTACTTCCAAAGAGAATTGCTTTTAAAACGAGCGGCAGGGCAGTGCAGTCCAATGTGCTGTCAAGCGATGAAGCTATAACCTATTAGTACAGCACATGTACAAGAGCTGGGACTGTAAAGGAGGTAAATGATGACCTGAGCATGAAAGGAGCTAAATCTTGTTCTGTAATTCATAGGAATGAGGTTGCGGTGTCAGGCACAGATGGATCTGATCTAGCTGTCATTGTATCATTTGCTTAGTGCTTATTACTGGATATCTTTTACATCTAAAGATGAGTATTATTTTTAAATGTTGTGCATGTCATAATTGTAACCATGTCGAGGAGATCACATTCCACAATATGATTTTGACTATACAGTATGAATGTCGACATAGTGGATGTAACCCCTTTTTACCAGTGGATACCTTATTGTAGAGCATGAAACAAATATTTATAATATGTACGGAAGTATATTATGGACTGTTAATATTATTATATTAACAATTAAAAGGATCAGGAAAGGACTTTCATCTGAGCAAAGGAGAGCTGAACTGTAGATTAACGTAATGCAAGCAATAGGCGTGGAGTGGGTTAAACATCCAAGGCTGTGTGTGACCCTTGGGAAGCATATGACTCGGGGAACCAATAAGGATAAAGGGAAGGGCAGAGGTAGCTGAGATATTAGGGCAGGAAAGGGAGGAGTGTTCCTCTCTTTCCTGTGGAGTTTTGGTGAGTGGCTGCTGCTCGTTGAGCTCCCCTTGCCAGCTATTGGTTTGCCCCTATTTTGCATTCTGCTTTGCGGGGTAATATTGCCTGGCCATGCCCGGATACCCGGTCACCCCCTACCTGCGCCCACGGCAATCTGGACAGTGCGCTGGATCCCCCTGACATGTTGCCCGTGGTGCCCACTTACCCTCTGCCTGCTCCCAGCCATCGCTCAAGAGGGGCTGTAGCTGTGGGTTCCGGCTCCAAAGCCATGGCTGCAGTCGTGGCTATCTCAAGGACGGCGGGTGGTCGGAGGGGTGCTGCACTGTGGGTGACATCATCAAGATGCGCCAGGTCCAGCTCCACGCCGCAAGTCCCATTGCCGGTCCCTGGGGGGCATGGCCACATCTAGTGTGCAGAGAGGGGCCGGGTGGCTTATAGCAGGCAGGGGGACATTCACCGGCAGGCTGGAGCAGGCTATGTGCACAGCTGGGCCCGCAGGGGCACCCGCCAGCAGGAGGGGGTCATCGCAGTGGGGGCTGATGGGGGCCTTGGTCACGGGAGGCAGAGGTCCTCAAGCCATGGGGGTTGCTCTGGGTCCAGTTCTGGATCCAGAAGGGGATCTGCGGAGTGGGATACCACTCCTGCCTTTGACCCCTCAGTTCTCTCTGCTGCGCTCTCCTCTGTCGTGGGGGCCCTGGTGCCCCTGGTGCAGACAATGTCTCTGGTTTTGGGACTAGGAGGAGACAGTCCGTGAGCTCCAATAGGGGCCCTGCCCCCAGTTGCTCCCAATTAGGGCTTTTAGGGATATGGGTGCCACGGTGGCTGTCATGGAGGGGAGGTCTGACCCTGATGAGAGTGGTCCCAGTCCCACGCAGAGGTGCGTGCGGTCCCGTGGTCCGGCGCACTGGTCCTCGGGCCCCCTGTTACCTATCCCCACAAGCGATGAGGACTTCACGGATGATGTGGATGCCAACAGCCCCGACACGGGCGACGTTGAGGACGAGGACGCTGATGATGATAGGTGGGCAGCACAGCCAGAGTCATTAGATGAGGCCTCTTCTGAGACGGGGGAGGCATCGTATTCAGGTTCCTTCCTAGCAAGTTCCCAGGTTAGCCACTCCCCCTCTTCTTCGTCCTCTTCGGCAAGTGGGTCAGACGTGGGCAGCGTGGCTAGGGCTCGCAAGAGGGTGGCGAATTACACCAGAAAGAGGCTGGGTGTCTAGTGTGGGGGGCCAAACATAGGAAAGTGTCTGTGCTGTTGCATAGGGAGAGGAAGAGGTGCAATCTCCCCTGGGGGGTTCACTGCGACTACACAGCAGTGTTAAGATGGTTGCGCGAGAGCTGCATGGTTAAGATCGAGAAAGGGGACTTTGTGGATGTATTTAGCTTAACGCTGGGGTAGCCAACTCCAGTCCTCGAGATCTACCAACAGTTAGCGTTTTCCATGGCTCCTCACAGAATCACAAATGAAGTAATTAGCTCCACCTGTGGATCTTTTAAAGTGTGTCAGTGATAAATGAGTGCACCTTTGCAGCAGCTAGTTGTCTGGAAAACGTGGCCTGTTGGTAGGTCTCGAGGACTGGAGTTGGCTACCACTGGCTTAACGGAAGAGTCCAAGAAAGCGTTTAAGGAAGCTAAAGGGAAAGGGGGAATTGGTGCAGAGGCATATAGATCTTATGATAACTGACTGGCTGGCTTTTGCGTGTTCTTGGCCTGTTACTTGGAAGACAGACCCAACAAGCACATGAATGTCATCAGATACATTCACATGTTGCACGATATGCAGCGCAAATACGGCGGCACTGCTTGGCATACCTACGACGCAAGCAGGATTGTCTGCATATATTAGACTTCGGCTGTAAGGACATTGAGGTTTGGATGGAAGTTGCCATGGTGCACTTGGACGTGGCTGAAGGTGCCTGCACGGCCGCTGCGACCGGATATTCCACAGGGGTGACGTGCCGCCCAGGGAGGTTGTGCGCTGGCTCCGGGATCGGCAAAGGGAAAGTGTTATGCTTTCAACAACTCTTCTTGTCAGCTGGGAAAGCGCTGCAGGTTTAAGCATATTTGCATTAACTGCTCAGGTAAACACCCTGCATCTAATTGCTTTGGAGGTGGCCGCCCTAGAGGGGTGTGTGTGGGATCCACCCAGAACCCTGCCGGTGGTGGGCATGCTCGCTAGTGCACCTACTCCAGTCCGGCTGGAGGCAATGGCCAGATGGCTTCGCCGGTACCCGGACAAGGAGGTTGCAGATTTTTTGTTTTGGGGTTGCAGTCAGGGGTTCCAGTTGCCAGTTCAGGGCGAAGTTAGAGGGGGCTTCTTTAGAAACCTACAATCTGCCCGCTCCCTCCTCTCTGTGTTGGGGGAGAAGGTGGACAAGGAGGTACAGTTGGGGCACATGGCCGGGCCTTTTCCACAGCCCCCTGTGGAAGGTTTGGTCATTTCTCGGTAGGGGTTGTCCCAAAGAAGGCCCCAGGGAAGTTCCGCTTGTATTAAAAGGCGGGGTTCTCTGTCAACTACGCCATTCCCTAGGTGTGCTGTCCAGTGGCTTATCAGTCATTCGATGACGCATTGGCTATGGTTTGGTCGTTTGGGACGGGGGCCCTTATGGCTAACACAAGTCGGCTTTCAAGCTGCTTCTCCTCCAGTCCGATGCTTTCAGGTTCATTGGATTCTGCATTTTAATATTATGTTTAAGGCAGATGTTGAGAATGAAGTGGCTTATGCGCTTTCCCATTTCCAGTGGTGGCGCTTTAGGGAGCTAGCCCCTGAGGCTGACCTTGTCGGGGTGCAATGCTCCCCTTTTGTTTGGCAGGTGATTGGGCCAGATTGGAGGGGTTATCTGAGTCCTCAGTAGCGCCTGCTACCCTTAGGCCCTATCGGCAGGCTTGGACTGAGTGGGAATCTTTCTCTGGAGGGGCTGTGCAGCCAGATAGGTGGGGGCATAGGCTTCTTTTTTTTTTCTGTGGCCACTGTTCAGCACAGGCAAATCCAGGGCAGTGGTGGTGCGTTATTTAGCGGGCATATCATTATTTGCTAGGCTTAAGGGCTATACCGACTTCACAAAGTGGTTTTTGATTAACAGGGCGATGAAAGGCTGGTCCTGACTCCCGGCGCCCCATAGATACCACTCTACTCCCGGCATTGCTGGATTGAGTGAGTCGCTGTGCGAACTTCGTGTTTGAGACCCTTCTATTCTGCCTCGCATTCTCCATGGCCTTTCATGAAGCTTTTAGGGTGTCGGAATTTGTCTCTCCCTCGAAGAGAGACAGTGCTGCTGGGGTTGGCGTGCTGTGGGTTAGGATCAGGCATTTTAAAACTGACCAGGCTGCCAGGGGTAGGTGGATGTCGTTGGGCCCGCCTAGTCCTACAGAGATTTGCCCTGTAGGCTCAGTATGCGCTGTTGAGGCCGCCCAGCGAAAGTTCGTGGCTTATACACTACGATGGCTCGCCGGTGACGATATACCAGTTTCGCTGGATGTTATGTCGCTGCCTGTCAGGATTGGGCCTCTCCACCCGGGAGTTTCGGCACCCATTATTTTTATAATGGGGTGGCTACATCGGCTGCTACAGCTGGCCGGTCGATAGAGGATATTACGGCCCTAGGTAGATGGCGCTCTGCTAGCTATAGGAAGTACATTAAACCTCACCTCCTGCCCTGAGCATTCCTGTGCTGGTGTGTTCTGTTTTGGTTGATTGATGAACCTTTGTTACCCCTACCCTTATGTCCACCCTACTCAGGGAATAGCTACGCTTTGCTTTTGGGCCAGTGTCCAGAGTTTTCTCGCCTGACCTGACGTACTGAATTCGACCATTAATTTGGCTCTAGTCTTAATTAAGAGTCCCTCAGCAGGTCCAGTAGTTTTTTTTCTCCGGCTGAGTACACCTTTCATACCTCAATCCCTTCCATTCCCCTGCCTCCCCTTGTTTGTCTCTTCCCTATTGTGTCCTGGTATGGCTTTAAATTGTCATTGAAGCATGTCTTTAGCACCAAATGGTGCTGCAAACAGAATTACAATTTTTTTTTCTTTTTGGCAGATCCTCCAATTATATGTCCCTTAACGTTATTAAGTCCGTACTAACTGCCTTTCTACTTTCTCTCTTTTGTAGGTGTGAGGAACGATAGGTTCCGAGTGTGGGTAGTCGGGTAGTCGGGCACTCCTTTGTCTACTGGGTGGCTAGGTTGGCTAACTCAGGGGAAGGGCCAAGTTTTGATTGCTCCCGTTCCATTAAGTGGTTGGGTGTTCAGGGGATGTCTCTGGGTGCTTTGAAGGCGTTCCTCGTGGTGAACGCCCGCAGGTACGGTTTGCCCGAGGTTTTGGTACTTCATTTAGGTGGCAACGAACTTGGGAAGATGTCCCAGTTGAAACTACGGGCTCTGATCTTGAATGATCTCGCAGCCATTAAAGCAGCATGGCCATACTGCACTTTGATTTGGTCCTTTGTCGTTCCTCATATTTGTTTGAGAGGGGCTAGAGATGCTAAGGTGGTTGACGAGGCCAGGCAGAAGCTTAATTCGGCCGTTGCATGGTGGGTTCTGGCTGCCGGTGGTGCAGTTGTCCCACATGCACGGATTAAGTTTAAGTGCCGTCATCCATTCCGGCCTGATGGGGTTCACTTAGTAAGGGAAGGTTTGTTTATGTTTCTGGAGTATCTGTTTCTGATTATAGCTACGGTGGTTTAGGCTGGTGGCGGGGCTGGGCTCAGAGTCCACGCCTTGGCGGGAAAGAATGGCAGGTTAATCATTTTTAGCCTTCATTATCTGTTTATACAGCGTATATAGATTGTTTTTCAGTGCACTTGCCTATTCATTGACTTAGGCCTTTCGCTCAATCAATCGCTCGGACAGGTGGGTAGTCAATGCAGTAGGTTGAGTGGATACAGCTTGGTAGGGTAGTTATGATTACGTCTGCAATGTGTGGGGTGGAGGTTAGTTAAGTAGCCGTTCTTTCTTGGCCACCATTATTTAATTAGTTTAAGAAATCAATCTAGCTTAAAATTTGATCATAAATCAGCTAACAATTTCTGCCAAACCTATGTCGCCGAGTCTTTATTTCAGGTTTAGTTATGTAAGTTAAGTAATGTGAAATGTTAAACATGCTAGAGCAGGGATGGGCAACACCGGCCCTCCAGATGTTAATGAACTACACATCCCAGGATGCTTTGCCTTAGTTTTGCTATGTGGCCATGCTGAAACTGATGCAAGGCATGCTGGGATGTGTAGTTCATCAACATCTGGAGGGCCGGTGTTGCCCAGCCCTGTGCTAGAGGTACAAACATAAGGTGCTAGGATGTTTAATGTAATATTTAACCCTGAAGTAGTGGCACCATACATGTAATTGTCAACTTTCTACAGAATTCTACAGCTTTCAGGATTTAGCAGCAGCAGTGGAAGGGTTAATGTAGAAGTGTCCATAATGTGGTAAACTGTGGGATTAAGCTTGCAGCCTCTGGGGGGAGGAACCTCAATGAGGGCCAGATGTATCAAGCTTTAAAAAGTGATAAAGTGGAGTGGAGTGATAAAAAACAGCCAATCAGCTCCTAACCCTGCCCAGCCTGTAACATGGAAGTTAGGAGCTGATTGGCTGTTTTTTTTAATCTTTATTTTTTATTGTTTGTTTTCTCACGCAACACCCTGATCTGGTGAACCTTGCCCATCCGAGAGTAACATCCTACAAGAGGAGAAAGTCTGAACTTAAGAAATCTAAGTATTGGTTCTTTTTGCGCCATTGATTATATATCCCATTTCTTTGTATGCTATGTTGTTGAAGTAAAGGTGTATCTTCAGGGATTGTGATCTTAGGCAGCACTGCACCACACATCTTCTGTTATTCTGTTTTAGATTGACTTGCATGTCTGTAAGGTGTCAATATCGTTAACAATGAGTTGGGGGTTGCATTATTAAAGATATTAGGCATACACAGTAGAAGATAATGCAATCAATATCATTCAGAAGCCAATTTCTGAACAAGATTGATGCCAATATCTTCTAGTGTTTATGGGCCTTTATGCCAATGACTGATTTTGCCCATTTTCCGGCATTTGGGAGCAAACCCTCCATTTTTATTTTTTTTTTGTCTTTAGTTTTGCAAAAACCACAATTTGGTTTTAGATTTTTTTGAAAATTAATAAAAACAGCTAAAATCTGTTGGACTGTTGGACCTATTTGTATTCCTATGGTATATATATAACATTTATTTACAGAATTGCAAGTTGCAACGCGGACATACGCAGCCTAGCGAACAGGTCTTAACTAATGTTACACATTAATATACTACTCTCCCCCCTTTCTAGTTGGCTGACACTCTCTTTAGTACACAGGTTCTCAAAGTCAGTCCTCGGGACCCCACACAGTGCATGTTTTGCAGGTCTTCTCACAGAATTAAGTGAAGTAATTAGCTCCATCTGTTGATCTTTTAAAATGTAAATCAGTAATGAGCGCACCTGTCGGGCAACCTGAAAAACATGAACTGTGAGGGGTCCTGAGGACTTAGTTTGAGAACCACTGCTCTAGTACATTTATACAGTGCACCAGACAGTCTGAGTATAAGAGATAAAACCATGTTTTCTCTCCTAAATCTAGTCCGCAAGAGAGATTTTCTGCTTATCCATGATCTATAGTACAAGCAATAATTTATCTTGTGTACATTACTGAATGATACTAAAGGTGCCCACACACGCACCGATCCCGGCGTGCGTTGTGGGCTTAACTAGCACACATAGCATCGCATCGTATGCCTTGTGCATACTATGTGCATGCGATGCTATGCTAGAAAAAGCTAGTACAAAATGTATGTGCAGCACATACTTTTTGTACTATGCGATGAGGTGCCGCGGGAGCGCGCACCCCATCGTATAGCATCGCACCGCTGGGATCGGTGCGTGTGTGGGCACCTTAATTACTGTATGCACCATCATTTACTTTTTGTGAGGCACCACATTATTTCTGTTTACGAATATGTTGCAAATTAGTTATACTCAATAAAAAATTTGTCTGAGCAAAATTGTCAACAATGCCCCAGCAATAGGAGTATTATCGGTACTTGTGAGTTATCCGGGCTGCCGATTTTGTCCTTAAGTTTGGTTAACTTAAGGACACCCGACCGACGCGATGCCCGCGATTTAGCCCCAAATCGGGGGCATCGCGTCGGTCGTGGCCGTTATAAGGGGCCGCGACGCGATGCCCACGATTTCCCATAGACAGTAATGTTAAAAGACACGATGGACCCGATTTCCCATAGACAGTAATGTTAAAAGACGCGATGGACCCGATTTCCCATAGACAGCAATGTTAAAATAAAATGACAATGTGAAATTGGCCAATATGTTTTTTAAAAAAATGTTTCATGGCCCCCCCACCACCGTTAACGCCACCCCGAAGCGTGGCGAGCGCAGCGAGCCCGCGAGGGGCGGCGGTACGTGTCCTCCGACCTTTTCATGCCCTACTATCCACTAGGGCGTGGAGTGAGAATAGAATAGTGTGGCGAGCGCAGCGAGCCACCGAGCCCGAAGCGTGGCGAGGGGACGCGGACACCTGTGAAGCCCGCAAGGGCACGCGGATACCTGTGAAGGTGTCCGCGTCCGCTCGCTGCGCTCGCCACGCTTCGGGCTCGGTGGCTCGCTGCGCTCGCCACACTATTCTATTCTCACTCCACGCCCTAGTGGATAGTAGGGCATGAAAAGGTCGGAGGACGCGTACCGCCGCCCCTCGCGGGCTCGTTGCGCTCGCCACGCTTCAGGTTGGCATCAATAGCGGGGTGGCGTTAACGGTGGCGGGGGGCCATGAAACATTTTTTTTTTAAAACATATCCAATGTGAAATGCCCATATTGGCCAATTTCACATTGTCATTTTATTTTAACATTGCTGTCTATGGGAAATCGGGTCCATCGCGTCTTTTAACATTACTGTCTATGGGAAATCGGGTCGGAAATCAGGTCCATCGTGTCTTTTAACATTACTGTCTATGGGAAATCGTGGGCATCGCGTCGCGGCTCCTTATAACGGCCACGACCGACGCGATGCCCACGATTTCGGGCGCGATGAAAAAATTGGCAGCCTGGATAACTCACAAGTACCGTATTATCTAATTATTATTAGTTCTAATCCATATATTATATGAGAAAGAAGAATGAGCTGGTAATGGATTAACCTGTGAGAGACAGAAGACCTTCACAAATGTCAACTGAAAATACAGCCCATGATGAAAATAAACTTGTGTATGATTAAATTGTCTGTGAATATGTGAGATGTCACTGCATGCCCAGTGAATCCAGCAGGGATGAGAAACAATGCATCAGCCCTAGACTGAAGCGCCGTAGGCTTTGACAAGGATGGCCAGAGGGGTATGTTTTAATGCCCCCACTAAGGCAGCTGTGATGTTCTTACATCCTGGCGCTCATGCTTCCTGCTTCACCTCGTTAAATAAGTGAATCAGGCACATTTTTAGCGGCTCGATCCATGCTGTTATAGTACATTTCCCCTTGAGTAACATGCTCATTTGTACATTTTAATTAAAATAATCCCCCATATCCTGTTGATGCTTAACATTTTGAGTGCCAAGTGAATTTGTCAAAATAGGTGTAAAAGTTGTCCAAGCAACCATTTAAATCAGGCATTTCCAACGTTGGCCCTCCAGATGTTGTGAAACTACACATCCCAGCATGCTTTGCCACAGTTTTAGCATTCTCTAATAGCAAAACTGTGGCAAAGCATGCTGGGATGTGTAGTTTCACAACATCTGGAGGGCCAACGTTGGACATGCCTGATTTAAATGATCAAAATGACCTGTTGGGTGACATTCTATGGGATGCGTTTTTTTTTTTTTTTTGCGATTTTTTTTTTCCACAAAAAACGGCCGAAATCGCATGTTTTTCCATTTTTGCATATTTAATGAGCTGCGAAAATGTGAAAAAAGTGCGATTTTGGCCAACAAATTTGACATTCTGGAAATGCGATGGCTGTTTTTCGCAGCACATCGCATCCAGATGTTTTCACATTGAAAAGTATACAAATCGCATAACAGTTTAAAAAAAAAAAACTGCGCGGGGTCCCCCGCCAGAGCATAACCAGCCCCGGGCTCATTGAGCCGGTGCTGGTGACATAAAATCACGGTCCCCGACAAATAGGGGTCCCCTTGATTTAATGAAACCAGCACCAGGCTCAAGGTCCGGCGCTGGTTCCCAAAATACGGGGGACAAAATTACTAGGGGTCCCCCGCATTTCAAGAACCAGCACCAGACCCAACCAGCCAGCAGGGTAATGCCACAGCCGGAGGACACTTATTATATAAGGTCCCGCGGCCAAAGCATTATCCCCCTGGCTGGTCAGCATGGGCAGGGGTCCTGGGGAAGTGGGGACCCCCCCAAAGAAGGGGTCCCTCCCCCTCCAGGACTTACCAGCCCATGCTGAAAGTCCGGGGCTGTCCCCGATGCCCCTGGGCGGTGGGCATCGGGCTGATGAAAAGTGTAAAAAAAAAAAACTATTGTCTTATACTGTAGAACTATGAGTCCCAGCAAGTCTACCCCGCATGCTGGGACTTGGAGAACCACAAGTCCCAGCATGCGGGACATTAAAGGGCCCGCTGGCACTTGTAGGTCCACAGTACAAGAAATAGTTAAATAAAACACACACTGACACCCAGAAAAATAAACGTTTAATACATCCACAGCCCACACATACTGATACTTACCTACCTTGAGCCCGTGGGTCGGTCCCTGGATCCGGGGCTCCAGGGCTGAAGAGTCTGGTTCCGGGGCCTTGGTCCTGGTTCCGGGGCTGGTCCGGGGCTCCAGGGCTGAAGAGTCCGGTTCCGGGGCCTTGGTCCTGGTTCCGGGGCTCCTGGGCTGAAGATTCCGGGGTCCTGGATCCGTAGTAATCCTAAGGGGTACCTGAGGAAGGAAATCCTACTCTCCTGGTCCCCGGCGACGACCCCGGCATCTTCAGCTCCAGACGCGCTGCTCCCGGCTGGTACCCGCTCACGGACTGGAGAGACGCAGAGATGTTCATCTTCCGCGCCTCTCCTCAGACTGATTCTATTGGCCGCCTAGCGGGGGAACCCGCGCAGTTTTTTTTTTTTTTTAAATTGCGATTTCCTGCAAATGTGCGATTTTCAGACCTGAAAATCGCACATTTTCAGGACTAAAGAAATCACATCAAATCGCACCTATTCGCACTATTTGGGATGTTTTTCGCATCTCATTAAATATGCAAAAAACGGCCCAATCTTGCGATTTTCAAAAGTGCGATTAGGTGCGATAAAAAATATGCGGATTTTACCGCATCCCATAGAATGTCACCCGTAATGTTTACCTTATAGGGAATATAATCTTTATTTATAAATTTTTTACTTGAATTTATATAACAAATGTGAGCAACGCTGGCATTTGTAGTGGATTTTTGCACATTTCTCACAGAGATGTTGGCACTCAAAGGGTTAATGAAGTGGTTCCCAAACTGTGTGCCGTGGCTCCCTGGGGTGCCTCAGGACACTTGCAGGGGTGCCTTGGGTTGGTGGACCAGGACCAATTCTAATTATTTACAGTATGATCAATTATTTTTGGACAAAACCAGTGCTGGTGGCTGCCAGTCATACAATATGAGTACAATCAGAAGCAAATCCTGCCCTTTACACCTAACTGAACCTAAGACGCACATATAAACACATTCTACAGAGGTTCATTTTATATATATTTTTTGGGGCCTAGGGGTGCTGTGGAAAAATTTTGATACTCTAGGGTGCCATGATTCTAAAAAGATTGGGAACCACTGGGCTAATGTATGAAAATTAGTCACAGTGGAAGAGCTTTGAATAATTTTGTAAATCTGACCAGATGTCATAATCTTATTTCACTCTTTTCTTTATTATCACCACCAGCGGGTCCCATGGAAAAAGTGTTTTTTTTCTTGCCAGCAGAAGAAGCTGAAGCAGGAAATGCTGTTATGTTATGTACCATTTGAGCTGACAAGGAGCTCTTTGCATCTCTTAAGATCTGGGTCATTAGGAAAGAAATATGTTGCATACTGTAGGTAAAAATGTTAACAAACCTTGTGTCCTGCCAAGTGCAAAAAGAACTTGATCTACAAGTGCCAGCATACTTAGCAGAATCACTTAGTTTTGTCTCTTCCAAAAGCTTCTCAATTTTAGTTCTTTACTTAAGGGAATCACCTTCCCTGTCATTTAGAAAACTCTTAACTACTAAGTTTATTGTGTGCACAAAACATGGTGCTTGCTCAAATTTACCCACTCATAATGCTTAACTACTGTGAAATGATGTTTAAATTGGACGTACCCTTTTGTACACCTTCTGATTGATCACATTGATCACCTTTAGTAGCTGTTGAAGAAGTACTATGACTGGCAGCAGCCACATCACTAGTTTTAGGTTGCTGCTACTCTTCTATAAATTGATCCATGAATGTGTGTTTTATACAGATGGAGCAGCTCTCATCCTGGCAGGGGATGGTGCTGGCGTCGCCAGCCACCATCCCCCACCAGCGCCATGGCGGTGGCGAGAAGGGGACACGCGCACGAGAGGCGCGTGCGTCCCCTTCCGACGGCGCTTCCATCCGTTCCCCCGGGTCCCCGCCGGCTTGCCGGCGGTAACCCGGGGTCCCCGCCGCCTGCCCGCACCCCCCCTAACCCCCCCTAACCCTGTCCGTCTCCCTGAGGCGGAGACGGACAGGGTTTCCGTCGCGCTGGCGACGGAGACTGAGACGCGCGTGCGCATGAGACGCACGCGTGTCTCAGTATATTCGCTGGCGAGGCTGCTGGCGGGTCGCCAGAGGGGACGTCCTGGCGACCCGCCAGCAAGGATGAGACCTACTCCATCTGTAGTTGTGACCGGACGCCTGCCCTATGCTCTGGATGCACCACTCGGGTCCAAAGATGACAGTTTCTGGTCTGATGGGACCTGGCCAATAGGGATTCCCTGCTACCATTAGTAACCACCTGTAACTGACTCTAACCACTACGCAGTGGGCAGGGATATCGCTGCCACAACCAGATTCCTGCCATGTGGCTTCTGGTACCACGGTTACCTCGTCAGGAGCACACGCTGGCACCTGAGTACTTCCTGATAGGGTGTATGCATCGACATGCTGCTGACACCTCCCCGATGTTGGCTGGTTCCCCACTGGTCTCTGACCAGGCCTCTGCAATGGTAGCTTGCAGAGTGGATCGGGGTGATGCTGGATAATTTAGCCAGTACAGGAGGAGAACAAGACTACTGTTAGAAGGATTCCTGTTCGTCGCAATATGAATACGGTCGTCTTGAGGCAAAAGCTGTTTATATGCTAAAAGTCGAGCATACAGAAGATGTTACAGCATTCAAATACAGGTAGAAGTACAATTTTACAGGCCAACCATGAACCATGTTATCCTAGTTCCACACACAATTCTGCAGGGGGGAATTCCACCCTGTTCACTCCAACCAATCAGCGTTAAGTGCAGGAGTTGTACATGCCTGGGGCATTTGCATTCATATATAAATCAGACAGTAGCGTAACTATAAAATTTGCTCCCACAAGCCAAAGAAGTTTCCTGCCCCCCCCCCCCCCAATACAATTTTGGTGAAACAAACAGGGCTGTTTCTAGACAATATGGCTCGCAGTTTTACCAGTAAAAATGTGCCCCACGTAGAGATAATTTAAAAATAAAGAATGCGCACATTTCAAAAAGTATGTGCAGCCTCGCTTTAAGGGGTAATGCCCAATTTTCCACACACTGTAATGTCCATTACACATTATGCCACACGTCGCAATGACCATTACACAAAATGACACATACCACAATGCCCATTTAATATGACACACACTGCTATGCCCATTACACAATATGCCACACACGGCAATGCCTATTGCACATGCCACCCACCGCAATGCCTATTACACAATATGAGATACACCGTAATGCCCATTACAAATGACACCAACCACAATGCCACTTACACATTACGTCACACACTGTAATGCCCCTGACTCTATATGCCACACACCGTAATGCCACATATATATATATATATATATATATATATACATACATATACACACAAGTCCCATATACATACTGCTAATCTGTATATATGTGTATGTGCATATATATTATGTACAGTATGTGTGTGTGTGTGTGTATGTATATGTATGTGTATATATATATATATATATATATATATATATATATGTAAAAGTACTGCCTTACTGTTACTTCTGTAGATGCCTGGGGCAGACAAGCTATGTATGACTTAAGAGAGCCTGCATCTTCCTCT
This sequence comes from Crinia signifera, assembly GCF_055691185.1. NCBI lineage: Eukaryota > Metazoa > Chordata > Amphibia > Anura > Myobatrachidae > Crinia > Crinia signifera. The sequence goes on from NC_139219.1 coordinate 206,463,572, forward strand.
CTCCAATGTCTCCAACAGCAGGTCCAGCCTCCTCCCTGCAGCCTGCGTGCTCAGCCAGTCACTGAGCCGCAGACTGCTGTGTCAGATATGATTGGACAGCTATACCATCGCTCAGCTGTCCTGTCTTATACGACGCCCCAAGCTGTCAATCAGCGGCGGGACCTGATGCAGCTGAGCAGCGCAATTATTAAACACATAGCCTGTCACTGACAGGCGCCGGCGCCCACCGCAGACCACGCTGGCTCTTGTTCCTCCAAGCAGCCACGGGGTTTGTCTCACGGTGGCTATGCCACTGAAATCAGACCATCTTACTTGCAATGCATAACTAAATCAAGATTACAAATAAAAAGGATGAATAACATTTCCTTAGAATGTTTAACTTACAAGAAAGGTGGATATCATTTGATTATCTCCTAGACAGTTCACATAAAGAAACACAGAAGTCTCCATTACTACTAACACCTCACTCACAGGAATCAAATGGATACCTGTGGTGCACTGGTCATTCAACAGACATTCTGCTAGGAAATGGCATTTATCATCTAATCTCCTTCTCACAGAGGCTGGTGGATTCCTTCCTCCAGTCTTTTTCAAAGTGCATTTTCCTTTTAAACATACTTGCCGACTTTCTGTTTCTGATCTCTGGGAGAAGCCTGGACAGGAGACTTTCAATGTGCTTCTGGGGGTGGGGCCAGAGCCTGATATAATCATGCCCCGCCCCTAATCACTAGAACTGCAACTATTTGCAGGTGTACGTGGAGGGGACAGGGCTAAAATGATGGCGATTTGCATGTTTTAGCCCCACCCCCTCCAAGTACACCCGCAAAGGCTGGTATTTGACCGGCAGATTAGGAGGAAGTCAGGGGGAATGTGAAGGACTCCAGTGGCTTGTGGGAGTATTGCCTACTCTTCCGGGGGGCTGGGAGGGGGACTCGATTGTTGGGAGCCTTACGGTTTTTCTTGGAGAGTAGACAAGTATGCTTTTAAAATAAATTTGTGGTACACTTTATATATTAATATATTTATCCTATATATTATATACATGCTCTGTGGGCTTCACCCACAGCAGCACTGCAGCTGGGGACCTGTCCCAGCTCAGTGCTGCTCATATGGTTTACAACACATTTTAAACCTGTCAAGTGCCCACTTTTGTGTAAAGATTTCGCCGCAGCACAGGGATAAACCTTTTCAGTGCCATAGCATTCATTTTGTTAATATGGGACTGGGTCTCCAGCCACAATATTGTAATTCAAATATGACAGAAATTGATAAAATTTTAATTTGATTACACCATCAGCAGGAACAACTGGTCATCTTCAATAATAAGAAGTTTCTAGTAGATATATTGGTGGCATGTATCAGCCAGGCACCCTTACTAATACAACCCAGCTAACAGTATAGTATATACTGTAGTCTGAAGTATATGCTGCATCACTCTTGTTTGTGTGACAATCAATATGTGTGTGTAAAGCTGGGTACACACGGATAGATTTGAAGCCCAATGTGGGCGTTCCCGATCGATGGGAACGACCAATCGTTCAAATCGTTCCGTGCATCGTTAACGATGCACATACCCGCGGATCGTTAACGATGGTCTATGATCTTTCCTGCATGCAGGAAGATCATAGACAAATCTTTTGTCAAGTGTATCCAATCGTTCCGTGTGTACGCACGATGAACGATTTGATACACTCGTTAACGATGTCGGAACGCTTCCGACATCGTTCTTTGTGTACCCACCTTAAGTGTATGTGTGTGTAAGTGTATGTGTGTGTACTGTTTGTATGACAAACAGTACACTGATAATAATGATGCCTGCAGAGTGACACTGACAGCCAGGCATTAATTAGTGGGGTAAGTGTAGAGTATATGTATACAGCAGTCCTTCTGCTCCTATAGCAGTTGAATAGTGTGCCAATAAATGTTTGTTAAAGCCAGTACTTAGTGAAGTAAATCTTTTGCGTATGTTTATAACAGTCATCCCACTCCTATCGCACCATCACTTTTTGTGACTGGTAGCCAGGTGGAAACTGTCACAATCCTGCCAGAACTCAGTGTGTTTGTCCTGTCTTACCTGCCTGTCAGTCTTGTTTCTCAGCCTGCTGCAGCAAGATCTGAGTATTTGCTTGTAACGAGCACCTGGGTGATTCTGATTCAGCCATTAACTCTGTGGTTACCACTTGAAAGATACAAGTTCCCTGTTGGCCTCATCCAGAGACTGTTCCAGGTGTGGCCATTCCCAATCACCCGGATGGCCAATCAGTGCTGCTCTGAGGGGTTATCCTCCCAGCCCTGCATAGACACTTTGCTTTTGCATTGTTGTCAATAACTTGGAAGGAAGCTTCAGCTTGTGTTCCTGCTTAAGCTCTGTGGTATTCCAGTTACCCAGCATTTGTATCCTGCTTCCAAGCATTCCTACACCTGTGAGCTTCCAAGACCCTGCACCAGCATTCCTACACCTGTGTGCTTCCAAGACCCTGCTCAAGCATTCCTACACCTGTGAGCTTCCAAGACCCTGCACCAGCATTCCTACACCTGTGTGCTTCCAAGACCCTGCTCCAGCATTCCTACACCTGTGTGCTTCCAAGACCCTGCACCAGTGTTCCTACACCTGTGTGCCTTCAAGACCCTGCACCAGTGTTCACCTGTTCCTGCATTACAAGTACCTGCACCAGTGTTACCCTGTACCTATATCCAGTACCTGCTTCCTGTCCTAGCACCTGTGTTCCCGAGTCGCCTGCACCTGTGTTCCCGAGTTGCCTGCACCTGTGCTTCCAGTTACCTGCACCTGTGCTTCCAAGTTATCTGCACCTGTGTTCATCTGTGCCAGTGTTCATCCGTACCTGTGCCTCCGAGTTACCTGCACCTGTGCTTCCAGTTACCTGCACCTGTGCTTCCAAGTTATCTGCACCTGTGTTCATCTGTGCCAGTGTTCATCCGTACCTGTGCTTCCGAGTTACCTGCACCTGTGCTTCTGAGTTACCTGTGCTTCTGAGTTACCTGCACCTGTGGTTCCGAGTTACCTGCACCTGTGGTTCCGAGTTACCTGCACCTGTGGTTCCGAGTTACCTGCACCTGTGGTTCCGAGTTACCTGCACCTGTGGTTCCGAGTTACCTGCACCTGTGGTTCCGAGTTACCTGCACCTGTGGTTCCGAGTTACCTGCACCTGTGGTTCCGAGTTACCTGCACCTGTGGTTCCGAGTTTCCTGCACCTGTGTTCATCTGCACCAGTGTTCATCCGTTCCTGCATTTTGAGTTACCTGCACCTGTGCTTCCGAGTTTCCTGCACCTGTGCTTCCGAGTTTCCTGCACCTGTGCTTCCGAGTTTCCTGCACCTGTGCTTCCGAGTTTCCTGCACCTGTGCTTCCGAGTTTCCTGCACCTGTGCTTCCGAGTTTCCTGCACCTGTGCTTCCGAGTTTCCTGCACCTGTGACCACTTGCACCCGCACGCTCCAGCATCTGCACCTGTGTCCACCTGTCTCTGCGTGCCTCAGTACCTGCACCCGCAACCACCTTCACCACTGCCTACAGTGCTTCCGGCACCTGCTCTCCAGTGGTCCAACTCCGTGCTTCCGGCACCTGCTCTCCAGTGGTCCAACTCCGTGCTTCCGGTACCTGCACTCTAGTGGCCCTACTCTGTGCTTTCCAGCTCCTGTGCTCCCGTGCCTCTACTACGTGCCTCCAAGTAACTTATCAGTTCCCAGCTTTCCAAAGACTTTTACAGACTTTCAAATGTCCCCTGTACCAGTTCATTATATGCAATAAACATTACCCATTTGTATCCACTTGCCTCCGTCCTGTTTCCATTGGGTTGTCAGCTAGCCACCAAGGTCACTCCCGGGTCCCAAATCCCCAGTCGTGACAGTATGCAAAAGCCCCTGGACTTGGCTAGTGACTTTAAAGTGGCTATGCAAAATCTGACAGCAATACCAATGGGAACCTACCACCACTCACTTATCCAGCTGCAAGAACTTTTGGCAAAAATTGTTCCCATAATAACTACGTTACTCAGTTACACTCCTGAGGTTGTGAAGCCCATCAGCTACAGCTCCAAAGTGAAAGGAGTCTCAGTGAAAGTGCCTGTGAAATCTGAAAGGCCTCCCAATCTTCAGAGCGAAATTTCTGTCCAGGGCAAGCGGAGGTCCCAGCTTTCAGAATCTGAACGCCAAAGACGCAGGTCTCTCCATTTATGTTTCTACTGTGGTAATCCAGACCACTTCATTGAGAATTGTTCACTCCGCAAGCCCAAGAACAAAGTGATTCTGACCACATCCAGTCTTCAGCCCCAAGTGGGGGTCCGCAGTCTTCAGCCCCAAGTGGGGGTCCGCAGTCTTCAGCCCCAAGTGGGGGTCCGCAGTCTTCAGCCCCAAGTGGGGGTCCGCAGTCTTCAGCCCCAAGTGGGGGTCCGCAGTCTTCAGCCCCAAGTGGGGGTCCGCAGTCTTCAGCCCCAAGTGGGGGTCCGCAGTCTTGTGTCCACTCCGGTTCCAGCCGGTTCAAGTACCTCCATTGATGATCCGGTTCCAGCCGTCAGTCAGGAGGCTCATTCGGTTCCAACCGATTCCGACACCTCTGGACCTCATCCGGTCCCATCCGTCAGTCCAGAGTCCACTCCGGTCCCAGCCGGTTCAAGTACCTCCATTGATGATCCGGTTCCAGCCGTCAGTCAGGAGGCTCATTCGGTTCCAGCCGATTCCGACACCTCTGGACCTCATCCGGTCCCATCCGTCAGTCCAGAGTCCACTCCGGTCCCAGCCGGTTCAAGTACCTCCAATGATGATCCGGTTCCAGCCGTCAGTCAGGAGGCTCATTCGGTTCCAGCCGATTCCGACACCTCTGGTTCTCATCCGGTCTTAACCGTCAGTCCAGAGTCCATGCCGGTCCCAGCCGGTTCAAGTATATTCAGGGATCATCCGTTGCCATCCATCAATCCTGAGTCCATGCCGGTCCCAGCCGGTTTAAGCATCTTCAATGATCATCCGGTCCCATCCGTCAATCCAGAGTCCCTGCCGGTCCTAGCTGGTTCAAGTACAATCGGATGTCCTCCGGTTCCAGCTGGTCCAAGTTTGTCTACTTCCACGTCTGTACTATCCTTCAGCCCAGAGACTCTATACTTTAACACAGATTTAGCTCAGTCCTCCAAGATGGAACTCTCCGAACAAGATCAAGCTCTTCTTGACCAATATATCAAAAATTTTCGGGCTGCCAGAAAACAGGCTGGTTCACAGTCGTCACCGAAGACTCAGTCCATAGATATGGAACTAAATTATATGGCTCTGTCTCCTTCCAAAGATTCCTTCGAGTTTTCTGCTGAATATCCCACATCTTCAAGGTCTGTACCCATGAGCTTAAGAGTTGGCTGTGTTTCTCTGTCTCATCCTCAAGTGGAACCTTCTACGGTACCTTGCCCCAACAAGTCTTCAGAAACCTCCAGTCAGAGCAAGGCAGTCTTAACTCTAGACATGGATTCTGATTCCGAGTATGATGAGGATTATGACTCTACCCCTTTCCTTGAAAATCCTGTTTCACCTTGCCCTGTCTTACCTCTGAGAAAAATTCAGTTAGATGCTAAAGATGGCTATCCGAAAGCCCCTGGATATCGAACAAGATTTAATTTGAGTCTTAGTGGTGCCTTAGCCTCAAGGGCCCGATCTTCTCGTCTCTCAGTTCCAGTCAAAAATACTTCAGTTATCCCTGATGAATTTGATTCTACGTCTTTCTCCAGTGGTCCTCTTCGTCCAAGTCAAGTGTTCCTTCCGGACGGAAGTCATCCTCATTATCGTGTCCAATGGAACGGGAATTCCGTTTACGTCGACGATGGATGGTCCACCTGTTCTGATGATGAGGCAGAATTGTGACTTTTCTTCAAAGTTCCTGAAGTGTCCGGTGGCCACCCGTAAAGGGGGGGTACTGTCACAATCCTGCCAGAACTCAGTGTGTTTGTCCTGTCTTACCTGCCTGTCAGTCTTGTTTCTCAGCCTGCTGCAGCAAGATCTGAGTATTTGCTTGTAACGAGCACCTGGGTGATTCTGATTCAGCCATTAACTCTGTGGTTACCACTTGAAAGATACAAGTTCCCTGTTGGCCTCATCCAGAGACTGTTCCAGGTGTGGCCATTCCCAATCACCCGGATGGCCAATCAGTGCTGCTCTGAGGGGTTATCCTCCCAGCCCTGCATAGACACTTTGCTTTTGCATTGTTGTCAATAACTTGGAAGGAAGCTTCAGCTTGTGTTCCTGCTTAAGCTCTGTGGTATTCCAGTTACCCAGCATTTGTATCCTGCTTCCAAGCATTCCTACACCTGTGAGCTTCCAAGACCCTGCACCAGCATTCCTACACCTGTGTGCTTCCAAGACCCTGCTCAAGCATTCCTACACCTGTGAGCTTCCAAGACCCTGCACCAGCATTCCTACACCTGTGTGCTTCCAAGACCCTGCTCCAGCATTCCTACACCTGTGTGCTTCCAAGACCCTGCACCAGTGTTCCTACACCTGTGTGCCTTCAAGACCCTGCACCAGTGTTCACCTGTTCCTGCATTACAAGTACCTGCACCAGTGTTACCCTGTACCTATATCCAGTACCTGCTTCCTGTCCTAGCACCTGTGTTCCCGAGTCGCCTGCACCTGTGTTCCCGAGTTGCCTGCACCTGTGCTTCCAGTTACCTGCACCTGTGCTTCCAAGTTATCTGCACCTGTGTTCATCTGTGCCAGTGTTCATCCGTACCTGTGCCTCCGAGTTACCTGCACCTGTGCTTCCAGTTACCTGCACCTGTGCTTCCAAGTTATCTGCACCTGTGTTCATCTGTGCCAGTGTTCATCCGTACCTGTGCTTCCGAGTTACCTGCACCTGTGCTTCTGAGTTACCTGTGCTTCTGAGTTACCTGCACCTGTGGTTCCGAGTTACCTGCACCTGTGGTTCCGAGTTACCTGCACCTGTGGTTCCGAGTTACCTGCACCTGTGGTTCCGAGTTACCTGCACCTGTGGTTCCGAGTTACCTGCACCTGTGGTTCCGAGTTACCTGCACCTGTGGTTCCGAGTTACCTGCACCTGTGGTTCCGAGTTACCTGCACCTGTGGTTCCGAGTTACCTGCACCTGTGGTTCCGAGTTTCCTGCACCTGTGTTCATCTGCACCAGTGTTCATCCGTTCCTGCATTTTGAGTTACCTGCACCTGTGCTTCCGAGTTTCCTGCACCTGTGCTTCCGAGTTTCCTGCACCTGTGCTTCCGAGTTTCCTGCACCTGTGCTTCCGAGTTTCCTGCACCTGTGCTTCCGAGTTTCCTGCACCTGTGCTTCCGAGTTTCCTGCACCTGTGCTTCCGAGTTTCCTGCACCTGTGCTTCCGAGTTTCCTGCACCTGTGACCACTTGCACCCGCACGCTCCAGCATCTGCACCTGTGTCCACCTGTCTCTGCGTGCCTCAGTACCTGCACCCGCAACCACCTTCACCACTGCCTACAGTGCTTCCGGCACCTGCTCTCCAGTGGTCCAACTCCGTGCTTCCGGCACCTGCTCTCCAGTGGTCCAACTCCGTGCTTCCGGTACCTGCACTCTAGTGGCCCTACTCTGTGCTTTCCAGCTCCTGTGCTCCCGTGCCTCTACTACGTGCCTCCAAGTAACTTATCAGTTCCCAGCTTTCCAAAGACTTTTACAGACTTTCAAATGTCCCCTGTACCAGTTCATTATATGCAATAAACATTACCCATTTGTATCCACTTGCCTCCGTCCTGTTTCCATTGGGTTGTCAGCTAGCCACCAAGGTCACTCCCGGGTCCCAAATCCCCAGTCGTGACAGAAACCAGTGAAGTAAGTATAGTGTATGTTTATAATAGTACTTCTACTCCTATAGCATAAGCTGTGAATAGACGTGCCAGAAATAGAACTGCCCCCCTGTATTTCCAGTAGGGACATAAGGTGGGGGACAGGCTTTCTATGATGGGTCAGATACAGTATATCAGTTAAGTTCATGAATGTTTTATAAGTATTAGTGAAGGAAGGGGTAGAGAAAGAAGACATGGGCAGCCAGGGAATGCTGGCTTACAAAGGGAAAGGAAAGACAAGTAAAGTAGTTAAAATAGATAATTAATAAGTGCCACCAACAGCGACCCCTACCCTGGGGTGGCACATCCAACCACCCTAGTTAAGACCCTGTCTATAGCACCCTCATGGCTCCTTGATGGTTTGCAAATAAATGTATACTGATGGTGTTCTTGTTACAGCCCCTTGGCCCCACTCCCTACACTCGAAAATACATGAGATCCTCATTTTGAGATCTGATATACAGGAAGCCCCGAAGCGAGGCTTGGAAACACTTGGATATCCTAAGGTTGGGGGTGTTTGCATTTCAAGAAACCTGAATTACTCATCACTAAGCACAGCTCTAGCCAGATCAGCTCCCACATACTGAGCCGACACAGAACTCTGTGCAATTAGAGGGAACAAGGGAACCCCCAATATATTGCATATACAATGACAACCAGTTTTGTCTATATTTTCTGAAAACAAATACACATTTTACAGTATGTTAAACAAAGTTTAACAAAATACCTGTTACAGTGTGTGCAAACCTGGTCAAGAACTACAGGAAACGTTCGACCTCTGTAATTGTCAACTGAGGTTATATTACAAAGTATTGAGTTTAACTTATTGATTGTCCAAATATTTATTTTCCGCAAGAAACATATACAAACAGGTAACTAAAAAGCACTAAGGTTCTCTTCCACCAGTTCAGAAGGGATAACTCTCAAACACTATGGTTACCCTTATTGGTGCAGGGAAACTAAAGGCCTGATTATGGTTGGCTTTGCTAAGCATGTTAATTTACTGCTTAGTGAACCATCTAATGCCATCTGACGATCGAGCGAATACCCACCCCGCTGTTGTGCGAACATCACAGCCGCATTGCATATGGATGTTTTGCATAAACATCCATTCACATGAGAGTGTAAGGGGGTGAAATCATTTCATAATTTACACCCATCAAATGATTTTTTTTCCCCCTGTCCGCAAAGCCATCGGCCTGCCTGCATTTGCATGGGGACACCCAGCGTTTCCTGTGCGCAGCCATTGTTTTTTGTTTGTTTTTTTTCACTCAGGAAACGCTGGGCATCCCCATGTGAATGCCTCCTGCCCACCTCCATCTGGCTGCCCTCTGTATGAACACCTCGGCGACTGTGCACGTCACTGAAGGTGTCAGCGCCGCAGCCCTGCACATGGGAATATATGTATGCGCCAGTGTGAATGATCTGATCAGAATTAGGCCATAAGTGTCTATATGGCAGAGCAGATAGACAGACAATCTAAATATGCAGATGAGGAATCCTACTCTTCATCTGCAGAGAAGGAGTTAAAAACACTGTAAAAGTTGAATTTTAACACTGTTATCATCATCATCAACATGTATCTTAGCCAGGGCAGTAGAGAGCCTAGCTGGGCCCAGATGCTTTTCAAGGGGCGTGCCTTAATCACAGGAGGTGTCTCCATGCACCCTTTGAATAAAATACAGAAGAAAAGCACTAAAAGAACCTCCCTACAACATTTCAGCTTAGCACACAGCTGCATGTGCTTGGCTGAGAAGAGCTGCTGTGTGTCCTGCATCGGGCCCCATAATCAGACCTGGGACAGGAAAATAAGTCCCGCCTCTTTCTTCGCCATTGATCTTGGCTAGTCTTAAGGTGCAACAGATGTATCTCCCAAAATGCCCATAGCATACGATCAGCATCTACTTATCATTTTATAGAATATCGTTTATACGACTTGCACAAGAGAAATGTCTTAATTACTCTAACCGTAAATGTGGATTACTTTTTCTTTTTTTTTTTTTGCACAAATAAAGGAAGTAAAGCCAATTATTTCATCATGAAAACAGAATTGTGTCCAACTTTATTTAAATGAGTCCCTAGATGTGTGAATTAAGATGCATGTTGACACTGAAATAATGAATATTACCTGAATTGTTATCAGTAACAGTGGGTATGCTCAATCCCATACAACAATACTTCTCAGTTAAGCAACTACCAGTTTATTCCTTTAAGATAACCTTGGAACACGCATTTACATTGTGGTAGATTTGTTCTATCAGTTTCAGTACATTAAGCAGTTGCATTACAACTATTACTTTTATTTATAAAGCATAAATAAACAAATATGGCATACTTTTTATCCAGCAATAAGATGTATTAAAGTGCAAGCTCAGAGATCAGAGCGTGAAATTCCTGATCCATCTGCATGCACTGTAAATAAGAAAGCACTATGTATTAATTCCTCACCACAACACTAGATGGCTCTGTGCACTCATGAAGTATAAAAAGTGAAATGCTGCAGTTTAGCCTGCGTCAGATATACATTTTGCCATTGCAAAGTAATAGTTAATTACATTAAAAGCAATAGGAATACAATACAACAAAATAATTATTTCAAACAATAAGACAGAATAAATGACATTTTAATTGCATTGAAGTCATAACAAACACGCAGCGTACAATTATTGTAAACATACTGTATAATGCACTTTGCAGTGTTTACCTAGCAGCACACGAATCCGTAATGTATACAACGAACAAAAGTATTTTGTAGACAATAACATTACCTACATTATATGCAAAAAAAAACCAAAAAAACAACTGCAATAAAATCTGTTCCAGAGGTTATCCCGAACTCAGTAGTCACTATACTGTATATATATTTGAAGCTTTTAGTAGGCATGCAGTATAGTATAGTACAAGTAACAACCTTGTGGTTTGTAAATACAGTATGTCGTAGAAGTTTTAAAATATGACTTGAAGCACAAACTGATATAATGAGTGAAGTGCTTTTCACAGTAATGTGTTGTACAACAGGAATTACAGTGTATATTTGACCCTGACAGTACAGAGACCTCTATAGTACAAAGACATCTCTAGTTAGTAAAAAAAAGAGATTCATGGTAGGTTGCATTCATTCCTTTAGTCCATTCAGCCCTTTAGTCTATTATACACAAGGTGAAAGGTGATTTATAATCCAGTCACTACTGCATAATACAGTAGTGACCTTCTATACAAGACAACATTACTCTTTTGTTAACCATGTTCGCTGCAAATTCACTCTTACTATACATTACTTAGAATCGATTTTACAGCTTCCCATCTGGAATAGCTGAGGGTAGATAATTAGTAAATTTACTCAAACCGATGGCAAAGTGTGTAATACGACACACACACACACACACACACACACACACACACACACAGACACACAGACACACACACACACACACACACACACACACAGAGACACACACACACACACACACACACACACACACACACACACACACATTGTTCACATGTAACACACGAGTGTGCACCCAGACAGCAGTCACTGAATCATTAACCCGGAGATTCCAATGCTCACATAATACTGTTGGGTGAGTTTCAGCACCGTTGTGCCCTGGACAGCGCTCCCCTTACTGCAGTGACTGGGAAAACGGGCAATGAGTGGATACAAACTGTGATCACATACAGTAGTTACTTGTTCGTTAAATGAAACAATCTGATGTATTACACTTCAGTTTTGATAAATAAAACACGTTGCACTTGGTGTAGAGAAGCATTTTGTCTAACCAACCTCATGCTGTAAAGTACAGCTACTTACCTAAAATATTTCCAATAAGAGCGATAATAAACACCGCAATATATCCCGCAATAAGCACCCATTCATATTCCTTCGGGTGTAAATATTCCCTCCAGAGATAGCGAAGAAACTCATCGTCATAATCAGAAGATGGGTTCAGAAGTGGCTCCTGTGTGACATTCAGCTCTTGATCGGACCAATTCCCATAGAAAAAATCATCCAGTGTTGTTCCTGACATGCTTTTCCGACTAATCGCGTAGATCCTGTTGCCTTGTGATAAAATACATGCGGCACAGAGAGACTCCCGTGGACAGATGAACTTATGAAAGTGCAAACAAAAGCATCCTTTTATGGATATCATAATCCATTTCACATAAAGCTTTGGTACAGTATAACTGTATGTTGAAGGCACACAACTTTTTCCCGATTTCTACTTTAATTAGCAGACACGGTTTAATTAGCCGAACACGTTTTTTCTTATTGCTTGTAGAAAAATAAAAAAAATCCAGCGATAAGCACATCTGGGAGGAGAGAGATATCCCCCTTCCTCCCACTTTCCCTTATAGCCTTGCCCCTTACCATGCGATCTTCCCATTGAGCAACTATACTCCGTTTTATAGCCTGCATACATTATTGTGCTCACCTTCTCATCACTATAATGCTGCAGATAATCATTGTTTTGTAGTGTTGTAAACTACTTGCACTGTGTATAATGAACGAATTACTACTTTCTCGTTATGTTTTTCTGAGCTTTTTTTTTTTTTTAAACGCACAGGGTTAGTACAAGATAACTCTCTACGGTCTGCCTTATCCTCTATCACCAGCCCCTTATTCTCAATGCTTCAGACAGCTGAGGAATGGAGCAGGGAATTTGATCACGTAATAAGACTGCCTGCTCAGTCAGGGGGATGTATACGTGGTGTTTCTGTGTGCAGAAAGATAAGTAAGTGTTCACATTTTCTGTTTAAATGTAATGGTATTTCTCATCTTGCAAATGTCAATTTCATGGCTGGTGCTAGGGTGATCCCATATGTTACAAAGAGACAGTGCATGCCAGAGGCTCACGCTGAATAAAGGGTGTATAATGCCCATCAGGGGCGGATCCAGGAGAAAATGACAGGGGGGGGGGAGGTGTACCATGATAAGAGAGGGTTTGGGAGGGGGAGGGGGGGGGGGTGTTAGTGGTGCCAGTGTACTGTACATGCTAAGAGAGCGACGAGAGAGAGGAGAGCACAGAGAAGGCGGAAAGGGGATTAAAAATAGGCCCTGACGTTTAAAGTACACAGGCCCACCTTGGCGGCAAAAGCAAAGGATGTAGTTGTGCGCGCTCCGGGAAAAGGGTGTGGCCACTCAAAAGGCGGCGTGTCCTTGAGTGTAGTGTACCACACCATATACAACTTCTACACATTATGCAACTAAATACTAGACCCCATTATACTTGCCCCTTACACATGATGCCAAATGGATTGAGCCAAAATTCACATAATGCCACATGGATCAAGCCAAAATTAACATAATGCCACACAGATTAAGCCAAAATTCACAATATGCTTCATAAACAGGAACATTGCGCACCAAAGACGTGCATTCAAAATTTACACCATAATGTCCATTACATGTTAAACCACACACCATGCTAAGCCACAGTCTCATTATGTTCATTATGTATTATGCCAAACACCATAATGCCTATTAAAAATTATGCAACATAAGTGTTGCTTACCTACATGCTCATTGCCAAGGGTTCCATGCTCATTGCCTGGGATTTATGAGTCTGTCCCTGTCTGGGCCGTCAGCCAATCAGAGCTTGCAGGCCGGCTCCTGATTGGCTGCGGGACCGTGAGCCAATCAAGAGCCAGCCCGCAAGATATGATTGGCTGACAGGGAAAGACTCATAGACACAGTGAGGGGGAAGGAGATATGCGCCCTGCGCTGAGCGCTCCCCTCCCCTCTGAAGCGACGTGGCGGCAGGAGACACAGGACAGCAGGCCAGGGGGACACCGGACTGGGGTGTGGGCAGGAGGGGCATGTACTGTGCTCTCCCCCGCCCCCCCCCCCAGCAGCAGGTGGAGACAGCAACAATGGTGAGTTGCTGGTGGGAAATTCTGGCAATGTGGGGCATATGTGTTTCTTGCACTGTGGGGGCAAATCTGGCACTGTAGGGGCATATGTGTATTTGGCACTGTGGGGGAATATCTTTCACTGTGGGGGTATGTGTGTCTCTGGCACTGTGGGGGCTTATGTGTCTCTGGCACTGTGGTGGCATATGTGTATCTGGCACTGTGGGGGCATATCTGGCACTGTGGGGGCATATGTTTAATGGACATCACATTGTGTGGTGTGTATGGGCATCATGGTATGGGGCGTAATGGATAAATTCCATCACAGTGTGGGGTGTAATGGGCATCAAGGTGTGAGGCATAATGTGTAATTAGCATCACAGAGTGTGGTGTATTTTGTAATTAGCATCATGGTGTGGGGCGTAATGTGTAACTGGCATTACAGCATGTGTAATGGGTATTACATAGTTCGCTAAAATGTGCACAATCTGCAGGTACACAATACAATCATGGTACAGGCCATGCCCCTTTCTGATAGGCAGGGCCGGCTCTACCACTAGGCAGCTTTAGGCAGCTGCCTAGGGCACCGGGATCTAGGGGGGTGCCACCAAGTATAAAAATCTAAAAATCAAGGCTGTCTATGAGGATCCTTGTTGTACTTAATGCAGGTGGTAGCTGTGGAAGTACTAAGACCTCTATACTTTCCCTTGAGTCATACTTCCTACATTGCTGCCCCCCCCTTGTACTCTGTTGTGGGTGGCAAAGGGGAGGGTGCAGAGGACCTCCAGGGAAAGCAGGGGACTAAGCCACCTTGCCAGGGGGGATAGGGAGGGGGAATTGGAGGACCACATGATTTAAAAAAAAAAATGCGGAGGGGGGGGGGGTAGGGGGGAGTTGAAGTTTTGCCTAGGGTGCTGAGAAGCCTTACACCGGCCCTGCTGATAGGCCATACCCCCTATTTTTGGGCAAACCTCCGGCACGCACAAGCATCCACTCTCCATCTTCCAGAAAGTTGGGGGGGGTGAAACCATAAGTTCCTACAACGGGTGACACCAACCCTAGTGATGCCACTGCCATACAAGTCATGGAGGTTTCCCGCTCATATCTCCCAATATCCTGAATTTAAATCCAAACTTCTAACAGCCTGGGATGATTTTCCTCTTGCAATAGTGAAACTCTAGCCTATAACCCTACACTTTACTGGATGAAGGCAAAATCCGTTATGAGGGGAATTATAATTTCACACGAAAAACAACTAAGGAAAACTCATTCCTCTTAGTATATCCAACAGCAAACTACCTTAACTGATGCCTATGCAAATTACACATCCCAGCCCTCCAGTACAAATAAATCCAATTATTTACAGGCTAAGGCAGTGTTTGATACCACATTACAGAATATGACAGATAAACTACAGTTTACCTCCAACTATCGATACCACAAATTTGAAAATAAAACCAGCAAGTTATTGACAAACATTTTGAACTCCACCCGCCCCTCTATGATGGTCAGTACATTGTTACTGCCATCAGGTTCTCTCACAACTTTGAACGCACAAATTTCTCAAGTTATGGCAGATTTTTATACCACAATTTATGCTTCCCCTACAACTAAGCCTATTCCAACTACAGATCCCGACACTAGGCCAGACTCACCTTCTCATTCTCATATTTGGTCTTTATTGCAGTATCCGCAGCTCCAGTCACAGTTTATCCAGTCTCTTACTGCCCCCATTTCTATTAAAGAAGTTAGCACAGCTATCAAATCCTTGAAGCCTGCCAAAGCCCCTGGTCCTGATGGATTCTCGGGTGATTTCTATAAAATGTTTTCTGATAGAATAGCACCTTTTCTAGTGTCTGTTTTCAACTCTATATTATATCAATAAATCTCTCCCTCTCCAATTTAACTCAGCCACAATAAAAGTTCTCCCTAAGCCAGGTAGAGACTTAACAAAACCCGGATCATACCGCCCCATTTCATTTGTTCAAAATATTATGGTGTAAACACTGAAAAAAGATTTCACAAATGTTTTAATTCCACAAAAAGCAAATAGACACACCATGGTTTCAATTATACCCCTTTCACATTGCACTTTTAAAACGGTATATTGTCGTTTTTTTCCCATTTTAAAACGTTTAAGGCTGCAATGTGAAAGTGCCTGTCACACACTCCCGCAGCGCAGGAGTCTTACCCGGTCCGGTCCTAGGGATGGTGCGGGCGGCAGCAGCAGGACGGGACGCTGGCTTCCCGGGGGTCTGCGCTCCTAGCAGCATTCTCCTCGCCGGTGGCAGAGGTTCTCCTGCAGCGCCGGCGGGGACAGCACACAGGCGGCTTCCGGGTAGACGGGCGCGCGCTCACTAGGGGCGCGCGCGCCGCTCTAGCATACAGTTAAAGCCACAGGCAGGAAATTAACCCGATAGCCTGCAGGGATAAAAGGAAGTCCCTGGCAGGCAATCGGGGCCAGAGTATAGGCTCACACCTACTCCAGCGTTGTTACATTGTGCTAACCTTCTGATTAATCTGACCCCGGCTTGTTCTCCTGACCACTCTTCCGTAATCTCCCTGTGTATATCCGTGCTCCCAGTGTTTGACCTCCGCGTGTTAGTGACCATTCTTCAGCCTCATCCTACTGTACTGCGAACTGTGTCCCTCTGTGTATGACCCGGCTTGGCTTTGGACTACTCTCTGTAAATTCCCTGGTACCTACTTGCCCGTCCTGATCTCGACCCGGCTAGACGACCACGATTTCCATATTCCCTATCCCTGCTACCAGCTCATACGGGAAACCTGACCAGGGGGCCGCGACCGACGTGTCGGGCGCCGCTGAAGCCCAAATCCCGCTTGGAGGGGTCACTGGCAGAAAACCCCCGGCACGGTTAGACTCCGCGCCCCTGTGTCAGGTCGAGCCAATTCCCGAGTTGGTAGAGACAGTACGGGATTGTGACAGAATACTCTGGCCCATTGGAATATGGATCCCGCCGCAGGTCCGTCTCCTAAAGAACTTCTGGAACATCTATTGACCAGAGTGAACAAACAAGAGCAAGATCAGGCACAGATCATGCAGTGCTTGCAAACCCTGATGCAACGCATGGAGGCGCCACCACCACCTCCACCTGCTCCGGTACCAGCTCCTCCAGCAGTTGTGGCCAATGCCACTCCTCTTCGAATTCCAAACCCAGCAAAGTTTGATGGGAATCCGAAAGAATGCAGAGGGTTTTTAAACCAATGCCTCATTCAGTTCGAGATCCAAGCGGCATCATTTCCATCAGAGAGGGCGAAGGTCGCCTACATAATTTCGTTACTGACAGGCCAAGCCTTGTCCTGGGCCTCTCCACTTTGGGAGAAGAATCACGCAGTGGTTAACAACAGCTCTGATTTCATTGCCGAGTTTCGTAGGGTCTTCGACGAACCGGGGAGAGTGTCATCCGCCGCCTCAGCGATCCTTCAACTGAAGCAGGGAACCCAAACTGTGGGCCAATATACAGTTCAGTTCCGGACCTTGGCCTCCGAGCTGGGGTGGAATGAAGAGGCTCTGAGGGCCACATTTACGCAAGGTCTTTCGGATAAGATTAAGGATGAGTTGGCATCTCGAGAACCAGCAGCCACTCTAGACGATCTTATCTCTTTATGCACTCGAATGGATCTCCGTCATCAGGAGAGAGAGAGAGAGAGGGAGCAATCCCGAAAATATAGTTTCAGATTGGCTCCTCGATTTATACCGCCGAGTTCTGGCTCCTCTTCAGCATCGTCGGGTACGGCAGATCAGCCACCTGAGGAACCCATGCAGATTGGGAAATCTCGTCTCCCATTCGCAGAGAGGGAGCGAAGATTCAAAAATCGTCTCTGCTTGTATTGCGGGGAATCCGGTCACCTTCTTTCCAAGTGTCCTAAGCGCCCGGGAAACGACAAAGCCTAACTGACTGTAGGGGGGTCAGTTTGGGCACGTTGCTACATGCCCCCTCTCGAGTCTCCGCAGTGGGATTCACCATCGATGTAACGCTACAAGGTCAAAATTCCTCTTTGGCTCTCAAGGCCTTCCTAGACTCGGGTGCTGACGGTAATTTTATTACCACACAGACTGTTAAACGTTTGGGTATTTCATGCCAAGAATTAGCCAACCCTTTACATATTATAGGGGTGGATGGTAACAAGTTACCTTTTTCAAGCATTCGTTCCAGTACCTCAGCAGTATGCCTGAAAGTGGGAGCTCTGCACCAAGAGACCATGTCATTTTTTGTACTTCCCTCAGCTGAAAATCCTGTTATCCTGGGGTTACCCTGGTTACAGTTACATTCTCCTACTCTAGACTGGAAGAATCCACAGGTCCTGGCATGGGGGGCGGAGTGCCACGGTCGGTGCTTTAGCCAGGTTCAACGTCTTCAGTGTACCCTCTCGTCAACCAAATTGGATCCGGGGGGTAAACTTCCAGTTCCTTATCGAGCTTATGTGGATGTCTTCAGTAAAAAAGAGGCGGAGAGGCTGCCAGCCCATAGGAATTGGGATTGCGCCATTGATCTTTTGCCTGGGAAGTCGCCTCCTCGTGGTCGGGTATTTCCATTATCTACGGCTGAGTCACAGGCAGTGTCAGAATACATCAAAGACAACCTGGAGCGGGGTTTTATTAGAGAATCCAAGTCACCTGCAGGTGCAGGCCTCTTTTTTGTGAAGAAGAAGGATGGGGGTCTCAGACCTTGCATTGATTATAGGGGTCTAAATGCAATCACCATCAAAGACCGGTTTCCTCTTCCTTTAATTTCGGAGCTCTTCGATAGGATCAAAGGGGCACGAGTATTCACTAAACTGGATCTCCGCGGAGCATATAATTTGATTCGAATCAGGTCGGGAGACGAATGGAAAACGGCCTTTAATACACGAGATGGGCATTTCGAATATTTAGTGATGCCTTTTGGTCTAAGTAACGCTCCTGCAGTTTTTCAAAGATACATGAACTACATCTTTCAAGATCTTTTGAACAAGTTCATAGTCATTTATTTAGATGACATTTTAATTTTTTCCGAAAACCTTCAAGTGCATCGACATCACGTTTGTGAAGTACTGGCCCGCCTTCGGAGACACCGGCTGTTTTGCAAACTGGAAAAATGCTCTTTTGAGCAGCAGGAGATGCCCTTTTTGGGGTACATTGTCACAGGGACAGAGTTGCGTATGGACCCCAAGAAACTGTCCGCGATATCTGATTGGCCTCAACCAGTGGGGTTGAAGGCTATTCAACGATTCCTAGGATTCTGTAACTTCTACAGGCAATTTATCAAGAACTATTCTTCGGTGGTAGCGCCGATAACAAAGCTTACGCGAAAAGGGCAGAATACAAAGGAATGGTCTTTGGAGGCCAAACAAGCCTTTCTACTACTCAAACAGCTCTTTATGACTGCCCCCATTCTGAGACGTCCCGATCCTGACAAGCCCTTTTTTCTGGAGGTGGATGCTTCATCAGTCGGGGTTGGAGCAGTGTTGTCCCAAAGGGATGATGTCAACAAATGGTACTCCTGTGGGTTCTTTTCCAGAAAATTCCAACCTCCTGAACGGAATTATGCAGTGGGTGATAAGGAGTTGCTAGCTATAAAATTGGCGTTGCAAGAATGGCGGCATATTTTAGAAGGAGCAAAATTTCCGGTAACAGTTTATACTGACCACAGGAACCTGTTGTACCTTAAGACAGCACATTGTCTCAATTACCGACAAGCTAGATGGTCGTTATTCTTTGACCGTTTTAATCTAATTCTGACATATCGTCCAGGGGACAAAAATATTAAGGCGGATGCGCTTTCCAGAGTCTTTGGGTCAGCCTCTTCGGAAGAGCTAGAGGAGCAAAAGCCTATTTTAAAGTCTTCCTGCTTTGTTGCTTCTACTACCAAGGTCAAGATTCCAGTCGGGAAAACATTCATACCGTTAAGATCTCGAGCTAAACTTTTACGCTGGTTCCATTCTTCACGATTCTCCGGTCATGCAGGAGTCAACAAGACATTAGAGATTATTGGCCGTAACTACTGGTGGCCGTCAGTGCGAAAAGATGTCAAGAACTTTGTAGCGGCTTGTGATGTATGTGCTCAGCATAAATCTTCTACGCAAGCTCCGGCCGGGTTGCTTCAACCTCTTCCGATTCCAAGTCATCCCTGGGCTGACATCTCGATGGATTTCATCACTGAACTTTCTGCCAGTCAGGGTTACAACACTATTTTGGTAGTAGTGGATCGGTTCTCTAAAGCTGCACATTTTATTCCTTTGAGGGGTCTGCCGTCTGCTCCCAAGTTGGCCGAGATCTTCATTAAAGAAATTTTTAGACTGCACGGCTTTCCACAAAGTATTGTGTCAGATAGGGGGGTTCAGTTTACGTCCAGGTTTTGGCGAGCTTTGTGTTCCTCCTTCAATATTAAACTCAACTTCTCCTCGGCTTACCATCCACAGAGTAACGGTCAAACCGAGAGGGTTAACCAAGACCTAGAGAAATTTTTAAGAGTTTACGTCTCAGCTAATCAAGACAATTGGTTGTTTCTACTTCCTTGGGCAGAATTCGCCCACAACAATCTGTTCCACGAATCCACCGGTCATTCACCATTTTTCATCCAAAATGGGTTTCATCCGAATCTTCCAGAAATCTTTTCCAGATCTTCAGATTCATTACCAGCTGTTCAACAAACAGTGAAAAGTTTCCTTAGCATTTGGTCAGAGGTTAAGAAGAACCTAGCTAAGTCTTCCGATCGCTATAGACGTTGCGCTGATTATAGAAGAAGAAGGGTTTCTCAGCTTAAGCCCGGAGATAGAGTGTGGCTTTCCACCAAGCACTTAAGGCTCAGGGTCCCATCAATGAAACTGGCTCAAAGATTCATCGGTCCCTTCCGTATCCTTCAAATAATCAACCCTGTCGCAGTAAGACTCAAACTTCCAGAGTCACTTAAGATTCCCAATGTCTTTCACGTGTCGCTGCTCAAACCATTGGTTATCAACAAGTTCTCTGCTACCAAACATTCTCCTCCATCCATACCGATAGGAGATCATGAGGAATACGAAATTAACCAAATTCTGGATTCCAGGGTGTCGAGAGGGGTGCTCCAATTCCTCATCGATTGGAAGGGATTCGGTCCAGAAGAGCGTTGCTGGGTTAAAGCTTCTGAGATTCACGCCCCACAGTTACTTCGGAGCTTTCATCGGAAGTATCCCAACAAGCCCTTCATAGGGTGTTCGGTGCCCACCCCTAGGGTAGGGGGTAATGTCACACACTCCCGCAGCGCAGGAGTCTTACCCGGTCCGGTCCCAGGGATGGTGCGGGCGGCAGCAGCAGGACGGGACGCTGGCTTCCCGGGGGTCTGCGCTCCTAGCAGCATTCTCCTCGCCGGTGGCAGAGGTTCTCCTGCAGCGCCGGCGGGGACAGCACACAGGCGGCTTCCGGGTAGACGGGCGCGCGCTCACTAGGGGCGCGCGCGCCGCTCTAGCATACAGTTAAAGCCACAGGCAGGAAATTAACCCGATAGCCTGCAGGGATAAAAGGAAGTCCCTGGCAGGCAATCGGGGCCAGAGTATAGGCTCACACCTACTCCAGCGTTGTTACATTGTGCTAACCTTCTGATTAATCTGACCCCGGCTTGTTCTCCTGACCACTCTTCCGTAATCTCCCTGTGTATATCCGTGCTCCCAGTGTTTGACCTCCGCGTGTTAGTGACCATTCTTCAGCCTCATCCTACTGTACTGCGAACTGTGTCCCTCTGTGTATGACCCGGCTTGGCTTTGGACTACTCTCTGTAAATTCCCTGGTACCTACTTGCCCGTCCTGATCTCGACCCGGCTAGACGACCACGATTTCCATATTCCCTATCCCTGCTACCAGCTCATACGGGAAACCTGACCAGGGGGCCGCGACCGACGTGTCGGGCGCCGCTGAAGCCCAAATCCCGCTTGGAGGGGTCACTGGCAGAAAACCCCCGGCACGGTTAGACTCCGCGCCCCTGTGTCAGGTCGAGCCAATTCCCGAGTTGGTAGAGACAGTACGGGATTGTGACAGTGCCAAAGTTGATTTACCGGTTAAAGATAACCGGTATTTCAACACGGTAAAAAAGCAGAGTCCTACACATTTTAAAGCCGTTTTTTAGGCAGTGTGAATGGCTCTATTTCAATGGCTTGAAACATGTCCCTTGGGGGTTTAACGGGTTGAATGTTTGAATGGTATTAAATGATTTTTAAAACGGTTTTCACCTGCAATGTGAAAGGTCTCAAGGCTCAGACCCGTTTTAAAGTCCCATTTAAGAATACCGTGTCATTACCCATTTCTGCAATGTGAAAGCAGTATTATTGTTCTCATTTATTGAAGTTTGTTTACACAGAACTAATATGTATAGGAATTGGCTAATATATTGTATATATACTTAAAATGCATCTCTAATACTGTATGTTCAAAACCTTATAAGTGTTAATACACATAATTAATTTCTATACAATGTCTTTATTGTAAAATTCTCAGACTCATAGATGTGATCAATATTTAATGTAAAGAGATGGAAAAATTTAAAAGGTTTGCATTATACATTGATATTCAATTACATTTCATATTGTTGTATTCATCCTTTGCAATAAAAACTGTACTTATATGTTAGTTGGGCACCCACTATAGTAAGTATGCTCATACCCCCACTATCCATGTCGGCATGGAGATGATTTTATATAGTGTGGTGAGCGCAGCGAGCCACCGAGCCCGAAGCATGGCGAGCGTCTCGTAAAACTAAGCAAATAGCTTAGTGGGCGCCCAATTAACATATAAGTACCATAAAAACTATTTTGAAAAAAATAAGTTGTTATTTTTCCTAAATTGTTCAATACGATACAACGCTTCCCAGCAGATCTTACCTAAAACAGATATCCTTCTTATTAATAAGTTTATGTCTAAATTTTTGTGGAATGGAAAAAGATTGTGAATGTCCATAGCCAAATTATCACGCCCCTAGATGGATGGAGGCTTGGGTATCCCAGACTAACAATCCTACTCGTTGGCGTCACACTTCAGGATTATATCAGATTGGATGATGGGCAATTCCTTATACACTAACTCCGACCTGGAGAGAGAAATATTTTCCCAGTATTCTCCTAGTGCCTTACTGCACACCACTATAAGACTGATACCTACTCGTATCCTAAACCACATCTTATTCCGTGGCACATATGATGCCTGGACCCATTTTAACAAAACAATAAACAGAAATTCAAACATATCACAGTTCATTCCTATTTGGAGGAACCCATAATTCACACCCTCATTGTCCAATGATACCTTTCTGACATGGAAGCGCAAAGGCCTAGACTTGGTAACCAAATTATTTGACCCAGGAGGCACAATATACTCCTTTGATACACTAAAGCAGAGATATGACCTTCCTAATAATAACTTTTTCATGTATCTCCAGGTCAGACATTTTATACTTCCCATTATACCCCACATGATAGCTCCCGCTTAACCTGATCCATTACTATCCCTTTTTACCAAAATAACAACCTCCAAATTTAAAATGTCCCTCCTTATAACTATACTCTCAGACCACAAAACATCACCCACTTGGACTACTCTCACTACACATTGGAATAGTGATTTTTCAAATGAATTAGACAAGCAATCACTATCAGCCCACTTAATTTCCTTAATGAGATACCTTTAATCAGCATACCTACAAGAAATCCACTTTAAAACATTGCATAGATTATATATAGCTCCAGCACAGGGCAAACATGTCTCTTGGTGCCACTGGGGAATGTGTCAAATGTGGAATGACAGATGCTAAATATTTTCACTGCTTTTGGTCATGTAGGAAAATCTTGAAATTCTGGAGAAAAGTCATTTTATTAACACATTATTTTCCATGTCAGTTAAAATAGACCCACTGGCTTGCTTGTGTCTCAGCTTTAGAAATTGGCCCTCCACCCCTTACCTTAAGAACAACATCCCTCTTCTTACTGTCATACTTACCTTATCGAAGAAACTCATTCTGTTCCGCTGGATCAAAACATCAACTCCTACTTTATCGGAATTAAAAGATAGACTCCTCCAACTCTTACTTTTTGATGTTCGTTCTTTGCAATTTAGCACATCCCCTTCCCAAGACAAATTTCCACGGGCACCCCCCGTGAGGGGGGTGCCCCTCATTAGGAGGTGCCTGTGCACCCCCGGCACCCCCCCTGCGCACGCCTATGCTTGCAACCCTCCCTGGCAATGAGTATGTAACTCCCCTGGCAATGGGCATTTAACCACCCTAAAAATTAGCATGTAAACACTCCTACAACGAGCTTGTAACCCCCCCCCCCACCTGAGGAAGAGCAAATAACCCCCCTGGCAACGAGCCTGTAATCCCTGTCAAGATTCATGAAACCCCTGGTGATGAGCAAGAAACCCCTGGCAATGAGAATGTGGGTAAGTGGCACTACAGGGGGAATCATATGTATAAGAGGCACTACAGGGAGCATTATATGTGTAAGCAGCACTTCAGAGGGCATTTTGTGTGAAAAGAGCATTAGTGGGGGCATTACAATATGTGGCATAAAGTGAATTAAGCATTACGGTGTGTGGGATGTGCAATGGGCATTATGTTTTGTGGCATAATGTGTAATGGGCATTACGGTGTATGACATAACACGTGTAACAGGCACTACAGTGTGTGGCATAATGTGAAATGGGCATTACAGTTTGTGGCATGTGTAACGGGCATTACAGTGTGGCATAACATGTGTAACGGGCACTACGGTGTGTGGCATAATGTGGAATGGGCATTACGGTGTGTGCCCTAATGTGTAATGGACATTACAGTGTAGCATAATGTGTTATGGGCATTCTAGTTTGTATGGCATAATGTATGAGGAGAAGCGGTCATCTATTAGAATGAACTTAGGTCTACAGTCATTAGGTCGACCCCACTAGGTCGACTGGCAGGAAGGTCGACCTGACTTAAGGTCGACATGGGCCAAGGTCGACATGACTTAAGGTCGAATTTGCATAAAGGTCGACATGAGGAAGGTCGACTGGTCATAAGGTCGACATGGGTTTTTCAATGTTTTTTGAGCCGACATGTGCCGACAGGCGGTATTTCATGCCCTACCATCCACTAGGGCGTGGTGGGAGAATAAAATAGTGTGCCGAGCGCAGCGAGGCACCGTGCCCTAAGCATCGCGAGCGAAGCAAGCGATGCGAGGGTCCGATTCTCATTGCCAACTGTGTCCATGTCGACTGTGTCGACATTCGGATCAAAAAAACAGTGAAAAACCCATGTCAACCTTATGACCAGTCGACCTTCCTCATGTCGACCTTTATGCAAATTCGACCCTAAGTCATGTCGACCGTGGCCCATGTCGACCTTAAGTCAGGTCGACCTTCCTGCCAGTCGACCTAGTGGGGTCGACCTAATGACTGTAGACCTAAGTTCATTCTGACAGATGTACCGATTCCTGTATGAGAGACTGGCGGGCGGGGGGTTTGACAAAACATACCCTTGCTCCAGACATCATGTCACCTAGCTACTCCACAATATATGTGTCTATACTTATGCTCGGGATAGGAAAGCGTGAACAGAAGAAGAATTATGAAAGTTCTTACTATAAAATGTTGTAATACATTTCCTGCCAAGCAGTGTTCTTCTACTAGTCCTTAAGTGCCAATTAAACACTTGTCTTTCTGAGAACAAATACATTTTGCAAAGGAAACTGGCAACCACAGAGGGATGAATACATGGTCACAGAGAAATACTGTCGCTACTCAGAGAAACATTACATAGGCCCTTATTCTGATCGGTGCGGCCGGATCCGAATATGCGGCCAGGACCGTGCATGTGAAACCCCGCCTTCCATACGGATCGCCAACTCCGTCCGTACGCGGTAAGAAGCTGGCCGAACGGACCGCACGTGTATTTCTCATGGAATACGCCTCCTCCATCTCAGGGAACCTCCCCCATCATTCGATGGTCGCAGACCATCGAATGCAGGACCGAGTGGTCCACCAGCTCCCGCAACCTCAGACCACACGGACATTTTTCCGTGCAAAAGCAGGGATCTGGGCGGGCAGCTGACATCCGGCGATGTCATATGTCCGCCCCCTACACGTGCGTCACGGCCGCATTACCATACGTACGCCCAGCGTTTGCATGGGAACGCCCATGAAACGCGGGGCGTATGCATATGGTAATGAGCCCAAATAGCCCTTCACGCCCCTCTCAACCCCCTGTTCGTAGTGTAGACATTTCATGCGGAATTTGGACGTGCGTTCCGTTCGCACATGCGCAGAGACGTCTCTGCACATGCGCAGACACAAAACATCGGCGGCACGAACGCACGCGGATATTACCGCACCAACCAGAATAAGGGCCATAGTTACATAGTTACATAGTAGAAAAGGCTGAATAAAGACTTGCGT
This sequence comes from Crinia signifera, assembly GCF_055691185.1. Classification (NCBI taxonomy): domain Eukaryota; kingdom Metazoa; phylum Chordata; class Amphibia; order Anura; family Myobatrachidae; genus Crinia; species Crinia signifera. The sequence continues at coordinate 206,489,631 of NC_139219.1, forward strand.
CAATCTATAGTATTTCAACCTCTTAGAAAGAGACAATTCAGGAACTACAGTAAAAACAAAATATTTTACCAACTTTTATTTATAATTGTCTTAATTAAGTAGCAATCCACAGTTCCTACCCCTTAAACTAAGCTCTTCAATAAGTACTAGGAAACTGAAGTGTCAGTCAGAGTAGAATATCTTTTTAACACGAGGTTCACTTGGGTGCTTCATTCTGTGTTATTCACAAAAATGAAAAGAAAAGCAGCGCTAACTGTAATAGATAATAAAACAAATTAAGGATTGGACTGATTGTACAATTAAAATCAATACATTTTATTCAACATACATGACCAAATGGGGGAAGTGCTGGTAAGGGATGCAGCTGGCCTCACATGTTGAGTAGGAATAAATAAAAGGACTGTCCGTTCCTATTGTGCCTGGAGTCTGGACCATATAAAGTGCAAATGCAAAAAAAAGTTTTGGATTACCGTCCACCTGTGGATTGAAGGCTGGGGTGTTCAATTTTTCTCCCTGGAACTCAAGGCCCGAGTTTGATTTTTAGGCCGAGTCACCCTCCAGAGTAGGGGAGTCACCCAAAGCTTGTATTCCCAAGGATGGTACTGGGATCCTTCAGAGTGATTGGCAGCATCCAAGGCTTGTGATGATATGGACCAAGAAGAAGGTCCAAGGCTGGTCCGGATCAGTCCAATAGACTGTGAATAGGCAAAGCACCTCGAACACCCCAGCCTTCAATCCACAGGTGGACGGTAATCCAAAACTTTTTTGTGTGTCTTGTTGCACAACTGTGCAACTGTCTCCAGTATGATAAATAGACACCTCCTAGGTCCTCAACTGGCAGCTTCATTAAATGGTACCTGCAAAACCCCAACAGTGTCAACAGTGTCAACAGTGTCAACGTCTACGGTGAAAAGACAACTCCAGGACACTGGCCTTCTAGGCAGAGTGGCAAAGCAAAAAACCCTGAGACTGGACAATAAAAGGAAAATAACACAGACATTGGACAGAGGAAGATTGGAAAAAAGTGTTTTGGACAGGTTTGAGGTGTTTGGATCACACAGAAGAACATTTGTGAGATGCAGAACAAGTGAAACGATGGTGGAAGATTACCTGACGCAATCTGTCAAGCATGGTGAAGTGGGAGATTTGTACAAGGTAAAAGGGATAAGGAAGGTTATCACTCCATTTTGCAATGCCATGTGGACAGCACTTTGATTGAAGCCAATTTCCTCCACCAACAGGACAATGACCCAAAGCACACCTCCAAATGATGTAAGAACTATTTAGGGAAAAGCAGGCAGCTGGTAATCTGTCTCTAATGGAGTGGCCCCCATAGTCACCAGATCTCAATCCCATTAAACTGTTGTGGGTGCAAGAAGTGCCAATCAAGCCAATCTAACTTGTGGGAGGTGCTTCAGGAAGCGTGGGGTGAAATTTCTTCAGTTTACCTCAACAAATTAACAGCTAGAATGCCAAAGATCTGCAATGCCGTAATTTCTGCAAAAGGAGCATTCTTTGACAAAATTAAAATAATTTCATATAAAAATCATTATTTCTAACCTTGCCAATGTCTTGACGATATCTTCTATTAATTTTGCTACTCATTTGATAAATAAAAGTGAGTTTTCATTGAAAACACAAAATAGTCTTGGTGACCCCCAAACTTTTGAACGGTAGTTTACATGGGGCCAAAGTTTGGTTCTCTCGTTCACCAGCGGATTTGCATGGGGAGTGATGTTTTCTATGCATGTGCAGACACTGGGTGGTAGGTCGGTCGGTGAAAACATCCATTTCAAAACATCCATTTGCAGCTGTGCGGGTAGTTCGCGTGAGGAGACCTGCAAAACATGCACTGTGTGGGATCCTGAGGACTGACTTTGAGAACCTGTGCTCTATTGCATCCTAGAAAATGAAAGACAAAATCTGATTGGTTGCTTTAACCCCCTGTTTCATTTATCCCCCTAGAGTCCTTTTTTTGCATTTTTTTGATGGATCATCAAAGCTTTTGTGCCTTTGTTGCCTTTGTTACACAAAGTTTAAACAAGCGATCACTAAAATCACCACTAAATGTAACAAATGTTTGTGAAGCAGATTCTTTTTTCAGTATTGGAATATTTGCATTTGCCATGCAAATATGTTTGACCTTCTGTATGTGTTTTGATCACAGATCACACACTCATATGTGGGAAAACAATATGTTCATTATTTGGGACTCAACACCGAATTAGAGTTCAAAGACAGTCAAGGATTATATATTCATGATGTAACCTAAACTCAGTTCAAGAGAAAAGCAATTTATATGCAGGCATACATTCTCTGCATCTTGAGTGTGCCCAATAAGTATGCACTGGAGTATCTATGTTATTAGCCTGCCTCTTCACTCGCAAATCAGGTGCTTGACTGGATATAAGGGTTTGAAATAAGAAACTGTATTGGTATGAAACCTTGCTCATATGGGTTTAGCTAGGTAAAACTGACAGAGGTTATTATTCTGAATAAGGATTCCACCAATGTGTGGTTTCCAGACATACATTTCGGTGTCTCTGTAATGTGTTACATAAGCTTATACTATTATCTACATATATGTATTCAACTTCAAATGCATAGCAGAATGTATTTATTATTATTTATTACCATTTCTTCATAGAGCAGACACATTGGGCCTGATTCAGAGTTGATCACTTATTAGAGAATTACCAAATAGAGTGATTATCGAACAACGGTGTATGCATACCGATCAAATCGTGCATGCGTGAGGGGAATTAGCAACAGAAAATGAGTATGGATCATAACAGTGCCCTGGGGCACTCACACCGGCACTGCTGCGGCAGGTCTCCCCCCCTGGTACATGCAGGGCCACCAAGAGAAATCCTGGGCCCGGTACAACAACTTCCTGGGGCCCCCACGAATGGAGCTCCCCACACACTCTGTTGAACCTTGTAAGTTCCACTTACCTAAATGCTCATTGCTATGGGCTTCATGCTTGATGTCAGGGGTTAACCTGCTCTACCAGGGGTTAACATGCTCATTGCCGCCATGGGTTTACATGCTCTGCCTGGAGTTACATGCTCTGCCAGAGGTTAACATTCTCTACCAAAGGTTAACATGCTCTTTGCCATGGGATTAACCTGCTTTGCCATGGGTTACATGCTCTGACTGGAGTTACATGCTCTGCCAGGAGTTACATGTTCTGCCAGGGGTTAACATGCTCTGCCAGGGGTTAACATGCTCTGCCAGGGGTTAACATGCTCTGCCAGGGGTTAACATACTCTTTGCCATGGGATTATCCTGCTCTGCCCGGAGTTACGTGCTCTGCCTGGAGTTACATGCTCTGCCCGGAGTTACATGCTCTGCCAGGGATTAACCTGCTCTGCCAGGGATTAACATGCTCTTTGCCATGGGATTATCCTGCTCTGCCAGGGGTTACATGCTCTGCCAGGGGTTAACATGCTCTGCCAGGGGTTAACATGCTCTTTGCCATGGGATTAACCTGCTCTGCCAAGGGTTACATGCTCTGCCAAGGGTTACATGCTCTGCCATGGGTTACATGCTCTGCCCGGAGTTACATGCTCTGCGTGTAAACTCCCAAATCACGTGGCGGGCTCTCAGCAGGCCCTGGAGTCGGAGAGAACGGAAGGACCTCTGTGATGCTGCTGCCCCCATTCTGGCCCACATCCGCACTCCCAATGCTGCCGCTGAAAATTTGACTATGGCGCACTCAGTGTGTCCAGACCCGGCCCCCCTAACAGGCCTGGGCCCGGGTAAACTGTACCTGCTCCCCCCCTCTCTCGGCACCCCTGGGTACAGCGGGTATCCAGGCAGGGTTCCTGCAGATTCGGGCTGAGTTCCAACGGCAGATGGGAACTAGTAATGCTACTAGTTCCCATCTGCCACAGGGACCCTACCACTGACTTCCATCTGCCACAGGGACCCCACCGCTAACTGCCCATCCACCGCAGGGACCCCACTGTGGTGCTGCATGGTTCCTGGCTGCCCAGGTACCAGGGGAGGTGGGGGAAACCTGCCTCCATCCAGGGGTGGAGAGGGGGGAGAGGCCTCAGACATTAATTCAGCCCTGGACGCCCCAGACCTTAATACAGCCCTGGACCATAATCATAGTCCTCTTGCAGTTTGACTGATGGGAAGCCGGCATGTGCAATAATGTGCTATAACTGCAAACATAAACTACTGTAGGATTCATTTTGTCATGTGCTAATTAACTTGCCATTATAATGGGTGTAATTTAGACCTGGGGTGAAATGTAACAGGGAGTGATTTTTAGAGTTGTGTGAGTTTTGTGGGTCAAACGCTAAAAGCACACGTTACATGTAGTAGCATGCGATTTGCAGTAAAAAAATGCAGTAAAAAAAATGCACATTTTGGCGTGACCAGAAAATCGCATATTCAAAATCCTCATCTAGATGTTTTCTCACAGAAAACATAGAAATCGCAAATGTAAACATTGCAAAAATTCGCAAATTAAATAGACCAGGTCCATGCTGGAGAGTTTGACAGAACCATGCACAGATCAGAGAGAACTGTGCATTGTTCTGTCCAAAAAAATTTTGTATGTAACACCCCAATAAGGGTTAATGTTTACACATAAACTAAAATGATACAGTAAATGTAGAGGATATCAAATGTTATATTAATAGTTAATAAATATTTAGAAAGGGTATTAATAGGTTTATACCTCTTATTAAAGGAATATTGTGGACTGAATACTGTTTTTCCATTTCCTAAACTGGCAATGGACTATACCATAGACCCTGCTTCAAAGGGGAGAACTGTAATGAACATTCCAGAAAGGAAAGGAAACTCTGACAGTTGGCAGAGCCCCTGCTTGTCAGGAAACACCAGAGCAGAGACTATAAATCAGGGCTGCCTACCCTGACGGAATGGCCGGGAGTCTCCTGAAAATTAGGTCCCCCTCCTGGCCCCCCGGAAGGGTGGGCAACCCTCCCGGATTCAGAGGGACCCCCTCTGCGCCCCCGATCGCGGCATTTAAATGCCGCAATCCGTGGGTCTCAGGGGAGGGGGCGGAGCTAAAATGGCAAAATTGCATCATTTTAGCCCCGTCCCTCCACGGAGATCTTTGAATTCACCTGTTTAACATAATGGGGGCGAGGCTTAGTGACGTCACGCTCAAGCCTTGCCCCCCGAGCAGCTACTGAAACTCTCCTGGAGAGGAGAATATTAAAGTCGGCAACCCTGCTATAAATAGAGGTGCTCAGTAGAAAGAGGGGTTGGTGTGCTGTGGAGAGAGGCTGAGGAAAGCTGAAATGTGGCAGAAGGGCGCTGTGTAGCAGAACCTGTGGAGAGTGATGCAGCAGCTTCCCCTGAAGGCAGGTAGTGAGGTGAAGAATAGGCAGAGACCTGTAATATGAGAAGAGAGGAGTGGTGAGTGCACTCAACCACTAGGACTCCATATATGGTCAATGCGACTGTAACAGGCAACTGGATTGACAATCTCACAGATAAAATACCCTAGCCTTCCAGCGGAGATACAGATAGAAGCACAATCCTGACACAGAGCCCCAATTATTAGTAAATATGCACAGCTGAGTGGAAAACAGTACATACTGAGTGCAGACAGCTAACTAGAGACTATACAGCCAAAAGACACATTAAATGAACTGCAGCTACTGAGAATCTGCGACTACCTTAAAGCACTCATATATCTAAGAGATAGACTACAAAAATTATATTCAAACATCATTGAAGAACTTTTATTTACTACAGTCTGCGAGAGAGATAGAAAGCAAAGGAAAGATACTTTATAATCATTACCTTTTCTTTACCAGTTTATAGACAAGGTTTATAATATTAACCTCTTGTATACTCACTGGGAGGAAGCTCCCAAAGTTTTACATAGTGACTTAGGGCCTTATTCGAGTTCACTCTTTCAGACAAAATCCTTCTTAGATGGACAAAACCATGTGCACTGCAGGGAGGCAGATGTAACTTGTGCAGATCTAATTAGATTTGGGTGGGGTTTAACTTCAAAGTGAGATCTATATTGCAGAGTTAAAATAAAGCAGCCAGTATTTACCCTGCAAAGAATCACCAAAAAAATCACCAAATCTATTTCTATCTGTACATGTTACATCTGCCCCCCTGCAGTGCACATGGTTTTGTCCATCTAAGAAGGATTTTGTCTGAAAGAGTGAACTCGAATAAGGCCCTTAATTAGTACTGCAACTTCTTCATTAATTACTTACTCCGGAATCTACTGTATACAAGGAAGTGAAATTAAAGTGCAGCCATGGATACTGTAAAGGCTTAATTCTAAAGAAGAAAAGGCTGGAGCTACTAAGTAGCTGGATGGGCGCTGGCAAGGGGTGTTTTGTGAAGCAGCTACCGATGGGACTGAGTGGGTTCCAAAAAAACAAAGAAGAGAAATAGGAAGAAAAGGTAGCGCTAAACCAATGAGGATTTTGTAAAAAAAAAAAAAACGAATGGTACACATACATTTTAAATTCATAAAATTGAAGATGTTAAAAACAATGCTCACTGCCCTCCGGGCCACTTATAACAATGCTTCGGGGGGGGGGGGATCCGCTCCCATTTGTGCCGCCTGTTGGTAAAACAAGGGACCAGTCAATAGGCAAGGGATTGTGTGTTTCCCAAATCCAATGGATGTTAGATGGTAGGGTATATTTACCAATGCAGTTCTTTGGTGGGTTCCTCTGGAAGATCTTTAAATCCTTTTAGGATAGCATATGAGCTTGTGTCATCCCTTGTTGATGGAACATGAGGAAGAGTCCACTTGTAAGGCTGGAATTGCAGGACACGGTCCACTGGCGAGGGCGGGTGGTTGGATCCCAGGATAAAGTGCAAATGCATGATGTGGCAGTTGGGGGCAGGTAAGTTTAATTCTAAAGAAAGCAGAAGGCAATTGCTCCTAAGACTTTTAAGGTTGCTGCAGCGAAAACCTAATATTATAAACTTTAATGCATAATTTTTATTGCTGTTATGATTGAAAAATTGTAGATTGTTGATCTTTTAATGCCATTGTGATGGTTGTATCTATAGTTATATGCTATTCACTTTTAATTACTCTAGCGGAAAAATAAGTGTTCCAGTATAATAAACTTCCATTGTTAAAATTCTCTTTTATTGTTGTGAAAATGTAAAGGCTGTTGATGTTATATGCAATACCTTATGTTCTGTGAATGGTGTGAGACACTGGACCACCTCACCAAAAGTGTTTTTTTTTTAAAGGCCTGGGGTCATCTGTACCTGGTTTCCCAAATATGAGGGAAGAAAAGTGATGGGGTCCCCCATATTTAAGAATCCAGCACTGGCCTCTTGGACTTGTCCTCTTTCCAAAAATATGGGGGACAAAAAGACTGGGAGTCCCCCATATTTTGGAACCAGCACCGGGCTCCAACAGCCAGCAGAGTCATGCCACAGTGGACTTTTTACGCAAGGTCCCCCGGCTGAAACATGAAAACCCTGGCCAGTCAGCCCTAGACAGGGTACCTGAGGAAGAGGGGACCCCCCGATAAAGGGGTCCCCACCAGGCTGAAGCCGAGGACTGTTCCCAGCACCCCTGGGCGGTAGACACCTGGCTGATAATTCTGTTGTAAACATTAGATGTCATTTAGGCATCTAGTAAGCATGATACATTTATCATAAGTGATGTTAGTTTTAAAGTTTTTATTTCAAAAAGTGCAATTAATCTGTATATTCTTACTACAGTATCACTTCTGAAAAGATGTTCTTTTTGCAGAGGCAACTTTTCAGAATGTGATACACTTCTTCTGATCCCCTGATCCAGGCCCGCCATCATGAATTTTGAGGCCCAGGACTCATTTCCAATATGCCCCCCCCCCCTCCTCCTCACCTTGCCATAACCCGGTTCCTGCTCCCCCATCTCCTCTTCCATTGAGCTGCAGCCCTGAAGTCCCAGAACTGGTGAGGCAATCAGAGCTTGTGTACCGGCAGCTGCTCTGATTGGCTGCTGGCATGCGAGCTCTGATTGGCTCAAAAGCCGGTTTAGCATCTTAATTGGCTGGCGGCATCCTGGGTTGATTAATCCTGCATTCTGGGACCTGCTTTATTCAGCGCAGCGGAAGAAGTTGGGGGGGGGGGGGGGGGGAGTTGTGGTGGGCAAAATTATCAGCCTGAGCCCTTCCAGTGCATTTTTATTATACCATAATTTCTTAGAAAAACCATGCTGGCTTCCGGACACTTTAACCTCATTATTAATGGTAAGTGTTTGTTTAACATAAACTTACCAAAAAAAATCTTGGCATCGATTGAAGCCGACTGAATACTCTTGTTGTTTAGAGATGAACCCCACAATAACCTGACCATAGGCGGAAGATGGAATACTATTCAAAAGCTACTAATAATACATAATATTGATGTTTTTCACTGAAATAGATACCCGCATCAGCAGAAGCATATTTTGGACTGACGAATGTGTCTGTCTTATATACCTATATTTAATTGGGATACAGGAAGCAGTTGTAAATAAAATAGAAAGGTAATCTCATCTACAGGGAATTGGCACAAATAGAAAACTGTTATACAGCATGCTGACAGCCAGCTTACTACCCCTGCAGCCTTCAGACATGGATCAGATTTGTTATGGGCAGCACAAATGGTTTAATGGTTAGCATTACTGCCTCACAGCACTGAGATCATGGGTTCAATTCCCAACATGGCCCTAAGTGTGTGGAGTTTGTATATTCTCCCCGTGCTTGCGTGGGTTTGCTCCCACAATATACCGGTACTGTAAGGTAATTGGCTCCCAACTTGGCAGGACAGCATATCCTCCTAATGCTGGCTCCATTGTGCCTCTCACAACAGATATACATAATGGTAGATGCTCAATCATCTGACAGTAGGTAATTCTGTTGTAAGAGGCTAATTCAACGAGTGTCGTAGATCTGCATAAATTGCAGATAACAAGTTCTGCACGTGCACTGGCCATACTAAATTCATATGTTGACTACATGTTTGCATATTAGGTAACATTAGTACATTATTAGTAGAGATGTGCAGTTCAAATTTAATTGATCCAAGCAGAACCAATCCCGGATTCTGAGCTGGGATGTGGATTTAAGTTCCAAAGATTTAGAATTCTCTCCTGCAGGATTTCAGATTTAGAATTCTCTCCTGCAGGATTTTACACAGGAAATTAACTGAAAATGACTGGAAATGAATGGTTCTGATGTTAATTGTGAAAAATGTGATCACAGTTCATGGCGCAATTGGGGGGGGGGGGGGGCAACAGAGCACCAGGGGGCACTGTGGGGATTGAGCATTTGCAGGGCAGCGACCAACCATTTTTTGGGAGCGGTCCAGACACCCCTGGGGAGAACCGCAACAGCTGCAAGATGTCACACGCAGCCACTGCGACCAGAAACGTGTCCAGCCTATGCCTGGCTTTGCAACTCTGTTGCCAGTGATGAGCTAGTGTTCACTGTTGCATTTTTGATATTTTCAGCAAAATTACAATTCTAGTGGAATGTGACCCTACATTTGTATGAAGCAAGAATGTGAACACACTCAGTAGTATCATGCATAGGGAACACTGAAATATGATTCTACAACACATTTTTCAGCATTATGTTTCTATTGATGAAATGTAATTTGAATAAATGTTGAAAAATGTTACATTCATGATACTAGAAATATTTCCCCTAAAATAGATTGTAAATACTTGTACTGGAGAGACACTTTAACTTGTAAATAGATGCCTCTATTAACCTTTAATACCCTCCATATAAACTTACCAATTGAGTTCATCTATTACTAACATTAAAGCAATATAATAATAAAGCAGTTATGCCTTTTAAGGGTAGTGTGTCATGGTTATTGTTAGATGTGAATTTACAGTAGACACAGAGTGGGTTATTCTAATCTACTAGGACCGATGTTTTGCTAATGCGCATGTGCATATGCTGGGTGCGAGCGGGCACGGCAAACTATTAGTTCGCCGTCTCGTTCTCATCCACCAGTTCGGACAGAGGCATGGGGCGGTGGTGAATGGACGCGCCCATGGGAACGCCGACCATTAGATGGGTGTGCCCATGAAAACGCTGGGCGTTCCCATGGAAATAAGGCAGTGACAGGGCTGCCAGTGGTGGGCAGCTGACATCACTGGATGTTAGTAGCCGCCCTGTTCCCGTACAGAGAACACACAAAACTAAGGTACCTGGGAGTGCCTTAGTTTTTCGTGTACGCTCCAAATCATTTGATGGTCCCCGCACCCAAGGCTGCGAATGGATGTTTATGGGGAACAAGGTGAGCAAGGGTGGGGGCGGCGGTGTTTAAATCACGCGCATCTCTGCAAAATTTACAGTGCAGTGTGAACCAGAATAACCTCCAATGTGCACTGTAGATCAGCAGAAAATACTTTTTGTACAAGGTTATTGTCAGCTGCTGTAACATTGATGCATTAAACAGAGATTTATTATCCAGTAGTGTTTTATTTACTAGGCTAAATTGATGCTAGTACTAACCTCCAGAGGATAGCTAGAGGAAATTCACATGCATAACATGTTTCAACAATATTCCATGTATGGCGATGGGAAATTTTTAACAGCATCTTATTGTAATTGACAGTATTGCATAATTAGAATAATGTACAAAATGCTGCAGCATGACACTATCTTTATACTGAAAGCTAATGATGCGTAAGCTTTTTTTTTTTTTTACACATTCTGACAGTGGATCTCAATTGAAAAATGCAAACCAGCCTCAGTGCAGCTGTCATAATTCACAATATCGTGGCCCTTCTTCTGGTTGACTCACTCGGGCGCAAATTCACACGCTTGTGAGTCAACCAAAACCGCACCCTGGAAATGGTGGTATGCCCCCCTTCACACGCCAGGTTCGTTTGCCCGGCATACAAATGGATGTTTTACATAAACATCCATTCACGTGCCAGTGGGAACCTTCCCCATCTTTTGATGGTCTCCGACCATCAAATGATGCTAAAAGGGTGGTCCAGACCACTCATACATATGCTTGTAGATTTCCAGGCAATTGGGCAGGCAGCTGTCATATCTGGTTATGTCCGCTGCCCCCCCCCCCCCCCCCCACACACACACGTGTGTCACGAATGCATTAGCGTGTATATGCCCAAGGTTTTCATGGGAATGAACATGAAACGCTGGGCATTCACATATACTAATGGCCCTGTCTGGTACCCCATGCTCCTCTCCACCCCCCACTCGAAAGGCAGGGAGCATGCACTCTGCGAACAGATTTAGTGCTGGGTTTGCACGCTCCCAGGCTATACACATGCGCATAAATACTGCTGCACATGCGCATATATGCAAAACTTCGGTCCCCTGTGCTAATTAGCGTCCGAGCGAGTCATTCAGAATAAGGGCCTATGTTTATTTGATCACTGCTTTTAAGTTAAAACAGTATTATATCTGAATTAATAATAAACTATTAGGACATTTTGCAAAGAGACAACATTTTGGTGAGTTACACACAAGACTTAATATATTGTAAATGCCATGAACTTGATGGTGGATTGGTGAGATATGGAAGACAGGAATTCTGCTTGTATTGTGGGTGATTGGTGGTTTAATCACGGTGATTGTTAAAGGTAGAAGCAATATGCTTGTGAAAAGGGACTATAAAGAATTAAAGAAGATGGCATAGCTGATGGCAAGTATGAAACCCATGCATTAGACAAAGGGCCTGATTCATACATGTTAGCAAGGCTGCAATCTTTGCAGATGGAGAAAACCGTGTGCACAGCAGGTGGGGCAGATGCAACATATACAGACAGTTAGATTTGGGGGAGCTATTTTGTTTCTGTGCAGGGTAAATACTAGGGATGTGCACCGGGCACTTTTTGTGTTTTGGGTCTGCGAAAGTGTCTAGCAATTTTGCGGGCCACTGCAAGCATGCATGCACCTGTCAATGCGAGAGCGGCAGCGGTGGGCTCCTGGAATAATATACGGAATATCTTCATCTGCATTACAGTGTATGTGAAAGTCATGTACAAGTTATCTTTGCTTAAGGTACAGTGCGTCCTTTAACACTGCAGTATGGCTTCTCAGAGTTTTTCCCAAATTCACATATTTAATGAGATGCGAAAAACGTCAAAAACTGCCAATTTTGCCATGAAATCGCACATTCTGAAAGTGCGATTTTTAGTCGCGCTGGAACTCGCACCCATTTTTTTTTTAAACGGCGTGAGGTCCCCCTTCCTGAGCATAACCAGCCCCAGGCTCATTGAGCCCAACCTGGTTCCAAAAATACGTGGGACACAAAGCATAGAGGTCCCCCGTATTCCTGAAACCAGCTTGACTCTTGGACCGGTCCTGGTTCTAAAAATCTGGGGGACAAAAAATCTGGGGGTCCCCCGTATTTTGAAACCAGCACCGGGCTCCAACAGCCCATGGTGTCATGCCACAGCCGGGGGAAACTTTTTATATAAGGTCCCCCGGCCGAAACATGAGGGTCAGCCTTGGACGGGGCACCAGGTGTAGTGGTACCCCCCCGCCCAATAAAGGGGTCCCACCCCAGGCTTCACCCGTCCAGTCCAGAAGCCCGGGGCTGTCACCAGTGCAGAGGCGGAACAAGCGAGTTGTGGGCCCAGGTGCAAAAATCTGGTTTGGGCCCCCCCCCCCCCAGCACACAAAAAAACTGTTTTGCCTTTTTGTTTTGTTTTCTTCAAATGTAAAGCCTGTTACACATTATGCCACACCATGTAATGCCCTTTAAACATTATGCCACACCCGTAATGCCCATTTTATATTATACCGCACACCATAATGACCATTGCACATTATACCACACACTGAATTGCCTAGTACACATTATACCACACACTGAATGCCCACTACATATTATACTACACACCGTATTGTTCATTACACATGATGTCACACACCATAATGCCCATTACTTTTTATGCCACATACAGTAAGTGCACTTACCCAGGGTTACACACTCCTTGCCATAGGGGGTGACATGCTCCTTGCCAGAGATATTACATGCTCCTTGCCTGGGGGATTACATGCTTGTTGCCCAAGTGGGATAACATGCTCGTTGCTCGGATGCAGGCACACATCGTGCCAGCATTTCCGGAATCTGCACTTCCAGCTACAGCTGGGTGACCAGAGAGATGCTATTGGTGTAGGGAGGTGTCTGTTTCCTCTATGGTGGTAGCAAAATTTGGAAATGTGCATGGTCTCTGTCTGTACGTGGACAGATACTCTGAGCCCCTGAGGTGCCACTCCTGCTTGCCCGATTATCCTGGCTCCTGGTTTATTTAATTTAAACAGCAGGTGCCAGATAGCCAGGGATCCAGTGGGGGATAGCCGGCAGTGGAGACCGCCTCTCTGTTGGCGACACCCGACCGTGCTTCTGAGTTCCACTGGCTCTGTACACGTATAATGCCCCCAGTAGCAGCACCGTGCTTCCACGCATAATGCCTGCAGTAGCAGCACTGCTTCCACGCATAATGCCTGCAGTAGCAGTGCTGCTTCTATGCATAATACCCCACAGAATGCCCCCAGTAGTGCCATTTACACAGATAATTACCCCAGTAGTGCCATTTATAAAATAATTCCCCCCTAGTGCCACACACACATAATGCCCCAGAGTGCCACTCACATAATGCCCCCCGTAGTACCAACACGCATAATGCCCCCCTTAGTGCCACATGCATAATGCCCCCCCATAGTGCCACATGCATAATGCCCCTCATAGTGCCACATGCATAATGCCCCTGTAGTGCTACATACATAATGCCCCCTCAGTATTGCCACATACACATATGCCCCCATAGTGCCGCCTACACATATGCACCCATATGCCCCCCGTGCCACATGCATTATGCTCCTGTAGTGCTACATACATAATGCCCCCTCAGTATTGCCACATACACATATGCCCCCATAGTGCCGCCTACACATATGCACCCATATGCCCCCCCGTATTGCCACATGCATAATGTCCCCCCATTGTGCCACATGCATAATGCCCCTCGATAGTAGTATACACAGTGGCACTTGGCAGTGCTGCAGCTTATACTGCATGTCACACAGCCGGGGGCAGAGGAAGAAGAGAGGGGACAGAGTTACCTGGAGCCAGCGGAAGGTGGGACTGAGGTGCTGGGCAGAGGGGGACCTAGCTGCTGCGTGGCCGTGGACAAAGCTGGCAGGCCATGGATGGAGTTGCCGGGTGGAAGAGGGACGGCGGAGGGTGGGTCTGAGGTGCTGGGCAGAGGGGGGCCTAGCTGCTGCGCCTGCGTGGACAAAGCTGGCAGGCCATGGACAGACGTGCTGGGCGTAAGAAGGACGGAATGACAGCTGCCAGGCTGATTGGGCAGAGCTTCCACTGCTAGGCCCTAGGCAGAGGAAGGACGGAGCTCCTCGGGCCCCGGTGCACTGCACGGCTGCACCGGCAGTAGTTCCGCCGCTGCACCAGTGGCCGTAGCCAGTGGACGCAGGCCTGATAGGGTTAAAGCTCACATACCTAACATTGCTTTATGCAGGAGAACTACAAGTGCCAGCAGACCTCCCCCTAATTAATGGGCCCGCTTGGACTTGTAGTCCACCTGTAAAAAGAATGCTAAAATAAAACACACACACACAGAAAAGTATAACTTTATTTCATACACAAACACACACCTCACTTTTAAACCAACATACTTACCAATCCAGGATCCAGTGCTGGTCTGTCTCCTGCAGAGCCAGCTCACCCCGCACTGACAGCGGGGTGAGCTGGGTTTCTCTTGCGCAGCTGACACCTTCTGTAGTGCTGTCCCAGCCTTACAAAGGCTGATAGCGTCTTGGGATTATGCATCTCCATGGAGACGCATAGCTCAGCCAATCAGGGACAGCGTTACAGCGCTATTTTTTTTATAAACATAAATTCACACATTACCTCAAATTCGAACATTTTCATGCCTAAAATTTGCATATTATCGCACTTAATCACACTTTTTTCCCCGGAATACGCACCTCATTAAATATGCGAATACGTGGCAAAAAATGTGATTTTAAAAAGTGCGATAATGGGCGAATTTGAAAGTGCAAAAAAATCGCATTCTATTAAATGTCACCATCTATGTTTTTGCCGCGAGTAAAGCAAGTCATCGGTTCTCTTGTTCTTGAAAACTGATAGTTGCTTGTCAGTTGCAACTACTGGCCAAAGTGCTCATGTGGCTGTAGGTACTACTCAGCTGGAGGTAGTATATCTGCTGGCCCAGGGTATCACCTTCTCTGTATTGCGTGTTTTAGGTTCAAGGAGTTCCTGCCTGGGTATTCCCAATACCTCTTCCTACTGTGCATATAGTATTGATGGATCATATCCTCTGTCCTCAAATTGATTGACCCTAGATCTAAAGCACTGGAAAGAGTGTTCGGATCACTGGTAATGCGGGCACTTTTAATTAATTGTGACTTTTGCTAGTCCTTTTATCAATGCTTGAGGATGATGTGTTACTACTTGTGGGTTTATAGAAAACTCATGTTTATAGTGTGTCCTTATCCTTGTAGATTACAACATCTAGGTAGTTGATCGCCTTAGATTCAGTTTGTGACGTCACTTTAATGGGAGAATCCCTGAGATTTATTTGTGTTATTAGATGCTCAAGTGATTCCTGGTCACCCTTCCACATTAGGAACACGTCATCTATATAGCGGCAATATAAGGCAATGCGTGCCACATTGCTTGCTTTAGAAAAATACATACTCTGCTCCTCTTGTGGCATGAATACATTAGCAAATTATGGAGAGACATTGCTCCCCATCGCGCACCCGCTGGTCTGCACATTAGGCCCCATTGAATAGAAAATAATTTCTTTTAAGAATGAGTTTGAGCAGGATCATAAAAAGATCAACATCAAACCTAGGTAATGTCTCTTTCAGAAGAAACCATCTTCATGATGTGGTATTGCCGTATAAAGGCTACAAATGTCCACTCTGCAGAGAAAAGTGTTCTCCACCTCTCCATTGTATTGTAATATTAGCTTAAGAAAGCTGGTAGTGTCTTTGATGTGGTTCTTTTGTTTGAGAATCAGAGGTTGTAGTAGACTGTCTAGAAATGCTGAGAACGGATGATATAATGCATTTCTAGCGGAAATAACTGGCCTGCCCGGCAGATGTTCTGCGTTTCTGTGCACTTTGGGTACCGTAAATAATACAGGGCAAATTGGAAATTCCTGCTTCAGTGATTCAGCCAGTTTTTTGTTATAGTTTTATGTAGGACTGCTGTGTCCAGAATTGAGTCAAACTCCTTGCATTAATTTGTGGGATCTTTATTCAACCTACTGTACATTAGAAAAACAGGATTTGTGTGTACCCAGCGCTGATCTAGATTGCAGCTGGTCTTGTACAAAACAAATCATTAACAACTTTAGTCCTTTATGGATGTAAACAGTTAATGTACTGCACATTTAAAAATATTCATGGCTAAACACCATTTATAACAAATGGGGGACATGTGTTGTAGTGATTTATGATAGCATATAGTCAGAAGCATTTACATCTTACTGTAGTGTGCCACTGTAGGCTACAGTACTATATAATACCCCCTTATACATCCACATAAGGATATACAAGTTGTTTGATAACCCATTGACTAATCATCAAGTTAACTGATTTGCCATTCTGGTTACTAATATACAGTGGTGTTACATAACCAGTAGCGCACGCAGGGGGGTTTCTGAGTACCCAGAAACCCCCTTCCCCGGAGTCTAAGGAACCTAGGCTGAAAGCTGAGTATCCCCTCTTTCCATGGGTACAAGAATTTTAAAAATCGGCCCATGGGAACCGGAGATATCTGACTTCAAAGCAGTGGTTCCCATCCAAGCCTGTTAATTGCTCTTCCCAGTCATATATTTCAGGTTCTGTCTGACTAGAGTTTTTCTGAGGGTAAATTCAAAAAGCTGGGATGCTCCCCCTTTGATGGACACTAGTAGCTTGTCTCTACTGTGCCCAGAACCAGAGATTTCAGCCTTCGAGTAGCTGGTTACTGCTCCAGCACCACACACCTGGTATGTAGTTTTATATTCTCGTTGGCAGATTGCTCTGCCTCCTGGACTCTGATCCCCTAGTCCCCAATACGATTTGGTAGGTGGGATTCTCTAGTTTTTAATTCCAAAATCTAGTTCGGGAACTTAGGATATATGTAGTCAAGCAAGCTGTCCTCCCACCAGAAAATTATGAATAATAAGCCCACTCCACTATACACCCTTAGCGGCGTAGCTAGGTTTTGGGCGCCCCCCCGCCGCTAGGGGGGCTCCCCCCGCCGCCCATTCAAACCCCCCCAATCCCCGCAGCCTTACCTTTCACACTGGTCCCGGCAGTCCGTTCTTCTGCGGAGGACCACCACAAAATGGCCGCCCCCATACAGCAGACAGTTTCAGAGAACTGCGGGGGATTGGGGGAAGTGTAACTATAGCACCGCAGCCCCCGGCGCCTCCATATGCACAGCGCCCCCCCCCCCCGCGGTGGTGGGGGCTGCGGTGCTATAGTTACGCCAGTAATACACCTTCCTCTGCATATTAAACATCCTATACAACCCTGGAAGTTATGTATCAGGGCCCCTTCATTCAGCCCAATGCCCCCTTCTCCCACCATCTGTGCATTAAAGGTGTAATTAGTGGAAATTACTTATTAGGCCCTACATGCTGAGCAGTTGATATAATACCCCCTAACACCCGGGGGACATCAAGCTTCCCCCACCGCTTCCGCTGGAGGATCGGTAGGGGCCCCAATACATTGCTATGCCCAGGGGTCTACACTGCTGTTGACGCCCCTCTATGTGTGTGTATGTATGTATGTATGTATATATATATATATAATCAGCACATCCCTGTTTGCAAGACAGAGAAGACCAGCACCAGTCCAGTTATAACAAATATGCAGTTTATTGTCCATTCAGGACATTTCCATGCTTATGGTATCAACAATTCAGCATAATGAGCATATAATACAACACCCAGTATTATATGCTCATTATGCTGAATTGTTGATACATAAGCATGGAAATGTCCTGAATGGACAATAAACTGCATATTTTTATAACTGGACTGGTGCTGGTCTTCTCTGTCTTGCAAACAGGGATGTGCTGATTATGTGATTTGACCTGGCACAGTCATCTGTAAACACTGGGGAGTGTTGTGCGTTCAGTTCTACATTGTATATATATATATATATATATATATATATATATGTGTGTATATACATATATATATATATATATATTTAATTATTATTATTATTATTTATATACATTTGGTCTATCTTTAATACTTTAACTGACCCGGCATATACTGGGTCACCTAAGTGTCCATCTCCCGTGCTTTGCTCCGCCCCTCTGTAAACCCCCTTCTGAAAATCCTGTGTTTGCCCCTGATAACCCATACTGCACCTCAGCGCATTCTTTATTACCAACAGCGCTTGCTGCACATTAGTCTTGAGACACCACACCAAGGTGATATGTTTTCATACTGCCTAGGCAACGCTCACAGATTCTCCTGGCGGCCGGACCGGAAGTGACAGACCAACCGCTTCCGCCCTGATGCCGGGACTGTACGGTGATGGGAACACTGCACCACTTTCTCTGCCAATATGATATAATGTAAGAATCCTCTTAAACCAATGTTGTAACCATATCTGCACCTTGAAAACGGGGAGTAGTCTCTGAAACTTCGGACTTTTGTTGCACCTTTTTGTGATGTTTATTTGAAAATTCAAACCTTTTAAGTCTTGGAACACTTCGCTTGCATTAATGCTTGCTTTATTTGTGCTTCTTCTTCAGGACATGTCTTGAACGTTCTTACTTTGACGAGTGCCACCACATGCGTGTTTGTATCCACAGAGAGGCAGTTAGATAAAGGTGTAAAGACTGATGTTGCATACAAAGGCCCTTATTCTGATTGATGCGGACTTTACCGCGTACTTACGGATCGCGTCTTTCTGACGTCTGCGCATGCGTGGAGAACGCTACGCGCATGTGCCACGCCTTGACTCGGTACCAGTTCGGCCAAATCCCGTCCAAAACTGTTCACCGCTATCAGTCGGGAAATAGGGGCGTATTATGGGCGTCATGCGGAATGACACATGGGCGTAGTTTCAAAGTGGGCAAAACGGGGCGGAAACATGGGCGGACACGGGGGAGTACACTTATGTTGGGGGGCGTACATTCGGAAACCACTACGAATGCACGCGATGAAAAAAGGGCAGAAATGTGCGGTGTCCACAAGTGTACTATTGCTTTGCGGACACCACTCGTTCATGCGGTTGGCGAACGTACGCCTAATGACTACAACCATTAACACCTGAACCCAATAGAATCTACTCCTTTACTCATTACTCACTAATAGGACGCTTGTCAGTGCTTTAATTGAAACCATTGCTGCTTCAATTGCTGTAAGGGTGTTAGGATCTCCTGTGCCACGCTGTCTGGCGAGACACCACGTGACACTGGCTGGAAGGAGATAGAGACAGGACCAGGGTAGCCTCGCCAACCTGACTCCGTTGTACCCAGACGGAGTTGACGTGTGTGTGCGGGGTGCTAGGCTTCACCAATAATAGCCGCGTTCGTGGGAGCCCGTTAGTCAGGCTCCCACCTCGATGCCACCTGGTCTTATGTTAGGACAACACACACGCCAAGGCCATGATGAACAAGGGAAACCTATCTACAAACAAAGAGGCGAGAGAACCACCCTGCCCTGCGGAGAGGGGTGCCAGTGGATAGCACTCTAAACAGGAACCCGCTGTGCTAATGCTTAACAGGTGTAACCATACACAGTATGCTGACACACTAAGAACTGCTGACGGGTGTAACAATACACGATATGCTGACACACTAAGAACTGCTGACAGGTGTAACAATACACTATACGCTGATACAATAAGCAAATGATTAGTACGGAGACAAAGAGGGGGAATCTTCCAACTTATCTGGAACCGAGGGATATCAATATCTGGAGAAGGAATCCCACAAAGACCAACAGGAGCTGCAGGGACCGGGAGACGGATAAAGGACGACACACGGACACCGGGAGGACAGGAGACTGGATGGAGGACACAGCTGGGAATCAATGACAGGATGCAGGATGACTGGACACAGGAACCAGGAGCAGTGGGTAAACAGGAACCAGGAACACTTGAGACCCTGAGGTACAAGCTATAACCGGCATGGGACTGAACAACCAGAGGGTTTATATAGAGAGCACAATGTGGTGCTGATTACACATAGCCTGAAGGTGTGCACTGCAGGCTAGGAGCCTAATCAAGACACCTGAGTCCAGAACACATCACAAGCCAGTACTGAAAGTAACCTGCAATGGCCCAGGCTGACCACTGGATGTCACTAGCGAGTACACACACACACAGGCTGAGATAAACCCAGGGAGAACACACAGAAAATGTGAATGGTACATAACACCGATCCGCTGGAAGCGGATCGTAACAGTATCCCCCCCTAAAAAAAGGTGGACTCCGGACACCCCAGCTTGATCAAGGGGAACCAAGAACAAAACAGACTCAATGTCTCCGACAAGACTTCTTCTTCTTCTTCTTCTTCTTCCCCCCAGGTTGCCTGGGAGTAAACACAGTAATACCAAAAATATTGTCTGAACTAAGGTACCCTCAACTAAAGGCATTTCATCGATTTCAGAGTTATAATCAGAATTGGAGTCCGCATCTAAGGGAAGGATTATGGTTTCAATCTTGGTAACATTTGGCACTGGAGAAGAAGTGGTATCGCATGACTGAACATAGCAGGACTCTTGACAGATTGAGTAGACACTGGACAAGACACTGGACAACCATCGATCTCTGAATCGGAATTCAAGACAGAATCAAGCCTGGATTCCACTGCTGTAAAAGCTAAGATTCCAGGGGCATTCCTGTTAAAACGAGCACACCCAGCGACCATAGCTATGGGCTGGGACTTTTGTACTGACTTTCCTATGCATGATGGAGTCTCTGCAGAGAAGATGGTCAGTCCAGAGGCAGGTGAACCACTTTTATTGGGACCAAATTTTTTCAATACAGCATCACTGAATGCTGGGAGATTCTTAAGAATGGGATCCTCAGATTCAATAAATTTGGACGCCCATTTGAAAGGTTCACCTCTGAAGCAATAAATTAAATAGAGCACCACATTATCTGAAGTGATACCTAAAAATGGTCTGGACTCCAAAATAGTGATAAAATATTTAGTGAGCGCAACAAATTGGGTTAGGTCCCCATCAAAAACTATAGATGTAGAGATATCGTTCAAAGCATCAACAGTAACTTCATTATCAGCTAACTGACTGGACTGTATAGCTGGAATTATGGCCCTTGAGGCTGAGACTTTAGGGACCCCCTTAGAGGTTATGACCTCTTCCAAGTCTGATGGTCTTTCTGGTTGGGCAGCACTATGATGAGTCTCTGGCTGATCACCACTGTGATGCACTTCTAAATGGGCAGCACTATAGTGAAACTCTGGCTGGGCAACAACAAAAAGACCAACAGATGGTCTCTCCATGTTACCGACATGGCTGGAACTCTGTTCAGAGACAGGACAATCAGAATCCCTCTTAGGGACTAGATGGACAGCGTCCCCATCTGGGGCGACACCGGCTTGAACCCCCTCTGGGGCGACACAGGCTTGAACCCCCTCTGGGGCGACACAGGCTTGAACCCCCTCTGGGGCGACACAGGCTTGAACCCCCTCTGGGGCGACACAGGCTTGAACCCCCTCTGGGGCGACACAGGCTTGAACCCCCTCTGGGGCGACACAGGCTTGAACCCCCTCTGGGGCGACACAGGCTTGAACCCCCTCTGGGGCGACACAGGCTTGAACCCCCTCTGGGGCGACACAGGCTTGAACCCCCTCTGGGGCGACACAGGCTTGAACCCCCTCTGGGGCGACACAGGCTTGAACCCCCTCTGGGGCGACACAGGCTTGAACCCCCTCTGGGGCGACACAGGCTTGAACCCCCTCTGGGGCGACACAGGCTTGAACCCCCTCTGGGGCGACACAGGCTTGAACCCCCTCTGGGGCGACACAGGCTTGAACCCCCTCTGGGGCGACACCGGCTTGAACCCCCTCTGGGGCGACACCGGCTTGAACCCCTTCTGGGGCGACACCGGCTTGAACCCCCTCTGGGGCGACACAGGCTTGAACCCCCTCTGGGGCGACACCAACTTGAACCCCTACTGGGGCGACACCAACTTGAACCCCTACTGGGGCGACACCAACTTGAACCCCTTCTGGGGCGACACCAACTTGAACCCCTTCTGGGGTGACACCAACTTGAACCCCTTCTGGGGTGACACCAACTTGAACCCCTTCTGGGGTGACACCAACTTGAACCCCTTCTGGGGCTGCGGCCTCCGGGCCCCCACTCGGGGCTGCGGCCTCCGGGCCCCCACTCGGGGCTGCGGCCTCCGGGCCCCCACTCGGGGCTGCGGCCTCCGGGCCCCCACTCGGGGCTGCGGCCTCCGGGCCCCCACTCGGGGCTGCGGCCTCCGGGCCCCCACTCGGGGCTGCGGCCTCCGGGCCCCCGGCCTCTGACCGGCTCGGCGGGCCACCGGCCTCTGACCGGCTCGGCGGGCCCCCGGCATCAGACCGGCTCGGCGGCCCCCCGGCATCAGACCGGCTCGGCGGCCCCCCGGCATCAGACCGGCTCGGCGGGCCCCCGGCATCTGACCGACTCGGCGGGCCCCCGGCATCTGACCGACTCGGCGGGCCCCCGGCATCTGACCGACTCGGCGGGCCCCCGGCATCTGAGTCAATCACCTGGGTTTTCCCTTTAAGGGTTTGCAACTCTGACTCCCTGGTCATCAAAACATCAGCACTGGAACCAGTAGAAAAAGGCAGAGTGCTTTTACTGGGAGACTCGGCAGAGAGCTCCTCTGCCACAGTGGAGACAGGCTTAGATCTGACAACCTGCTCAGACCTGGCCAGAGGAGATACCCTGTCGGCACCACCGGAATCACGCAAGCCACACGTCTGCAAGAAGTGGCCAGAATCTCCACAATATAGGCATAGATTAAGGTTTCTACGCCGCTGACGCTCCTCTAACGGAAGCTTCGGCCGTAGATAACTTCTATGCTTTACCTGACCCTCTGGGTCTGAGGACTTGCTGCCTAATACTTCCCTAGGCAGGGCCTCATTAGGGGCTGAACGAACCCCAGTGACCTCTGGGAGGATCAGAAAAATATCAGTGATGAGTCTTTGCAGCTGCAGAAGAGACTGCTGCAAAATCTCCCACTGCCTAGGTTTTACGGCATTGAAAGCCAAATTTAGAGCCGCTAATGACTCTTGCATGGCCTGCATGATATGGCCATGCAAGTTTATACACCAGCAAGAAAAAAACTGACACAAGAATAAACTGACACGGGCAAAAAGCTGACACGGGCAAAAAGCTGACACGGGCAAAAAGCTGACACGGGCAAAAAGCTGACACGGGCAAAAAGCTGACACGGGCAAAAAGCTGACACGGGCAAAAAGCTGACACGGGCAAAAAGCTGACACGGGCAAAAAGCTGACACGGGCAAAAAACTGACACGGCTTGAAATCTCTGGACTGAGAGGGCAGAACCCAGCTCCAGAGTGCTGTATGGCCGGTTATAATGTTAGGATCTCCTGTGCCACGCTGTCTGGCGAGACACCACGTGACACTGGCTGGAAGGAGATAGAGACAGGACCAGGGTAGCCTCGCCAACCTGACTCCGTTGTACCCAGACGGAGTTGACGTGTGTGTGCGGGGTGCTAGGCTTCACCAATAATAGCCGCGTTCGTGGGAGCCCGTTAGTCAGGCTCCCACCTCGATGCCACCTGGTCTTATGTTAGGACAACACACACGCCAAGGCCAGTGATGAACAAGGGGAAACCTATCTACAAACAAAGAGGCGAGAACCACCCTGCCCTGCGGAGAGGGGTGCCAGTGGATAGCACTCTAAACAGGAACCCGCTGTGCTAATGCTTAACAGGTGTAACCATACACAGTATGCTGACACACTAAGAACTGCTGACGGGTGTAACAATACACGATATGCTGACACACTAAGAACTGCTGACAGGTGTAACAATACACTATACGCTGATACAATAAGCAAATGATTAGTACGGAGACAAAGAGGGGGAATCTTCCCAACTTATCTGGAACCGAGGGATATCAATATCTGGAGAAGGAATCCCACAAAGACCAACAGGAGCTGCAGGGACCGGGAGACGGATAAAGGACGACACACGGACACCGGGAGGACAGGAGACTGGATGGAGGACACAGCTGGGAATCAATGACAGGATGCAGGATGACTGGACACAGGAACCAGGAGCAGTGGGTAAACAGGAACCAGGAACACTTGAGACCCTGAGGTACAAGCTATAACCGGCATGGGACTGAACAACCAGAGGGTTTATATAGAGAGCACAATGTGGTGCTGATTACACATAGCCTGAAGGTGTGCACTGCAGGCTAGGAGCCTAATCAAGACACCTGAGTCCAGAACACACAGTACTGAAAGTAACCTGCAATGGCCCAGGCTGACCACTGGATGTCACTAGCGAGTACACACACACACAGGCTGAGATAAACCCAGGGAGAACACACAGAAAATGTGAATGGTACATAACACCGATCCGCTGGAAGCGGATCGTAACAAAGGGTTAATGTGTGCAATGCATGTGTTAGGCATGCTTGTAAGGATATATTGGAATCTAATTGATTCCAATTCCAAATAAGCAGTTTTTTATGAGGATAGGTAATTGAATAAGTGGGTCATGTGATGTCTTGCAGAAGATACTTCATAGTGGGTTGTTTGGCGTAAATCCTCCGCTTACGTGCGGTAGCACCGCTTGGCTCCCGGTCGGATGCGGTATTCCCGAGCATACTCTGTAATACTCTGTAATACCGTGCCGAATCGGAGTGTTTCTCCCGCACACGCATGATTTGTATGTCGTCCGTAAACACGCCCTGTTCTTAAAGAGTGAGTCCGTCCGAATGCGGAGGACACGTGGGCGTTTCTACGGACGATGGCCGCATGCGGCAAAACACCGTGGCGTGCGGACCGCTCCGTAAGAATGCGGGAATTTCCGCACAGATCAGAATAAAGGCCAAAATGAGGGAAACTGTTAAAGCAGAGTCTATTTTGTGGTTTAACATTTCGAATAGAAAAACTGTTCTTGTTGGACTGTGACTGTACAGTTTGTGCTTTTATGATGAAGATAAATATGAGACCAGCTCTTCCAGCTCTATAAGCCTCTTGTAGTAATCCAGGGGTGAACATCAATAAGGTGGCCATTGAAGGTTATTTAACAGAGGAAAAAGTATTTTCCTTTTTACAATAGTAAATGACAAACATTGCTAGATATGAAAATAATTACTTAATATGTTGTCATAGAAGAGTAATCATCAGATACCTGCCAATGTGAAGGGTTGTCCATGCTAAGTTACATGTTGATAATGGAAAGTTATAAAATGCTGTGATATACATTTTGAATACACAAACACTGTGAAACAGACTTGTGTGTTTTTCCTGTGATGTCAAACCAGCTAGTAATCATCATTACTTTTTAGACATTGAGGATGGTATAACTTGCTGGATTTATGACTTTAAGTTAGGGACCAGCCCTGTGAACATCATTATCAATAAGAAGTGACTGGACTGCTCTCCCTGTATAAAGATACATTAGAAAAGTCAAAGCTACTGCTGTTATGCCTTGTGTGGTTGGTGGGAGGATTGGAGAGCCCTTTTAGTTTTGGAAACAGAGTTGAAGCACATTTCCTCTTCTAGATTTTTAGACATCTGTATGCCTGTTCATCTCCAGTTTTGAAAAAAAAAAACACAAACAAACAAACCAACATACAGGGTTATTTGAAACAGTTCTCCATAGTGATAAGTTGGGCACACATTGGAGCAACTGCCAGTCCTTCCAATTTTACTGGCAATTTCCATTGCGCTCAGAACCAACCTAATTGGGCATACACAAACTGCAATCTTGCTAGTGACCAAATTATGTTTTACATTGTTTAGATGGTGTTATATATTGTTTCTCCTGTCTAAATCATTGCCACACATTGAATACCCCCTAAAATCTGCTCTGATCACTGTTGAGGCTGTAGCCATTTGTCCCATTTTCTGTGAGTGGTTTGGCCATTGTCTTGTTTTCCAATGCCAACTTAGAGGTCTTCAGCTAGAAAGTGGCGATGGCCATAGTGAAAAGCTGGAGGATTTGGTATTTTTGGGCAGATGTATGAATCTGTTCATAACGTTTATTAAATAATGGGTCCCGCTTCTTCTCCAGCATAATGTGGAGAAGCGGGCACGCGTTATGGGCAGATGTATGAGCCAATAAGGAGAGCCGTTATGTTCAGCATTTACAGCTCTCCTTATCGGCTCCCCCGGCACCCCGCGCATGCACACTCTCCCTCTCTCCACCAGCCGGCTTTAATGGGTATGCGTGAGATCTCGCTAAAACCGCAAGATCTCCAGCGCAACCCAAGCCAGAAGCAGGGCTAGCGTTGTCCCTGCAGTGGGGGATAGGACAATGCTAGCCCTGGGCTGGTGAAGCGGCCAGGGCGATTTAATGCCTGGGCGGCTTTTAATGCATCGCCCCAGCCGTTAAACAATGGGGGGGGGGAACCAGGGGACAGCCTCACAGAGCGTAACTTGAGCGGCTGTCACTAGTGCACGTTAGGTGCACTAGTGATACATTAGGATAAACGTAATCCCCCCAGATAACCAGCGTTAAGTGCATTTCTGCACTTAACTCTGGTTCATACAACTGCCCCATTATTTCTAAAATAAAGGTACCTTCCCTGGCATCCATAACAACTGAGTTTCAGGCCAATTTGCAGAGATCTTAACCACCAAACAAAACTTGGGTGGAAATGTTACAGGGACCATGGCTTATCTTAATAAAAGACGTTCCGGCAGAGCCAAGACACCAAGACCAATGACAGTGTCAAGCGTTTGATGGACAAGGATTCAGTTCCTTTTTTATCACAGTCTATATAAGTGACAAAACAATAAAACAAATATTAAATTGACATTTAGTGTACTCATGTTTCTCAGGAAACTGCCAAGTGTACTGAAACATGTCAAGCAATTAGTATTTGAATGGAATATATTGTTTCAACATTGTAGATGTCAGCCTGCATTACTGTCACTATGCGCATTACTGTCAGTATGAAAAGATGACTAGAGCTGGCTCAGCCAAAGATTGTTAAGTCATTTGGCTGTGATAATCAAAAAGAGAAACACAGATATATGATTCATTTATACCTGGACTTTAACTGCTTTTAGATTATATATATCATGATAAACAGCATCCTGATAATATGTAAAGAGGGAAGAGCTGTTTCTTGGTTTTATGACTGCTTCCCTCAGTTGGTTCATTTATTCCATGATGTTATTTGTGTTCCTAATTTATAAGTTGACTATATATTTATTTATTTATTTATGTATGTATTTACATTTAATTATGTAGCACCAGCATATAGAATTGTGTAGCACTTATAATGTGTCTTTTAATATGCAGCAAGACTGTATTTAGAACCATGTGATTATTATATACATTGTTTCAATGCATTTTTTTATTGATGTTACAGTATCTTTCATTGCTGAAAATGTGTTATTAATATAGACTGCATATTTATAGTTTATACTGTACCAATGTTAGATATACTGTATGACCCACAAATGTTGACCTATGTCAACATAGACACTCCATTTATGTTGTCCCTTTTCCATGTTGATCTTTTCTGTCGACCTTTTGATTGTGTCAACCTTTTCACCATGTGGACCTAATGCATGTTGACCTTTTTAATGTGTTGACCTCTTGCCTGTCGATTAATAATGTTGACGTTTTGACTGTCGACCTAAACACTATAGACCTAAAAACCTGTACCCCTGCTCCCCACATGCAGAAGGTGCAGACATGGTGGTAGGAGGCAAAAGAGGCATCTCTACGTGGAGAGTGGGGCAGATGTATAAGCATGGAGAAGATATAAACTGGAGATAAAGTGAAAGGAGAGAAAGCACCAGCCAAATGACTGTTTTTGAAAATGGTAGTTGGGAGTTGATTGGCTGGTCCTTTATTTCCTTTTACCTTATCTCCATTTCATCTTCAGTTTATCTCTTCTCCGGGATTTATACTGTACATCTGCTTCTGTGTGAGAAATGTGACTCACAAATAGCTAATGTGGACATCTACTCTCCTCAGGGATTTGGGAATCTGAACACACAGTTGAGCCCTAATGGTTTTTTTTTTGTGGGCACTCATTGTCACTTTTGAAGGTGACACCACTACCCCTTTTTAAGTAATATGAAAGATTTTGATTTATTCTTTCCTAAAATATTTGCTCCCTGGTTCACCTTCAATATACATTTGTAGTTGAACTATCGTGGCGGTAGCAGCTGCATTGCTAATATTTTGTTACTGCTCCTATTCTTCTCTCAACTGATGTCTGTGGTCCACATCGATAAATGCATGCACACCATACATACCACGCATAGTCCCGACATACAATGCAGACTAACAGTGCCTCTATTTGCCACCAATTAGACATTGGTTAAACTCCACAGCTAATTGAATACCCCCTAAAAACCTAAGTGAGCGGTCAACAGTTACATACTATACTGTATGTCAGATGTAAGCTCAGCAGTCATCAGCAAATATCTCTCTGTTGGTCTTGTGTGAAATGGTGCCCAAATCACTTCAGGAGGGTCAAACTGTCAAAACCAAAATATGTGAGATGCAACACCAAAAATATAACGTTTTACCCAATTTCGGAATCAGAGCAAGGTGGCAAAACCGAAGCGGCTGCTCATATTTCCTTGGATCCATGAAGGTTAGACAGACTTGGTTTTCCGCAATCTCTACTATTTAACGAATTAGTGCAACAATATCTTCCTAATTGCTTCAAATGCCTGAGATTATGGCCCTCATTCTGGTTGCTTTGTCCAGTTGCGAATTTGCAACAGAAACCGATTTTAAAGCTTTGCGCATAATCATATATATGCATGTGCCTCGGAGACTTGCATAGTCTCCGCACAGGGGGAACGTGCAGGAGGCGGCCAGAGGGCGTTTACATGTGAATGCCATGCATTTTCTGGGCGTACACATGAAAAAGCTGGGGGGAACAACCAAAATAACCCCCAATGTCTAAATGGCATCATGGTATGAGGCATAATGTATAATGGGCATCACAATGTGAGTCGCAATGTGTAATGGGCATCACAATGGGCCTTATTCTAGTTCACTCTGACAAAATCCTTCTTAGATGGACAAAACCATGTGCACTGCAGGGGGGCAAATGTAAAATGTGCAGAGAGAATGACATTTGGATGAGTTATTTTGTTTCTGTGCTGGGTAAGTACTGGCTGCTTTATTTTTACACTGCAATATAGATCTCACTTTGAAGTAAAATCCCACCCAAATCTAACTCTCTCTGCACAACTAACATCTGCCCCACCTGCAGTGCACTTGGTTTTGTCCATCTAAGAAGGATTTTTGTCAGAAAGAGCGAACTAGAATAAGGCGCAATGCGTAATGGCATTGCGGTGTGTGGCATAATGGACATTATGGTGTATGGTATAATGTGTACTGGGCATATGTAATGGGCATTGCAGTGTTATGTATAATGTGTACTGGGCATTACGGTGTATGGCATAACATGTACTGAGCATTATGGCATGTGGTTTAATATGTAATGGTTATATGACGTGTAATAGGCATTGCAGTGGTAAATTTTTGGTGTATGCCTTTGGTGTGCACTGTTCCGATTGTCCCTATTTGACCAAAAATTGGCAAACCCTGGAATAATGTGTAATGGGCATTATGGTGTGTGGCATTATGTGGAATGGGCATTACTGTGTGCGAGATTATGTGTGATGAGCATTATGGTGAGTGGCATTATGCGTAATGGGCATTATGTTGGGTGGCATTATGTGGAATGGGCATTACTGTGTGGCATTATGTGTGATGGGCATTATTGTGTGTGGCATTATGTGTAATGGGCATTACTGTGCTTGGCATTATGTGTGACGGGCATTACAGTTTACATTTTTGCAGTGCACCTTTGGCACACACTGTCCCTGTTTCTAGTATGTGTGTGTGTGGGGGGGAATGATTCATTCTGAAGTGCACATACATAAATAAGTCACCTTCTATTTAGTTGCATTAATGCCCAGTAAGTGCTGATGGCACACCCAGTAGGTTGTGATGGACATGCCCAATAGGCAGTGATGGACACACCAGTTCAACTGTCCTAAGAAAAAAGGCTGCGCACGCCTATGACTGCGGGGACATTTGGCGCCCAGCAGAGGCGGACATTTGCCACTTGGCATTGCTCGGCTTGCAAAGCAGCAAAATACCACTGCTCTGCGAATCAACCAGAAAGAGGGCAGTGGCGTAACTACAGTGTTGCAGCCCCAGCTGTGGCTTGGGGGAGCCAGCGGTCTCAGGGCACACTAAGAAATACCTGCTGTCCTGTACGAATACACAGTTTGCTGTCACACATTAGTAGTGGGCAGCGGTGGCTGTGTACTGTAGCTGCGTAGCATAGGTGACAGCCCCCCAGTCTCCTCGCCTCCTCTGTGCCTGGGGACAGGCGGTGTCATTACCCGCACACACTTCCGGCCGTTAGTATCTCCAGTCGGTCCTTGGTGACGGAAGGCTACAGTATGTCAGCAGACGGGATGTTCTCCCTGTTACGCCGCATGGGCACTCCTGGGGAACTGCAACGCTACACATGGTGGCGCACAGGGCCGGATTTGTGCCTAGGCCCGTGAGGCACCGGCCTCAGGGCAGTGGCGTAACTATGGAAAAATCTCCCCCCCCGCAACAACCCTTTTGCGCGCCACCCGCCAGGTCGACCCCCCCAACCCCCTTACCCCCTGCACGTAGTGCCGCTGCGTCTGCCCAGGGACCTTCAGCCGGCGAATCAGTCTGCGCTGCGGCTCTCCGTCTCCCTGCTCTCCCGGCTCCTGCTGTGATAAAAAACATGTCACTCAGAAAATGGCTGCCCCCGTACAGCAGACCGTTTTTAAGGATGCTAGAGGAGGCCTCCACCTCCTCTAGCATCCTCAAAAACGGTCTGCATTAAGAGGGCAGCCATTTTCTGTGTTTCACCTTTTTTATTGCAGACGGAGCAGGGAGAGCAGGGAGACGGAGAGCCGGCGAAAGGTCCCATGGCAGACGCAGCGGAACGGTAACAATAGCCCGGCAGCCCCCCGGCGCCCTCACCTTCCAAGCGCCTCCCCGCCACCGCGGGGGCTGCGGGGTGATAGTTACGCCAGTGCCTCAGGGCGGCACCAATTAAGGGCAGCAGGCAGGCTGACATTCTGTTAAATGGCACAGCGGGTGGGCAGCGGCGAGTGACGAGCGCCGCAGACATGAATTTTCTCATATGTCGGCGGCAGCGACGCTCGTCACCCGCCACTGCCCACCCACTCTGCCATGCACATTACATCACTGCTTAGTGGCTGCGTCAGACGGTCCCCCTGCGCGTCCGGAAATGGCTCAGGATCACTGCTTCCGGCTCCCGCCCATTGACTACTCTACACACACACAGTCTATTGGCTGCTGTGTATCCAGCAGCTGAGCGGCGCGTAGATCCTCACTGCGCTCAGTTAGTCACAGTGTGTGAGCCGGAGAGAGACTGACGGAGACACTGTGCTAATCACTGTACTAATAAGTGCCTCCCTCCCTCCGGGTCCTCCGTACAGTGAGCAGTCCAGAGTGCTTAACAAAATATTAAGGCGGGCTACAGTTACATTTTTATGAAATATATAAATAACAATGTATATATATATATATGATTACTTTAAAATAGGGGGAGGGGGGGGGCACAAAAATGTTGTGCCTAGGGGTGGCCTGACCCCTAAATTCGCCCCTGGTGGCGCACAGTGGCCCAGGAAACCAGTCTGCACCATTGTCATGTTTTACTAAAGAAGGCAGGGGGGAACGCCACAAATTTTTTGGCAAGGTGAGCTAAATTTATAGTTACGCCACTGAAGGGCCAATCTTCATTTATGATCTAATTTATATCCAAGCTGGTGCTTTTTTTTATAGGGAAGCCAGTGTACTCACAACTACAGTAAACTTTTCCAGTGATGCTACCTGACTCATGCTCCCTTGGAGACTGTACACCTTCACTTTGTTGCAACAGCGAATAGGCTGTCCCCCGCAAAGATCAAGAACTGACAGCCTTAATAACCTGTCAGCAACTACATGCAAGTTTCCATTTTCATTGAATGTATGTATAGAAGCTTACAGTAACACACAGAGCTCTGAGCATCTTCCAGTACCTCTCTATTTATTATGCTGCTAACTTCAAAGCTTTATCACATCTGGTGACACATCAAATATGAGACATACACACAGTTACTGGATTCTTTTTCTTCAGCTGGATCAATACTGTTAATTCAATTCCCTTTGTCTTGGACATTTTCTTGTTGCTTTATTTATTTATTTATAGAATGCTGTGTAAATCTTGTATATTTTATTTTAATTAATTAATCACTTAATTAGAAAAGCCAAATAGCCAATTAAATTTTGTAGGTAAAAAAATGTTGGTTTCTTACCAAAAGGTAAGAGGTGGGCGACAGAGAAGGGGTATTTGTGATCCAAGCAGCTCACACCAAGGAAGGTCAGTTCCTTGAAAATGTATGTATAAAGAAAAAAGAGGGGCAGTGGAGCGCTAGGCAAGTATTGGAAAATAATTGGTTTAAATGAGGTCAATTAGGTATCACAATTAATAGGTATTTATTAAACACTAATAAACATAGCATAAAGTGATAGATACACTTAGACACATAAAAAATAGTTAGAAATGAATAAAATCAGCATATAAAAAGCTATAAGAATAGCTGGACTGAGCACTATACTTATGCGTTCTCCCGCTTGCCAAATGTCCGAGCCAGTCCGTCCTGTCGGTTAACTGGAGATATAGTGGAGGCTGGGTGTCCATAAACCATGCTGGGAATTGGAATGCCACTGTGTTGAATAACGCTGTCTTGATGTTAGGATGACAGATGCACAGGCTGAAAGTAGGCTTCCCAAAGAGTATGCCGGTGGTGGTATCCCAAGGCTCTCTTCCAGTGGATAGAAACGGATAGAATCTTGTTCTGAATGCAAGGGCTGGGCAAGATGTAGTTTTGGGAGTGTCCCGCAATAGAGCTCAGAGTCCAAATTGGTTGTATCCTGACGCGTTTCGTTACCCTGGCTGGTAACTTTATCAAGGGAATACTGTCCAGTCCTGCACTTCCTGTATATAGGTATGACTAGACACTGGACAGTATTCCTTTGATAAAGTTACCAGCCAGGGTAACGAAACGCGTCAGGTTACAACCAATTTGGACTCTGAGCTCTATTGCGGGACACTCCCAAAACTACATCTTGCCCAGCCCTTGCATTCAGAACAAGATTCCATCCGTTTCTATCCACTGGAAGAGAGCCTTGGGATACCACCACCAGCATACTCTTTGGGAAGCCTACTTTCAGCCTGTGCATCTGTCATCCTAACATCAAGACAGTGTTATTCAACACAGTGGCATTCCAATTCCCAGCATGGTTTATGGACACCCAGCCTCCACTATCTCCAGTTAACCGACAGGACGGACTGGCTCGGACATTTGGCAAGCAGGAGAACGCATAAGTATAGTGCTCAGTCCAGCTATTCTTATAGCTTTTTATATGCTGATTTTATTCATTTCTAACTATTTTTGTGTGTCTAAGTGTATCTATCACTTTATACTATGTTTATTAGTGTTTAATAAATACCTATTAATTGTGATACCTAATTGACCTCATTTAAACCAATTATTTTCCAATACTTGCCTAGTGCTCCACTCCCCCTCTTTTTTCTTTATATTTTGTAGGTGTATTTATATTTACATATACAGGTCGGGTCTCCCTTATCTGTGTATTTCAAAAACCGAAATATTCTGAAAACCGTGGTTTTTCACATACTTACCTCATTCCCCGATGTCCATGATGGCCTCTGGGATCCTCTTCAGGGGTGCATTGCGCGAGAGAGCCAGTGATGTCACCGGAATGCCTGTGCACTTGGACAATGCACCCCTGGGACCGGAGATGCTGCTGAAGAGGATCCTGAAGGCTGCCCTGGATGCCGGGGGACACCATGGATGTCGGAGGTCTATCGGGGCACCACCAGGGGACCAGGTAAGTATGAAAAAAAATGTATTCCAAAATCTGAAAAAATCCCTGATCTAAAATGCTTTTGGTCCCGAGTATTTCGGATAAGGGACACTCAACCTGTATTCCAGTTCTCAACTATATAATGACCACTATCCACTGTTTGTATTAATATTTGTTTTATATCAAAATCATTTGACAGTTATTTAGATTATTATATTATGATAAAAATGATTTAATGTTTTTGATTTGTCTTGATGATTATAGTTTTTGCCACATCATTATACCTAGTTTTCTTCTATTATCTATTGACATACAGATGGAGCCGCTCTCATCAGAGTGGCTCCTGGAGCGGTAATCGTCACCTCGTGCCAGGGAACAAGGCAGCTGGCGATATGCCAGCAACAATAGGGCTGGCACCATCTGTATTAGAGTTTTTTAATAGCTTGGGGCCTAATTCAGACCTGATTGCAGAGTAAATTTGTTCTCAAAATGGGCAAAACCATGTGCACTCAATTCAGCCCATCCAGGATGTTTTTTTCTTCTTTAGAAATAGTGAGCGAAGACATAAATACAGTACATGCTGTAGTTTAGAGCAGCAGTTCTCAACCTTGGTCCTGAAGTACCCCCAGCAGTTCACATTTTCCAGGTCTACACACACAATTGCACAATAGAAAAAGGTAGGGTGGTAACCTGTGCGCACTATTTTACTTCAGGAATATCTGCAGCCCTCTGTTGCCAAATATAAGAGTAACACCAACTCTTAAATGGATATGGAAAAAAGGGTTCAGGTCAACAGGCTAGGCGCAAAACATTCCTAAAAGTGGATATGTGAATAATCTGGACCCACAGTGGGGAATTTTTACCAGAACAAAGATTTATTATACATAAATTTCACAATTTAAAAGTGCAAATGCAAAAGACAGGTGGTACAAAGTGCAAGTGCAACAGCAGTACATTAGATGATTCCAAAGTAAAAATGCATAAATATTTCAAAGTGCATATACAATGGATATGACGGGGAAATCTGATGCTTTATCTCACCATTCCAGGGAAGTGCGGTGGGCTAGGTGCTATAGATGGTGGGTCCCGGGTAGCAGGAATAGAAGCACCACCGCACAGGCTTTGGATGGGGATACACAGGTGTAGCAGCAGAGTCCTCCCGTCAGAGCGTTGGCATCCTCATAACATGTTTCGGAATCAGGTTCCTTCTTCGGATGTGGATGCCAACACACTGAAGGAGAGGGTTTTTATACCCTAGGTGATTAGCTAATCCAAATCACCTGTATTGCACACCTCCGTTTTTCCGGAAGTGACGTTTTTTGTTAAAGTGCACTTCAGATTTTTTCCCCCTGATTGTGCATAGAATAAGAGTCCCCCGCATTGTAGTTCCGCTTAGATGCGGACAAGGGCGAACTTGGCATTAGGAGCTGAATGCGCAGCGTCTCACATCGTTCAAACCGGAAGTCGCGTCACCGGATGTGACGTTTGCGTTC
Organism: Crinia signifera; assembly: GCF_055691185.1. Taxonomy (NCBI): domain Eukaryota; kingdom Metazoa; phylum Chordata; class Amphibia; order Anura; family Myobatrachidae; genus Crinia; species Crinia signifera. The sequence goes on from NC_139219.1 coordinate 206,525,230, forward strand.
CAAAACGCTTCCTGTTTGCGTTCCACTGCGGCTTATTTCACTCACGGATCAACAATACATAATTTACAAGATAAAAACTGGCGATTCTTGTTTGCATTGACGACGGTGATCTTTCATCATTCAATGGAATTCATTTGTATGAGGAATCTTATAGCGTTATTTTGATATTTCTTGTATTCCCATATCTCCATTTTGGAAACTGGCAGGTCAACAGATTGGGCAAGAAGTCCTCTATGGCCACATCTATAATCTAAGCCCTACTTCATTCAGGCTAAGTCCATCCCTGATGTAGCCATATTTTATGTATAGATCCGACAGATGCCATATGAAATAAATAAATGGATAAAAAAGAAGATTAAAATACAGATTAATATACATATTATACACAGTAAAAACAATTTAATCTAAAAACCACTTTAGCTCGAAATCAATATTGAGACCATGTGGTGTGAGGGTATTTAAATTAAAAATCCAGCGCATTTCATTCTGGGCGAGAAGTTTCTCCACATTTTTCTCTTTCCAGCTATTTTTTGCGACTTGGATTCCTAAAAACCTTTTTATGTGTTTTTCATTACTACCGTGTTTTACTTTGAAGTGCTCTGACACTGAGTGGCTCATAAGACCTTTACGGATATTATATATGTGTTCGGCAAGCCTCACTTTTAAATTTCTGGAGGTCTTGCCGACATATATAAGGCCACAGGAGCACTCCAAAAAATAAATCACGTTTCGTGTATGACAGGTGATGAAATCCTTTATTTTGTAAGTTTTTTCATTAATCCTAAATTCAGTGTATTTCCTTTCAATATTAGGCCTAGTGGTAGTTTTGCACATTGTGCACTCCCCACATCTATGAAAACCTACATTTCTAGTACTGGGAGGTTTTTCTGTAAGCGCACTCCGTACTAACTGATTTTTTAGAGATTTGGCCCTCCTATAAATAAAGGATGGTCTTTTAGGTATTTTTTCACCAATCACAGGGTCATCTTGAAGGATTCTCCAATTCCTCTTTATGATGTTTTCTAGTTTTTTATGATGACTCCCATACTGACTGATGAAAGACCATTCTGTTTTGTTATCTTGAGCCACTTTATTTTTTTCTATTAGCAGAGTGCTTCGGTCAACCTTTTCTAATTCGACCAAGGCTCTGTCTAAAGTTTGCTCCTGGTAACCTTTCTGTTTAAAACGATCTTTCATATCTCCAATTTCTTTTTGGAGAATGACTGGGTCTGCACAATTCCTCTTTAACCTCTTAAATTGACCTAAAGGTATATTTTCTAACCACCTTTTGTGGTGCTCACTTTGTATGTCAATATAAGAGTTGGAGTCAGTGGCTTTTTAAAAAAATTTTGTGCAAATAAGATTGTCTTTTATGTAAATCGTGAGGTCTAAAAAACAGATTTCTTCCTGACTTGTTGTAAAAGTCAGGTTAATATTATAATCATTAGAATTAAGGCTTACACAAAATTCTTTAATATCACATTGGTTACCCCTCCAAATAAAAAAGATGTCATCTATGAACCGCCACCAGCACACCAGGCTCGCCCCTTCTGTTCTATGTGCATCAATGGTACTTAATTCCCAATGAGCCATGAACAAGTTGGCATAACTCGGGGCGAACCTGGTGCCCATGGCGGTCCCCCTGATTTGAAGATAAAAAGTTCCATTAAAATAAAAGTAGTTATTGGTTAAAATGAATTTAATACCCTCCAATAAAAAATCTTTTAAGTTCTGGGAATATTCACTTCTATCAAGAAACCATGAGACTGCTGTTAAACCTTTTTCGTTTTCAATCACAGTATATAATGTACTGACGTCAGCAGTTGCTAAAAAACAATCTGAACTCCATTGGCATGTGTTAAGTTTCCTCAAAACATCTCCTGTGTCCTTCAAATGGGACATGGTCTTTACAACTAAAGGTTGGAGGTAGTAGTCGATCATTTCTGACAGATTAGAGGTCAAACTATTAGTACCCGTAATTATGGGTCGTCCTGGGGGGGCAGTAAGGTGCTTATGCATTTTGGGTAATATGTAAATGGTAGGGGTGGAGGGTGCTTCAATATTTACATATTCCATTGCAAGTGAAATAATCAGCTTCACCTGTGGATCTTTTAAAATGTGTCAGTGAGTAATGACTACACCTATACACCTGCTGAGTGACCTGTAAACATGAACTGTTGGGAGTGCTTGATGACTGAGGTTGAGAACCACTGGTTAAGAGCATGATAAGTACAAGCATTTTAGCCCAATAGTACTATTGGGCTATGCACAATATGCCTCACGCTACAATGTCCAGTAGGCCGCATACTGTACATACAGTATCTCCCAACACTGGATGCAGAGGAGAAGGGACATCTGCGCGTGCCGTAGGCCTGAAATTAGGGGGCATGACCTACTATCGTGGTACTCGTGCGAGGCCACATCCCTCATTTTTTCCGCTATAGGGGCATGGTCAGCGCTCTGAGAGCTGCTGGCCATGCCCCCAGCCTCTTTGAATAGACTCTGTGCAATATATACACATGCCACCAGCAGTGCCAGTTACACAATGCCCCCAATACCCACAATAATGCCAGAAACACGATGCCCCCCAGCAGTGCCAGATAAACAATGCCCCCCAGATTGTGGTGCCATTCTAAATAAATACTCTTGCCGTACTGTGTGCTTACCTTGGGACTCTCCTGTGTAAACATGCCCTGAGGATGGGGGGAGCCCCGAAAGCACTCTGCGCCAATACACAAGCTTTTCTTACATTGGCTTTGAGTATTTTTTTGGAGTGCCTCCCACCGGCATGTATGAACAGCGATGATGGGGAAATTTGCTGGGCTGTAAAAAGCTCAGTGCATACACATTGATCGATTTTCGCCCGTTGTAGCAATTTTTCCGGGGGTGGATGATTTCCCATAGCAGGGTGCTATAGTAAGCCATCCACCCTGTCACTTTTCTGCTGATAATACCAACAGATGAATGGTGGGGCCAGCGATGATGCGGGAGCGGGCATCAGTGCTCACCACTGCCCCGTACAAACTGGGCAGCTTTTGAGCGGAAAGCATCTTAGATGAGTAAATTGAGCTGCTTTCAGCTCAAACTCCCCCCCTAACCCTGTCCGTCTCCCTGAGGTGGAGACGGACAGGGTTCCCGTCGCCCCGCCGACGGAGATTGAGACGCGCGTGCGCATGAGACGCACGCGCGTCTCAGTCAGATGGTGAGGCAGGCCGCTGGTGGATTGCCAGCGCTGACGTTCTGGCACTTCGCCAGCAAGGAAGAGGCCTGCCCCCTCTGTACATTAATTCAGATTTTATCACTTTAAAAATATTTAAGTAATAAACCTTAAGTATTCAGTTACACATTTCCTATATAGAGAAACATTTCTACTCAATTAAGGGCCATTAAAAACCTTTCCTACATCAAGGACAACAGAGAAAGACTCTTTTAATATAGCCTTTATAGTTCTAGCTGCTCTTTAAAGCTTTCTCCTCAGGCTTTCATTCTGAATATACATAGATATTTCTCCTCGCATTAATGCATGTTAGATGTTAAATAAGCAATTAATGCAGAGTTCTTTTTATACTGTACTTGAAACTCAGTCCAACAATTAAACTATTTTATAGTCAGGGCTAAGTCTGCTGCTTTTAAATACACATTGATAGCATATGTATTTCCCTGTGTGCAGATGGAGCCGCTCTCATTAGAGTGGCTCCTGGCGATTCTATCGCCATGCTCTGTCCCCCGCCATGCCATGCTCCGTCCCCCGCCATGCCCGACAGAATAGGGCGAACGTGCACAAGACACTCATGCACCCCATTCTTTCAGAAGCCCTGCAGCTGTCTCCCACTCCCTGCCCATCTCCCCTGCTTGCCTGCCTGCTCTGCCCACTCCCTGCCTGTCTTCCTGAATGCAGAGACAGACAGGGAAGCACCCTGTCCCTGCTACCTTGCTGAGTTGGATGCGCGAAGGCCCGCCCACCGCCAGCACTCACCAGTTAGGGGGATCTGTCGATGGCTCGGCCATATTGAAGGTGGCTCCATCTGTTGGTTTCCTAGACAGTAAGAGTTTTTTTAAACACAAAGTTTATCTGTAGCTGCTGCATGCAGTACAATTTGAAAGCATTAAAGCATAGTCATAGTTCAAATATTTATAGCAATTATCCTCACAATTCTAATGTTACCAGTGTTTGCACTTGGATAGCTCCTGGCTTTTTATAAACTTGTAATTCATAAAGCCATTATCTGAAGAATGTCGCCGCTTAGTATTAAATTGCGGGCCCATTTTTTGACTACATTTTCTCCCATGTCTTTTCTTTTTGCCAAATTGTGCTTTGAATAGGGCAAATTCAATTTGTCCTAAAAACAGCAGTAAATGAAATACCCCCATTGTATCCCAGAACCTGGTCATTTCAGTTTTTAACTGACAAAATGTATCCTGTGTAAAAGACAAATGTGTACATTAATTTCCAGGGTTAGTAATAGGTTCTTCTGCTATTCCCCCAGACTCCCACACCTGTTCCAATTTTCCACAGTGTTGGAGATTGTAGACTGCATTTGGAAACCACCCTCCAGAAATCCTGCGTTTGCCATTGCTTTTAGTCCGAGGCATACAAATGTGCAAGCATTCAATCAGAGGCATAACTCTGGGAGGCAATGGAGTCATCTGCCGCCGGGCTCCTGCTCCCAAGGGGGCACTTCTCCCCTGTGAGTTTGAATCAGTTAATTGAAAGCCGTTGATATTGCTTCTGTGGCTGACTCCTCCTCCTAGCAGGACCATAGATGTCACACTCTCATTATTCTAAACATAATATCCATAACATACATACACACATGCATACATATATTTATATAAGATTGTGTGTGTGTTGGGGGGCACCAATATTTATCTTGCCTCCGGGCAACTGGGACAAAGTTACGCCACTGCATTCAATAATATTGTAGCCTACATTGTGCTTTTCCAAACTTTAACCCAAACTTTAATATTTTTTAAATTCTATCGGCTCTTGTGTTCTCTGACACTACAGCATGGAGGAAAGTGGAGATCAGGTATCACAACCTTTAGAGAACACAATATGATTTATAAGTGGGATTTCCTTCTTAGTTTGCCAGTTTCCAGGCATTGGATTATAAATATAATAAAAATATATATTTTTTCTTATGGCATGCAACCTATTCATTCTGATGCTGACAGCAGATTGGGTACAGGATACCAACAGTCAGTATGTTGACTATAAAAATCCCAACAGCAGTATTTCAGCTACAATAATCCCTATAATCATTGGTAAGTACTGTATCCTAACCAACTCCTCCAGTAGCCTAACCCTAACCTTCCCCTCCTGCAGGCTAACTCTAAAGTTAGGTACACATTAAACAACATTTTTAAATTATATGCATTGTAAAGATATCTTTAACAATATCTTCATGCATATTGTGTAGTGTGTATACACTATATCGTTAATAATGCGTGCTCCTGTAAACCATTAACGGCCCCCTCTGTCATCTGTGCATTCAGTAAAATCCTGACTATGGCCCTAATACAGCATGGTTTGCTAATTAGAGAAAAAGCAGTTGCCTGCTCTCATAGCAAAATTGCAAATACATTGCAAATAGCAATGCATTCGCAGATGCATTCACAAAAAAACTAAATGTAGAAGAGTTTTTTCCAGCTGCACCAGCCAAAGTTTCCCCTAACCTGTTTAAGAAACAGACTGGAAGTGGTCATCCGGATCCGTTCCTATATATGCCACCAATGCTATCATATATCTCCAATAATGTGAAAATTTTGATTCATTTCTTATAACTATCAAATTCTACCCACTTTCACCACACCATCAATTGGTACCTACCACGTGGGTTTGAGTCTCCTTTGGACATTATTGGAGTTATATGGTAGCATTGGTGGCATATATAGGAACGGATCCTGTTATCTTATTCCAAGTGTTTTACATGTTTTTAAATATTGTGAATGTTCATTGGTGTACTAGCGCTACTTTTTCTTTTTTATCTTTCTTCTTAAGGGACCACTCACCCCTAACCAGGTTCTGTTGCTTGGCAACATTTGCTTTCTGGAAGTGGTCATCGCTGACATCAGAAACCCATCCCAGAAACGCCTTGGCACACCAGCATTTTCACAAACAGACCCAGAAAATGCCATGTTTCCACACCTATACACAGACTTCCTATCAATCAAATTGAGACTGCTCTGTGTATGGATTTTTATTCTCTAATTAACAATCCATGCTAAGTTAGGCCCTATATCATCAACAACAGCAGAACTCCAGGATACGGCCACTGAAGATATCTTTAGTAACATGCGTGACACAGAACCCAATCAAATGGATATCCCTCTCATAAAGAATGGTAGAAAGTAACAGCCTTATAGAACACCAAGTACCAACCACCATAAAAAATATTTAGAATGTCTGCCAGGAGTGCACTATATATCAGGTGGGTCATTATAGCAGTATCCAGAGAATTCCTTATATTCTGTCTACTCAGTACATCAATACAGCAGAATCCATCTGGAAACCCAGTACTTACCTGACTCCTTCCCAGCTGGCAGTATAACTCACAATAGATTAAAGGCATCTCACAGTAAAGTAGTCAAACATTTCTTTAACACCATTTTTCATTTCTCTGAGCACTTTGTTATATGTCTATTTGTCATGTATGTCCTGACTTCAACCGTTAAAGATTTCACCTTAGCCCCAATTGTCCCCAATTGCCATCACACAATAAAGGCCTATGGGACCCCCTGCATTATTAACAAAGATCGATAAAGCTTATGTTTTGAATAAAGAAAAAACATCTCTCCTTAAAGGTGTGCATCCAAATGCAACTTCTTTTTCTCCTTTGTATACATAGTATTGCCTTTGGCTGCTGAGGATAGCACCCCCGAAAACACATCAATAAGTAATTGCAGTACACAGGACCGGATTTGCCACTAGACTTGAGGCACGGGCCTAGGGGTGGCACATATTAAGGGCGGCAGGCAGTTTTTATCTGCCACCACGGAGGAAGCATGTGTGCCAGGTCCGGCGTCATCTCCCTGAGCTAGTTTCCCAGCACCTCTGACTTCTCCCCGTGTATGCTGCCAGGGCAGCAGCTACCAGTCACCTCGAGAACAGCAGTCCGGTGTCCTGCTCCAGAGTTCCTGGCTCCGCGCTTGGTGGGTCATCGCGGTGTACAGTAACCTGCTGGCTCAGGGGGAGGCAGACCGTTTCCTATGAGTGACACTTCATTTGCCAAACCAGGAGACACTATCCTGCAATCGCAGAGCTTCTTGGGGTGGGGGGAGGATGCACACTGAGGGGAAGAGGGTGGCATGACCAGGGAGCAGGCTAACACCTGCCACAGGACAGGCCCATTGCCTGGCTGTAGCCATCGCCCCCTGTCTGATAGACATGTGCATCTCCCAGAGTGCCGTCAGGCACCCTGCCTGATCGGCGTCAGAGCAGCACTGTTGAACCACCGACATGTACCCACCACCAGCAGAACCATGGACATGGTGCCAGCAGTGGTGCACCAGGAGGTCACTGAGCTGAGCCTCCGGGTCCTCCTACCAGGTACAGTATCGGCCAAAAATATTGTGCCTAGAGGCGGCCTGACCCCTAAATCCGGCCCCGGTAATACAGTATGCCCTACTAATGAGGCATAATCCCATTGTGTGCAGAATCAAACCCCTTCTCTCTCTACTGCAATATTAATCAGCAGAATCTGTTGGAAGTCTGACAGTTTGGGTGCCACTGTTGAAACTGTGGCCGTTGGCTTCCCGACTGTTAGGATACTGACTGCATCTTTTAGAAGACTGCAAAAATCTTGTTAATGAAAACAGCAATACAACAAAATAATCTATATATAGAAAATATTCTAAATAATCAATTAACTCCATAAATCTGCTCTTTCAAAATGTAAACAATTCATTATAGTAAAATCAATGAGATAATCATATAACCACAATGGATCAACATTAGAAATTACATAATAAGGACATTTTACAAAATAATAAATTAATTTGATTATGTTACTTTGCTCTCAAATAATTGCAAATGCAATTAAATGTATTCACTCAGAAAAATGTAATTAAAAAAATGTGAATCATTTGAAATTAAATAACATCCGATTAGGAATAAATCCAGTGCCAAAATTGCAATAATGCTCAACAACTGCTAGTGAAGTAAAATGCTCTACAGTAATTTTTATTAGGAAATTCCTGCCCAAAAACCTTAAAATCATACAATATTCCATATACAGGTAAACTAACTGTCAACTACAGTATTTAAATTAATCTTCATTAGAGCTTCACTTTTGCTGAAGATTCACAGCTTAGCGATCAGGTCTGAATCGGGCCCAGAATGTCAACATGTCATCAGTCACATTGTCAACTTTTACAGGATGTCAGAATGACAAAATGTTAATGTTGGCAGATTATTCCAATTTTAGGGTTAGGGGTACTTGTGAGTTATCCGGGCGTCCGATTTTTAAATCGGGTCGGATCGGGACATCGCATCGCATGCGACCATCGGATGCGATGCGATGCGATGACCCGATTTTTCCATAGGAATCAAAGTTAAAATGGACTGAGTCCATTTTAACATGGAATTCAATGGGAAAAAGGGGTCCTTTTCATACCCCTACTATCCAAGTGGGCATGGAGTTGGATATAAACCTGTGGCGAGGGTAGCGAGCCACCGAGCCCGAAGCGTGGCGAGCGTAGCGAGCCCCGCGAGGGGACACGGAATACCGTCCCCTCGCGGGGCTCGCTTCGCTCGCCACGCTTCGGGCTCGGTGGCTCGCTACGCTCGCCACAGGTTTATATCCAACTCCATGCCCACTTGGATAGTAGGGGTATGAAAAGGACCCCTTTTTCCCATTGAATTCCATGTTAAAATGGACTCAGTCCATTTTAACATTGATTCCTATGGAAAAATCGGGTCATCGCATCCGATGGTCGCATGCGATGCGATGCGATATCGCATGCGATGCGATGCGATGCGATATCGCATCGCATCGCATCTGATTGTATGCCTTAACTTAAGGCATACAATCAAAAAATCGGACGCCCAGATAACTCACAAGTACCGGGTTAGGTTTAGGGCTAGTCTTCAGCTGAATCCCACTCCTAGACAGACCATTTATTTTTAACATAATATAAATTACATACATATACACATGCATACATATATTTATATACGGTTGTGTGTGTATGTACTGTATGTATGTATGTATGTATGTATGTATGTGTGTGTGGGCGGAGCACCAATATTTATATTGCCTACAGGCAATTGGGATGAACTTATGCCACTGCTGTTAGGGTTAAGCTGCAGTTAGAGTGTAGGTTAGTCGATAGATTTACAGTATGAACAACAACCACATGCTGAACTGTAAGTGCACACATCATTGCCACATATAGGCAATAAGTGGCTTACACTACTGTATGTACTATATGTAACCCACTCTATATTACTTTGGTAATATGGGTTGCTAAATTGCAATACGTGCCTCCACCCAAACTATTTCAGTTGTATGCTCATCTATAACCTGCTGGCTCAGGGGGAGGCGGACCGTTTCCTATGAGTGACACTTCATTTGCCAAACCAGGAGACACTATCCTGCAATCGCAGAGCTTCTTGGGGTGGTGGGAGGATGCACACTGAGGGGAAGAGGGTGGCGTGACCAGGGAGCTGGCTAACACCTGCCACAGGACATTGCCTGGCTGTAGCCATCGCCCGCTGTCTGATAGACATGTGCATCTCCCAGAGTGCCGTCAGGCACCCTGCCTGATCGGCATCAGAGCAGCACTGCTGAACCGCCGACATGTACCCACCACCAGCAGAACCATGGACACGGTGCCAGCAGTGGTGCACCGGGAGGTCACTGAGCTGAGCCTCCGGGTCCTCCTTCCAGGTACAGTATCGGCCAAAAATAATGTGCCTAGAGGCGGCCTGACCCCTAAATCCGGCCCCGGTGGTACAGTATGCCCTACTAATGAGGCATAATTCCTTTGTGTGCAGAAACAAACCCCTTCTCTCTCTACTGTAATATTAATCAGCAGAATCTGTTGGAAGTCTGACAGTTTGGGTGCCACTGTTGAAACTGTGGCCGTTGGCTTCCCGACTGTTAGGATACTGACTGCATCTTTTAGAAGACTGCAAAAATCTTGTTAATGAAAACAGCAATACAACAAAATAATCTATATATAGAAAATATTCTGAATAATCAATTAACTCCATAAATCTGCTCTTTCAAAATGTAAACAATTCATTATAGTAAAATCAATGAGATAATCATATAACCACAATGGATCAACATTACAAATTACATAATAAGGACATTTTACAAAATAATAAATTAATTTGATTATGTTACTTTGCTCTCAAATAATTGCAAATGCAATTAAATGTATTCACTCAGAAAAATGTAATTAAAAAAATGTGAATCATTTGAAATGAAATAACATCCGATTAGGAACAAATCCAGTGCCAAAATTGCAATAATGCTCAACAACTGCTAGTGAAGTAAAATGCTCTACAGTAATTTTTATTAGGAAATTCCTGCCCAAAAACATTCAAATCATACAATTTTCCATATACAGGTAAAGTAACTGTCAACTATTTAAATCTAATCTTCATTAAAGCTTCACTTTTGCTGAAGATTCACAGCTTAGCGATCAGGTCTGAATTGGGCACAGAATGTCAACATGTCATCAGTCACATTGTCAACTTTTACAGGATGTCAGAATGACAAAATGTTAATGTTGGCAGATTATTCCAATTTTAGGGTTAGGTTTAGGGCTAGTCTTCAGCTGAATCCCACTCCTAGCCAGACCATTTATTTTTAACATAACATAAATTACATACATATACACATGCATACATATATTTCTATAAGGTTGTGTGTGTATGTATATATGTATGTATGTATGTATGTATGTATGTATGTATGTGTGTGTGTGTGTGTGTGTGTGTGGGGGGGGGGACCAATATTTATATTTCCTACAGGCAATTGGGATGAACTTATGCCACTGCTGTTACGGTTAAGCTGCAGTCAGAGTGTGGGTTAGTCGATAGATTTACAGTATGAACAACAACCACATGCTGAACTGTAAGTGCACACATCATTGCCACATATAGGCAATAAGTGGCTTACACTATGGGCATTATTCTAGTTCACTCTTTCTGACAAAATCCTTCTTAGATGTGTGAGACACACGGGGCGTGGCCTACGCCACTCTCCGTCTCTCCCCTTCGGGCCGATGATGGTCCCGATACTTCCTCTGGCTCCCGATACAACGCCACCTGTAGGGTGAAATGGAGAAGGAGAATCCCTCTATGGGGGGGAGGGGATGGTCATCACTGGCACGAATGGCCTCAGACTGGTTACACTCGCTTGTAGAACACGGCGGGTGTAACTCGGGGAGGAGAAGGAGCACAAACAACACCACAACAGATACAGCACAGATTATACTCACCAGTCACCTACCAGTCTTCTGACTCGGGTATGGTACTGGTCTCGGCACCTGCGAATGAAAGCAAACGCCACCTCCTGATCCCTAGGGCATGGCAATGCAACCTCACTAGCAAGTGGACTACTGCGGCCTAGCACGAAGCAGTGCGGCCTACGCAATCCTGTGCCACCTGTGACCTAGCACCTACCTAAGCAACCCACGGCCTACGCAATCCTGCGTAGCCTGCGGCCTGGCGCAATTCTAAACAACCTGACACCATGCAGCTGATAACAGACAATACACATGCTGTCTAGGCCTAACACACAGCGTACCTGTGGTAAAGCACAGAATTATGAACAATTGGCCTAAGGGTTAAAACGCAGCCTAGCTACACAAGCAATGCAGGCTAACTACAAATGAACACACAGCCTACTGTAGCTACACAAGCAATGCAGGCTAACTACAAATGAACACACAGCCTACTGTAGCTACTACACAAGCAATGCAGGCTAACTACAAATGAACACACAGCCTACTGTAGCTATACAAGCAATGCAGGCTAACTACAAATGAACACACAGCCTACTGTAGCTACACAAGCAATGCAGGCTAACTACAAATGAACACACAGCCTAGCTGCACAAGCAATGCAGGCTAACTACAAATGAACACATAGCCTACTGTAGCTACACAAGCAATGCAGGCTAACTACAAATGAACACACAGCCTAGCTGCACAAGCAATGCAGGCTAACTACAATGAACACACAGCCTAGCTACACAAGAACGCAGGCTAACTACAAATGAACACAGAGCCTAACTACACAAGCAATGCAGGCTAACTACAATGAACACAGAGCCTAACTACACAAGAACGCAGGCCAACTACAAATAACACACAGCCTAGCTGCACAAGCAATGCAGGCTAACTACAATGAACAAACAGCCTAACTACACAAGAACGCAGGCCAACTACAAATAACACACAGCCTAGCTACACAAGCAATGCAGGCTAACTACAATGAACACAGAGCCTAGCTACACAAGAACGCAGGCTAACTACAAATAACACACAGCCTAGCTACACAAGCTAGTTACACAAGAATTAAAGTTAAAGAAAGCCTCACTGAGGGCTTACCTTCTCCTCTCCTGTGATTCACTGCTCCAGGGCACAGCAGCTCCGTCCAGTCTGGTCCAGGGTCCAGCTCCTTGCTCCTCCACGTGGGGACACCAAAACAGGCCTTTCTGTGGGGGGTCTCTCCTTACATACCCCGCCGCTGGGGCTTCTGGGGTGGGGCGCGCGCCGTCGCTGGGTGAGCGTGCGTTGCCCGCTGATGATGCGCCAGACGACGTGCGCGCGCCCAGTCATGCGGGGGCCTCGGGCAGCTTCCAGGCTTGGAGGGGGCACCTCTGTGCCCCTCCACAGATGGACAAAACCATGTGCACTGCAGGTGGGGCAGATGTAACTTGTGCAGAGAGAGTTAGATTTGGGTGGGGTTTTACTTCAAAGTGAGCTCTATATTGCAGTGTAAAAATAAAGCAGCCAGTATTTTCCCTGCACAGAAACAAAATAACTCACCCAAGTCTAATTCTCTCTGCACATTTAACATCTGCCCCCTGCAGTGCACATGGTTTTGTCCATAAGAAGGATTTTGTCAGAAAGAGTGAACTAGAATAAGGCCCTGTGTACTATATGTAACCCACTCTATATTCATTTGGTAATGTGGGTTGCTAAATTGCAATACGTGCCTCCACCCAAACAATTTTAGTTGTATGCTCAACTATAAATCACAATAAATTACCTACTGTATACAGTTCTGCTATTGCAAGTGAAACAAAACACACAACCCACAATGTAAATACCCAGGTATTATCAGTCCTTAGAAATTACTACTGAAGTAATATGGTGCACATAGAGTTGGGGCCCTTTCATTAAGATTCCAACAAGGTGAAAAGATTCCTTTAATGAAGATTCCATAATGGTAAATCAGTCTTCTGTATGTGGTTAAAGTTATCTCCTTTCCTTTAAATAAGCATTGATGGGTTATTGCTGAAACCCAATATATTAGCTTAACGCTTAATGAACTAACTTTACAATGCTTCTGTTAACAGTTCAGTCCTTTTCGATTTGATTCTCTATTAAGGGTAATTCTGTTGTAACATCAGAAACTTGTTTCCAGTCCAGTAGCTAGGATGTTTTGGTAACAGTCAGTAGTTACGTTTGTTTCAAATTCATTAAACTCACCATCAGGTATCTCCAGGTCCACAATTTATAAACTTAACCAACACTTAACCATAACTTAACCTTAACTTAACTAATAAGTTAACCTAAAATAAATACACAGACACAAGTGCTGGCGTTTCAAAATTGAATGTCAAATTTATTGTGACAACTTAAATATTTAACTATAAATGGTGGTGGCACCAAAGAATGGTCAATAAAAGGAAAGAGGGGGTAAACATCACCATTCATACACACATCGCTGGTGATCACTCTACCTGCTGAACCACCCATGCTGATGATGTTGCCATCCCCTGTGCAGAAGCATGGCCCATGACAATCAATGTCAAGGGAGAGTGCACCCACTTTACATCATGCCCCGCACACCTAGCCACCCATACATCAGAGGCGGGACTTGCCCGATACACAAAAGAGTGGCCCATCATCCACACAGTCTTTTCGTCCTGTCGACCTGCAATATGTATAAAAGAGGTTAATTATTTTGTTGACATAACTGCACTCCACACACACACACACACACACACACACACACACCCCACCAGGTTAGCAGAGAGAGGTAAGAAAAACCGTGGCCGACCAGCTCTTGAGGCACAAACACAAACAACCCCTGGAGTAAACTAACGCCATGTCAGATTACAATTGTAGGCCGAATTGTGCCCCGGCGGGAAATGTGAACCACCTCAAGGCCCTCACAGTAGGTTGACGAACGCTTATGCGTCCAGTCGGCCATGGTGAAAAGTGACAGATAAGTTCGGCCGAAAGTACCTGCGGAATGTTTCCGAGCACCATTGACCCAGAGACTGAATCTCCACGTTGGAGCAGCCCTACGCAGCTGCCGAGGTAGCAGCCCCAATCCGAAAGGAATGCGAACCAAATTCCTTAGGATCAAGACCCATGGCCTCCAGCACCCGACCCAGGACATGGCAAAACTGGTAATTTGTAAGCGGGGACCCATCCTCCTTGGAGACTAACTCCAAACAAAGGCCAACATGGCCACACCAGGTGTCTTACCTGCTTGAGGGGCAGACAGCCTGAACTGTTCCCACTCGTGCCATCCCTCCTGATAGCACCGCAGGGTCCTGGGCGCGATAGCTGGCATGGCTAGCACCTCCATTCCGGCCTGATAACCTGACAAATATAAGGGGGACAGGGCTCACCAACCAGGCAGGCCTCAGGTGCTAAAGCCCGGAACTTAACCCAATCGCCCCTTGACAATGCGTCTGCTACGGAGTTCTCCACTCTGGGGACGTGCCATGCAACAAACTGCACATTGAGCAGCAAGCACCTTAAAGCAAGTCACGCAAGAAGGCGCACTACTGGCAGAGAGTCTGAACTCTGCCGGTTGACCGCTTGTACCACCCCCAGGTTGTCGCACCAGAACACTATACTGGCATCACACAGTCTGTCCCCCCAGAGTTCTAATTTCACTACAATGGGGAACAGCTCCAGGAGCAGCATATTCTACGGGCCAAGGAGCTGGACACCATGACCCTTGCAAGAAGACCCCAACGCCCCCCTCCCCCCCTTAGCATCTGTAAACAACTGCAACTGCGCGTTACTGCAGGGAGGAGCAGGCCATATTAAGACACTGCTAAACTGATTCAGGAAAGCGAGCCACACCTGCAAATCCCTCTTCAATTCTGCCGACAGGCTAATAAAATGGACCTCTTGAGCTTTCTGCAAAAAACCTGTCCCATGGGGATAACCCTGTAGGCAAAATGTAGCAAACCTAGCAGAGACCGAAGCTGGCGCAACTTGAGTTTACCTGTGGTGAGGGCCAGCGAGAAAGCACCTCGTAGCCATGACAGCTTGTCGAGGGGCAATCTGCAGCTTCCCACAACCGTATTGATCTCTATGCCCATGAAGGACAGGCACGTCACTGGCCCCTCCATCTTATCCACCGTGATGGGAACCCCAAAATACTGAAACAGCCCCTGCGTGTATGCGAACAAAGCCCCACAATGCGGGGAGTTTGCAGGACCCAAGCACAGGAAATCATCCAGGCAATGGGCCACCCCGGACTCCCCCGAGCCTGAAACTACGCACCAATGCAGAAAGCTACTAAAGCATTCAAAAAAGGCGCACAAAATCAAACAGCCCATTGGCAAGCACCAGTCCACGTAGAAACCAGTAGGAAGGCAAAAGCCCATGAACCAGAATGACTCCAGGTGCAAAGGTAGCAAGAAAAATGCATACTCGATGTCAATTTTTGCCGACAGAGCACCGAGTCCAAACCCAGGCAGTATCGCTAGTGCCTGATTGAGCGATTGGTACCGCACCTGGCACAATTCCTCTGGAATTAAGTTGTTAACCGAACTCCCTGGCGGGGGGGACAAGTGTTGGATAAGCCAAAACTTGCCCACCTTTTTCTTGGGGACCACTCTGACTGGGGACAGTACCAACTCCCCAATAGGGGGGTCCGGGAAGGGGTCCGCCCTCCTGCCCAGGCTCACATCCTTAGAGAATTTCTCTAAAACCACCCCGGGCATCTGAATAGCAGATTTCAAATACCGGGGAGCCACGGCCGATACATCCCCATGTATGGGAAGGCAAAAACCCATGCGAAAGCCTGTCTCCAAAAACTCTGCCTCCTCCCTACTCGGGTACCTGCCCAGCCAGCCGGAGAGGCTCCTCCCTGCTTTCCCTTCCTGCATTCCTTAACAGGGTGGGGACCCCAGCACTTTGAGCACGCATATTTAAATCTGCAACGCACCACCATGGAGCAGCCCACACCATTGTACGCGAAGCATCGCTCAGCGGAGGTACCCCCTGCCCCCCGCGAAAAGACGCCAGGGCCCTACGGTGGGTGGGTGCAATGACTGGAGCAGCAGACTGCTTCAGGCCCATCCATATTTCCCCGTCCTTGCACCCAAAATCCATGACTGCCGAACCCGACTGCTTATGTCGGGAATCTCGTCATAGGAGTGCCAGGACGAATCGCCATCCGAAAGGAAGATTGCATGAATCATGTGCATATAGCGTACCATGTTCATATGTTCCTGTGGCGTAGTTTCCAAGTAGCATGCTGCAAACATGAAGAGGCCGTCTGCCACCGATGGTAGGTGCAGTAGGCCTCCTCTTCGATCCCCCCTCTACGCTTGGCTGCACGATACTCCTTCTCAGCCTGGGCAGTCATGGTATAAAGTTAACGTACTTTCCTTTCTTAATCCTGTCCTGCACGCTGCGCCGCAAGCCACTAAGCACTGCCGTCTTCTGACAATGCACCACTTCCCCTTTAGGGAACAGTGGAGACTCCGAGCCACCGCTGGAGATGGAATGTCAACGGCGTCGCCTATTGCGACGCTGCCGTCTATGCGATTTCCACCCCCCACCTCCTCGGATGTCACTGAGCCAGACCCGCTGGAAGAGGAGGAAGTATGTGCAGCCCTACACTTGTGCCACTTAGGCTTCGATAAGGACCCACCTGAAGTGCCGACCAGAAGCACGAGACTCATCTCCATGGACCCGCCAGGGGCCCCGACTTCCGGGGTTCCAGGAACAACTGTAGCAACCGCTGAAGGAGGCGACCAGCCCTTGACACAACTCCGCCGCCACCACACTTTCCAGGGGCATACCGACGGACGCCACCTGTGAAGAAGCTGCCGCCCGAGATTTTGGAACTAGTGTGCAGACTAAGGATAAGGCTGTGTGGAGGGATATGTAAGGTTTAGGCTGCTATGAGCGGGGAGGAGTTAGTGTAAGACACTAGTGCGGGATTTTAGGTTTGGAATTTGATGAGGGTTAGGTTTAGGCTTCTGGGAGCAGGGTGAGGGTAAGAAATTTAGAAGGAGTGTTAGCATTAGGCTGCAGGGCTGGGGGTTAGGTTTATTAGGAAAACAGTGTCTTAGTGTACTGTCAGAAGGTCGATCACTATTGGCACTATTGGCAAATCATGAACAAGTCGGTTTAAAAAAAACACATGAAAAACTCATGTCGACCTTTTCTTGCATCGATCTTTTGACCACGTCAACCCAATGCATGTCGACATTTTTATGTGTTAACCCCCGGGACCATCGAGAAGGGGGAGCGGGTACTTTTTACCCAGGCCCGTGTCTGCTGGAGAGGCATGGGGGGGGGGGGTGCCCCAATGCAGGGAGCCGGCAGTGGTAGTATAGAGGACAGTAAGTAGCAAAACCTCTCTCCTTAGCTCAGAACATGTTGCTCAGTGTGCTGAGCTGGGCAGAGAGACAGCTGCATCAGCAGCCTGTGATCTATCTGCCACTTTTTTTTTTTTTCACGGTGGCGTGGCCACGCCCTCTCAGATCCTCCTCCCCCATCATTGGTGAAAAGTCAAATTTGCATCTCAACCACATTTAAATACATTATATTTAATTAAATACATTATTATACAAATTATCCATAGTATAACCATATTTACTGTATATACATTTCAGGGATGAGACTATATTATAGCATCATATTTGATGGTATAATGATCGGCATTCAACTGTCAGTAATTTGGTGGTTGTGAGTAACTTATTGTTCATTGAAGCAATATGTTAAGAGCAATATTAGATTACAAGTATACATAAATACACAGGACAATAGGATGAATCTCAAGATGACTAATTTAGCTTAAGGCAAAATGAACATGTGCTCTAAAGAGCCCTACACACTGAGAGATTTGTGCCAGAGAATCATAATGGGAGATTCAGCATGAGAGATTTCAAATCTCTCATGAGTGTAAAGGGCCCTCATGGAGGCATTTTCTGAGCGATTTTACTACATCAATCAGAAATTGCCCCGATGTGTTTGCAGGGGGGGCATAGTGATAGCAGTGCATGCCCCTGCGTGTCACCCCTTTGATTAATAACCAGCATGTTGGTTATTAATTGATCAGGGCCAGTGTTCTCATTGGAGAACACTGGCCCTGACAGGTCAGTCAGTGCACAAAGCATTGTTGGCTGCCAGATACTGGGTTGCTGGCAATGCTAGAGCTGGCTCTATATGTAGATACACATACAGCACTGTACACTTATATACACATACAGCACTGTACACCTACTGTATATACACGTAGGGGGTTATTATGGTTGATTCACAAGGCTATGAATTCGCAGCCTTGCGAGTCCACCAAACCCCGCCATCAGAATGGTGGGTCGCTGTCACCCATTCGCAAGGCAAATTTGCATGCAGTGCATGCGAATGGATGTTACCTGCTGGGATCTGCCCCATCATTCGATGGTCGCCGACAATCGAATGATGGCGAAGGCTCACGCATATGTAATGGGACCCATACATCAGCAATCACAAATAACGATTTTCCAGATCCAGTGATTTTTTGGTCAGATAAATGGTTTCTACAATCTATTTGACTTGCCCACACATTACAGGTTTATTTCAGTGATCGGCAGATTTTTCCCATCTAAAGATTGCATCTTCATATCTGGAAAGTGCCCATACATCACCTCAATTGATTGTCATTTCAGATGTTACTTCGTTTCATAATTTAAATAGAAGAAAAAGACGAAACGGGAATGCCCACACATATAAAAAAAACAACCGCAGATAATACCAGATTATTAAACATGTTTAAAAATATGATTCAGCAATCGATTGGCGATCCTGATCAATTTTTGATCGGGATAGGCAAAAGGGGGAGCCCACACATTAAAGTTTAATTGTGACAATCATCTCCAGATCTGAGGATTGTCACAATTAATTGCTGATGTATGGGGCCCATTACAGATGCATGTCTGCTCGGGGGGAAGTAGGGGGCAGCTGACATCCTATGATGTCAGCTGCCCGCCCCCTGCCTGTCCCTCATAACTCATTAGCATGAGAACGCCCAGCATTCTCATGGGAACTAACATGAAACTCTGGGCCCCACGCCCCTCTCCGCCCCACACTCGCAAGCTTGCTTGTGTGCACCCGGCAAACTATCAGCAACAAGCGCATGTACATGTGCAGAAATGCGCATAGAAGAAACATTGGTCCCCATGTGAATGAGCCCCTTGTGCGAACGGACCTGAATAATGGCCATAGTGATCTGTACACCTATATACACATACAGTGCTGTACATCTATATACACATAGAGGGCTGTACACCTATATAAACATACAGTGCTGTACACCTACTGTATATACACATACAGAATAGTGCTGTACACCTACAGTATATATACACACACACATACAGTACAGCGCTGTACACCTACAGTATATACATATACAGTACAGCGATGTACACCTAAATACACATAGAGTACATCACTGTACGCCTATATACACACACATACAGTACAGCGCTGTACACCTACAGTATATACACATACAGCATTGTACACATATACACATACAGCACTGTACACATATACACACACAGCACTGTACACATATACACACAGCACTGTACAGGGACACACAGATGACAATAATACAGACATCTAAATAAGAAATTTCCTCCAAGCTCAAATTGTATGTATATTTAATAGGGCAATCCTCTGCATTCACCCTTAACATCAAGGTCTAAAAATCATCATAATTGCTCGTCCAAAAGAGGATTACATCATCAATGTATCGAAGATAAAATAAAACTGTATCCCTCATCTCTTTGTTGAGTAAGAATTTTTTGTCCAAATGGGCCATGTATCCGTTAGCGTAAGTCGGAGAGACATTACAGCCCATTGAAACTCCTGTCTTTTGCAGATAGTATCTTCCATTAAAATAGAAATAGTTTTTTTTATCAAAATCATTTTCCAGGAGCTTCAAAAACACATTTTTGGGCGGTCAAATATATCCAATTACTGTAAGTGGCACTCACGTCGCTCAAAGAAGTAGACAATTTACAACTGTATAGTGATCAAAGTTTTAGTTATTTTTAATTTAACCGTCTTAATTTAATTGTATCCTGAAGACGGTTAAATTAACAATAACCGAAAAATTTATGACTATGCAGTTGTAAGTTGTCTACTTCTTTGAGCGACGTGAGTGCCACTTACAGTAATTGGATATATATATATATATATATATATATATATTATATATAGATATATCTATCTATATACATACATACAAACATACATACATACACATACACACACACACACACACATACACAAACATATAGGCTTGCGGTACAGTTGCTGCTCACTTGCACCAGTATCGTGGTAGGTTCAAGCTGACCTTTAGCAAATGCTGCATTTATAAGGCAGAGAACTCCATCAGTCTGTGTCAATCTACATCAGTTTGAAAACCCCTGGTCTTTATAAATTGTTGTAAAGGTTTAAGTTGAAGATAATGGCAATGAATAATCTCAAAGAAAGGATAAGTAAATTAAATAGACCTGTAATTGATGCCAGTCTCATTTTGTCTTTTGATACAGTAGAATAGATTTAACTTCCACTCTATTAAGATCTAGAATTTTTTAATGCACATCACGCACTTTTCTACACTGTTTCCATATTGATTCCACATAAGGTTAAGTACTATCTAGGGACTTTATTCTCTCTCTCTTTGCTCATGTATAGAGTAGCTTACAGTAGAGTTTGCATATTAAGTATTATTTATAATATTATACAAAGTAATAATATACTTGTAGATTTGTAGTTATGTGAATAGATTTTTTTACTATTTTCTGCTGCTGTATTGAATGTCTCACAATCTCTAATTAACATACGTATGCTGTCAGTGAATTTATTGTTTTTTGTTCTGTTTTGTTTTATGTCTATATACTGTACTGTAGTTTGCCATTTTACATATTAGTGTTGGTGTGCGTTTATACATAATGGATTTGGATTACTACTGATATTATTGCAAAAAACAATAGTATACTAGCGCTAAAAAAGTACCCAATATTTAGAACAATATATTCGTCCCCTTTAAAAAAGGAATGCTCATTCCTTCATAAGCAATAACATAACAAACATAAAAACTGCACTGGGAACAGCCTTAATATTTCTTGCATTTATTCATTTATAAATCACTGGCCAGTGAAAGTATATTAAAAAGTAAAAACAAACCGAAACAGACAGACTAACATACAAACCTAATGATTAGTTGGATTAGCAGCTTTTTGTATTTCACAATTCGGTACTTGTTTCCTAGCACGGCGCCCGTCGTAGGTAATCGCATACCTTAAGTTAAGGTATGCGATGGACCCGACCGATGCGATTTTAGGGCTTTTTTTAGCCTTTTCCCCGACAAGGAGGGGCGGCGGTATGTGTCCTCTGACCTTTTCATACCCCTACTATCCACGCTTCGGGTTGGCGTTGATCGTGGGGTGGCGTTAACAATGGCGGGGCATTTCACCCATCAGGGTTGGGAATCAATAAAAATTGGGGTCTGGGGGCCATTTAACATTGGGGCCAATGTAAAATCGGGTCTTAGGGACCATTTTACATTGATTCCAATGTAAAAATCGCGTTGAACGCGTCGATCGCATCGCATGCGATTTGGTTGCATGCGATGCGATCGACACGATTTCGGGGGGTCCCGATGGATACAATTTTTATTGCTGGCATCGTGCTAGGAAACAAGTACCCACAATTCCTTATGAGAAGTATTTAGGAGTTAATTTCCCTTTTTTTGGCTTAAATCCGGATTAGTAGCAAGCATGCATATTTTAGAAGCAGTTCACATGTTAGATATGTTAGTAAAAATAGAAATAAAAAAAAATAGAAAAAAGTAATTAATAGTTTATTGTTATTGTCATGTCTGGCCAGACAAATCAGGTACCATATATACTCGAGTATAAGCCTACTTTTTCATAACATTTTTTATGCTGAAAAAGCCCCCTCGGCTTATACTCGAGTGAGGGTCCCGCTTGAATCAATAAGTTTTTCCAGTTTTTTGTTGTAAAATTAGGTGCTCCACATTCACAGGTCCCTCTGTTGTCTCTGGTGGCAATTGCTGGTCTTCATTAAAGAATTGATAATTCATTTTGATAAACATCATCAGCTCCACATTTTACAGAAGCAACCTCCTACGCTGATCACTGACCAGGTTCCCCACTGCACTAAAAACTCTTTCGGAGTACACACGGAAGGGGTGACAACTCAGGTAAAATAGAGCCACTTTGTACAGGGGCCTCCAAACTTCATTTTTATCCTGCCAGTACTGGTATGGACTGTCTGACATGTCTACTTGGATGCTGTCACCAAAGTAATCCTCCACCATTTTTTCAATGGTGACAGCATCCAATGCAGCGACAGTAGAAACGTTGGCAGGTCCTTTAGTCCAGACCAGATGTCCAACTCCAAACTCCCTCATGCTTGCCCTGCATCCCCGCCAGTGGGTTGTGTGAGAATTTGCAGCTTTTTCCTCGCAGCCACAGGAGTGGGAGAAAATGAGGGAGGAGCTTTTGCCGTGTCATGGTCTGCTTCAGATGACAATCTCCTGACCAGCAGGACTCTGCACCTTTGTAGACTTGTGTCTGCCGGAAACAGAGAAACAATGTAAGCTTTAAACCGAGGATCAAGCACAGTGGCCAGAATGTATTCCTCTGATTTTAACAGACTGACCACCCTTGTATCCTGGCAAAGCATATGGAGGGCTTCATCCACAAGAGATACATGCTTTGTGGAATCGCAATGCTTTAAGCTCCTCCTTCACGTTCTCCAGATGCTTCTGCAACAGCCTGATCTGGGGAATCACCTGACTCAAGCTGGCATTATTGGAGCTGACTTCACGTGTGGCAAGTTCAAATGGCTGGAGAATCTTGCACAACACGGAAATCAGCCTCCACTGCGCTTGAGTCAGGTGCATCCCAGTTTCTCTGCCTATGTCGTAGGTGACCAAGTAGGCTTGGATGGCATTTTTCTGCTCCTCCATCCTCTGCAGCATATAGAGGGTGGAGTTCCAGCGCGTCACCATCTCTTGTTTAAGGGTAAGGGCAGGGCAGGTTGAGGAGTTTTTGCTGCCGCTCCAGACTTTGGCAGGCAGTGGCAGAATGAAGAAAGTGTCCAGCAATTTTGCAAGCATCTCCTGCAAGCTCCTGTCACTTTTTTGGAAATGCTGCACCACCAAATTTATAGTGTTGGCAAAGCATGGCAGGTGCTGGAAATTGCCCATATAGAATGCCCGCACAATGTTACTGGCACTGTCCGACACCACAAATCCCTAGGAGAGTCTAAGTGGGGTAAGCCACTGCAAGATGATTTCCCTCAGTTTTTCTAAGAGGTTGTCGGCACTGTGCCTCTTATTAAAACCAGTGATACACAGTGTAGCCTGCCTTGGAAGGAGCTGATGTGCAGGAGATGCTGCTGCTGTTGCTGTGGAAGGCAATGCATCTACCCAGTGGGCTGTCACAGTCATAAAGTCCTTAGTTTGCCCTGAACCAATTGTCCACATGTACGCATTTTTCAGGGCACCGAGGACACTTTTTTGGATGTTTCTGTACATCATCGGTATCGGCTGCCTAGTGAAGTGGAATCTAGATGGGATTTTGTACCGGGGACACAATACCTCCATCAACCGTATAAATCCCACTCCACTGATGGCGGACACTGGATGCACATCTAACACTAACATAGCTGTCAAGGCCGCAGTTATCCGCTTTGCAATCAGATGACTGCTGTCATACTTTGTCCTCTTGGCAAATGACTGTTGGATGGTCAGTTGCTTAGTGAAAGACATAGCGGTGTTACAACTTCCCCTCTGGGATAATGATCGACTCCCAACAGCAACAGTGGCAGCAGTAGAAGGCGTACCACTGCAGTATCCTTTAGAGGAATCCTGGATGGAACAGGAGTCAGTCATGACAGTGACATGGCCTGCAGGACTACCTCCGATCCAGATGGAGGAGAATATTGACAAGGAGTGACTTGCTGGTGTCATTTTCAGGTGCTTGGATACAACTGGATCAAGGGATTTAGGTGTCACTGGACTGCTTACGGTCCTAGCCACAGTTTCTGAATTAAACAGTGACTTATGAACTAACTTCAGGTGATGTGTAAGCAAGGATATCCCTAGGTGACCAATGTCCCTACCCCTGCTTTACATATGGCGTGACAGTTGTTGTCCGATCTGGATAAAAATAATTCCAGACCAAAGAGATGGATTTTTTGGTTTTCTGCCCAGGCATGGTGATGGCCTTTTGCATCCCATGGACAACAACTGTCTTGCCTGGTGCCTCATTCAAGAAAACCACATCACCATCAGCAGCATCCTCCTCATCAACTTCCTCAGTGCCAGCTACATCAATTTCCTCCTCTTGGTGTACAACATTGACAACTTCAAAATCAGGAACTGGACTTCAGGTGATCCTTCAAGCATATGCAGATTGGCATACTGCAAATGGTGGAAGGAGCCACCTCTTCCCGTACAGTGATGGGAAGGTCAGGCTTCGCAACCACCAACACCCTTGGACTCTCCTTGGGGATTTGTGATACCGTGTCTTTAGAAGGTTAGAGTTGTTTGCTGTCTTTTTGTTGACAGATTAACTCTCTTTACATTTCTTGCGGGGGGGGGGGGATGAGGAGGAAGTCTGTGATCGTTGTGTAAAGCTGGACCACTAGTCAAGAACATAGGCCAGAGCCTTATCTGTTCTTTTCCACTCCATGTGGTAAATGGCATATTGGCAAGCTTACGTTTCTTCTTCAAGGATTTACATTTATTTATTTTCTTAAACGTACCCAACTTTGCCTTTTTGGATTTTGCAAGCCCTTCACGATGACATTGGGAATCGGCATTGGCAGATGACGTTGATGGCATTTCATCATCATGTTCTACAGTATGTCTTGACTAGTGGCAACAGCTTCAGCACTTGGAGGAAGTGGTTCTTGTACTACTGGAGCCTCCATATTTTGGTTCTCCATTATCTTTCTGGAGTACAGCCACACAGCAGCAGAGACACTGAAAAATGTAAAAGGATTATTATTTAAGTCAGTAACCCTTATTGTAAAAAAAAAAAAAAAAATGAGAAATGTTTTTAAACACAGAGCATACGTTTCGCCACATAGAAGTTTCCTAATGGGACGTATAGAATCCAGTGCATGTTATAGATGTGGGGAGTTAGAGGCAGTTCTCTACCACTGCTTCTGGACTTGCCCAATGGTTAGAAAACTTCTGGCTCCAGATTAAGAGACATGCAGATACTCATTTATTAAACTATATTCCCTTTACAGCTGAATGGGCAATTTTGGGTATAATTTCTCCAGACCTAAGGGTTAGCAAAGGTGGTAGACTTGTAGTACCCTGTCCCGGCTTACACACACAGTAGCAGACACAGAAACATTTGAAAGGATTATTAATAAATAAGTAACCCCTTTATTGTAAAATAAAAATGAGATTGTGCAATTTGCCCTGACGTGTGGCCTGCACAGGTGAGGTGAGACTTGTAGTACCCTGTTCCAGCTTAGTCACACAGCAGCAGACACAGAACATTTTTAAAGGCTTATTATTATTAAGGAATTTGGTGGTAGGGACTGGAGGACAGGTAAATCAATCTATATGAGGCACAGGCACAGACTACAGGGATAAATATATAATATACAGCACAGACTCTGTCAGTGTACCACCACACTACACAAACACAGTCATACTCAGCAGGTTGTAATTAAAACTACTACACCATGCAGGTTGTCACTATTAGCAGTGTAGTAGTTAAAGCTACTACACCACGCAGGTTGCACAGCAGGGTGGGAGAGTGAGCGGGAGGGTGCCAGGGAAGACAGCCAGACGTGCACACTGTTCAATCTCCTAGACTGGAGTGAACATGTCACCCGCACAGCCATCCTTATATACATATAGTGACGTTGTCCGTATCTTGGGAGGCGCAGAAACCCCGAACAGAATCTTGAACGCGTTCGGATGGGGGGGGGGGGTTGGGGGCGGCCGGATTCCTTAAATCCGGACGCGCTCATCTCTAGTTTAGTGATAATTGTAGTTATAATTATATATTTTATTGATTGCTATAGTCAATACCTCTATTTCTGTAAATGAACTTCAAGGATACGAACACTGTAGCATAGGTGTAACTATGGTGGATGTTAGGGGTACAATTGCTATGAGGCCTAGAGAATTAGGTGGCATAGACCTGGGTTATATATGAATACGCAAAAACAAAACAAGAATGTCCACATACCAACAGTGACGTCAGGAAACTGCAGAAATGACAACATCAATTCTGAATGGATCCTCTCCCAATATAACCCCACCGGCAGTGACGCTCGGGTCAGCCCTGAGAAAGCCGTTTTGTGAAACGCGTGTCGGCAGCCCCGATGCACGTGTTGTGTGTTGTTTAAATAATATGTATAGGAAAAATTGTTAAACTGTACTAGCCGAGCAAACCGATATGTGCCTGTAAAATAATAGCAGTCAGCATTAACCTAAACTGCAAGCGCAACTGGAGTACCGAGCGCTTCTATTCTGTTAATGTGCTCTGATTTCTACCCGTACCCAATGCGGAGACCTGACCTTTCAGGAATCTTCTGCGAATACAACTTTGTATAAATGTATCATAACATAGACACGTCCAATTACCTGTATCCCTGCTGGCAATAATTTATAACCACGCAGCAACCAAGCATCATCATAAAAGTGTCAAAACTCCCAGTCCTTTAAGGGTTGAAATACATTTACGCAACCCTAGTGTGGCAATCAATATACCTCACAGATATATCATATGTGAGCCCTAACAACTACAAACCGCACTCAATATAACACAGAGCGTCACCATCTTTTTGTATGTACGCTCCCTGTCTGGTTAGCAACTTATCCCACACTCACATTGTGAGGACTCGCTACCCCCCTTTTTCTAATATTGGTATTTATTGTATGTGCGCAACTTTTGTTTGAACCGAGCAAGGTGTGGCAACTGTAAAAAAGCACACAAGCGCAGAATAAACCAAGTTAGAGGCATACTATTGTATGTGCACATATCTGCCAAACTGAGCAAAAGTGCAATATTTAAAAAACGCACCAAGAGCTTAAAAGAAATTATTGGTGGCACATACACACCATCAAATTTATTGGATGGACGTGCCGACTGTCGTCCCTCCAAATAAATATAAATAAAAATATCAGTAATATTTAAGAAATCCTCTTTCTAATAATATACTACACGGCAGAACAGATGCAGCTCAACTGTGAGCTTAATACAAATATATACATAAAAATAAGCCACATCTAACAAAGCACGGCATAAAATCGTCTTCCTGTGAGCAAGTTGTGGTAACCATATTAAAAAAAGCATACAAGTGCAGAATAAAACACAGTTAGAGGCAAACTATCACAAGAGCGCATATCTGCCATATTGAGTAAAAGTGTGATACTTAAGAACGCACCATGGGCGAAATGTAATAGGGTGTGATTTTTTAGACAAAAAAAAAATCACACCAAATCGCACCTTTAAAAATCGAATTTTTTGCCGCGAATTCGCATATGTAATGAGATGCGAATTAGCGGCAAAAAATGCGATTTGCCGCGATTTCAGGCGATTTTTAGTCATGAAAATGTGCGCATTTTCAGTCATGAAAATGTGCGCATTTTCATAAATGCGATTTTGTGCAAAAAAAAAGTTTAAAAAAAAATGGCGTGGGGTCCCCCCTCCTAAGCATAACCAGCCCCGGGCTCATTGAGCCGGACCTGGTTCCAAAAATACGGGGGGACAAAAAGCATAGGGGTCCCCCCGTATTTCTGAAACCAGCCCCGGACTCTTGGACCGGTCCTGGTTCCAAAAATACGGGGGACAAAAAATCTGGGGGTCCCCCGTATTTTGAAACCAGCACCGGGCTCCAACAGCCCACGGTGTCATGCCACAGCCGGGGGACACTTTTTATACAAGGTCCCCCGGCCAAAACATGAGCACCGTGGCTGGTCAGCCTTGGACGGGGTACCTGGAGGAGTGGGGACCCCCCCAATAAAGGGGTCCCCCCCCCAGGCTTCACCCGTCCAGGGCTGAAGCCCGGGGCTGTCACCGGCGTCCGTGGCCAGTGGACGCCGGCCTGATAGGGTTAAATCGATCATACTTACATTGCTTTATACTGGAGAACTACAAGTGCCAGCAGACCTCCCCCGCATGCTGGGACTTGGAGAACCACAAGTCCCAGCATGCGGGGCATTAATGGGCCCGCTGGGACTTGTAGTCCACCTGTAAAAAGAATGTTTATAAAAAACACACACAGAGAGAAGTAAAAGTTTATTACACACACACACCTCACTTTTACACCAGCGTTACTTACCATTCCTGGATCCAGCGCTGGTCTGGCTGCTTCACAGCCGGCTCCCCCAGCACTGACAGGCAGCGGGGAGAACCGTCTTTCTCCGTTGCCTCTAACAGCTTCTGTAGCGCTGTCCGAGTGCTACAGAGGCTGAGAGCGCGATTGGCTGAGCTATGCGTCTCCATGGAGACGCATAGCTCAGCCAATCAGGACTGAGCTATGCGTCTCCATGGAGACGTATCGGCCAATCACACTCTCAGCCTCTGTAGCGCTGGAACAGCGCTACAGAAGCTGTTAGAGGCAACGGAGAAAGCCGGTTCTCCCCGCTGCCTGTCAGTGCGGGGGGAGCCAGCTGTAAAGCAGCCAGACCAGCGCTTGATCCAGGAATGGTAAGTAACGCTGGTGTAAAAGTGAGGTGTGTGTGTGTAATAAACTTTTACTTCTCTCTGTGTGTGTTTTTTATAAACATTCTTTTTACAGGTGGACTACAAGTCCCAGCGGGCCCATTAATGCCCCGCATGCTGGGACTTGTGGTTCTCCAAGTCCCAGCATGCGGGGGAGGTCTGCTGGCACTTGTAGTTCTCCGGTAAAAAGCAATGTAAGTATGATCGATTTAACCCTATCAGGCCGGCGTCCACTGGCCACGGACACCGGTGACAGCCCCGGGCTTCTGCCCTGGACGGGTGAAGCCTGGGGGGGGGACCCCTTTATTGGGGGGGTCCCCACTCCTCCAGGTACCCCGTCCAAGGCTGACCAGCCACGGTGCTCATGTTTTGGCCGGGGGACCTTGTATAAAAAGTGTCCCCCGGCTGTGGCATGACACCGTGGGCTGTTGGAGCCCGGTGCTGGTTTCAAAATACGGGGGACCCCCAGATTTTTTGTCCCCCGTATTTTTGGAACCAGGACCGGTCCAAGAGTCCGGGGCTGGTTTCAGAAATACGGGGGACCCCTATGCTTTTTGTCCCCCCGTATTTTTGGAACCAGGTCCGGCTCAATGAGCCCGGGGCTGGTTATGCTTAGGAGGGGGGACCCTACGCCGTTTTTTTTTATAAAAACGCTTTTACACATTTTTATTAACAGGACCATGCACAGATCTCAATGATCTGTGCATGGTTCTGTCAAATTCGCCTGTCAGAACCTGGTCTATTTTTATTGCGATTTTAGGTAACATTTACCAAAAATCACACCCTATTACATTAGCGAGTTGTATACTTTATAATGGGAAAACATCTGGATGCGAATTGAAATGTGACTAAAAATCGCACTTCTAAAAGTGCGATTTCGCGGTAAAAAGTGTGATTTTTTACCGCGATTTTCAACCTATTAAATGTGCGATTTTCGGAAAATGTGCGATTTCGGCCGTTTTTGACCAAAAATCGCACATGTCTAAAAAATCGCACCCTATTACATTTCGCCCCAAGAGTCAAAAAGAAATTATTGGTGGGATATACACACCATCAAATTTATTGGATAGATGTGCCAACTGCCGTCTTTCCAAATGAGAATATCAGGAATATTTAAGAAATCCTCTTTCTGCTAATACACTACACGGCAGAATAAACGCAGCCCAACTGTGAGCTTAACATAAAAAGCTGCATCTGACAAAGCACGACATACAACTATCGTCTTGTGTGTACGCATGGCCCAACAATAAAGGGGCTCAGTTACAAATATATCATTGTATGAACTTGTATACACCATACGTATCACTAATAAAGGTGCAAAACACAACACAGCAGCTGTTAGTTACCAATACATCTTTGTATGCGCAAAATTTACTGCACAAATGTGCTAATCGTTGATCTCTAAATTGAAAAAATACCAATAAAGTGCAAAAAACTCAGACTGCTACATATACGCGCAAATTGCTAATTTTCTCAATATACAGGCACATTGATATAGCAACACGACGAAGCATGGCAATCAAATCAATGTACGTACGATAAATGAGGCAATCCTAGCCCTATATAAACGTACCAGCCATCAAGTCTGAACAAATTGGACTATACAAGACACGGAGCTCCAGCAAAAGCCCACATATGGGTATACTCCGATTTCTGTCCGCAGTCTACTTCAGATAAACAATATAAATCCAAATCTGCGCTATTAACGGGAATTATACCCCATATGGACGGTTACTCAAAATCAGTCCTCAGTGCCACCAAATGGTGACACAATATTCGTATGCGGAATAGCCCAAATATAAATATATACAATGCTGTCTTGCCACATGAATACATACTCCTAAAATAGAAGTAGGAGAGATTTGTGCTACTCCTTCCAATCCCAGAGGTATGACCAACCAGGAAATTTAAAGAGACTATACTAAGACTATTTATCTGCAAATAGAGCAGCGCATAAATACGTGTGCTGCCAAAGCAGTTCTTCTGGGCAAACAATTTGCTTGTAGATCAAACTAAAAACCAATTTGGTTCTGACACACAGCTTGATCCAAACGGTATGATAGAGTACCAAATATCGCCCAACTGCAAATAGAGCAGCAAATAAATATATTAAAGGTGCTGCCAAAGCAGTTTATCTGAATAAACCACCCTTTTGCCAAGCAACAAAACTGTGTGTTAATAAAACCTTGTGTCTAAAAATCATCCAACTGTTAATATCGATACATCTTATCATTCAGCTGCCAAAGCAGCCCATCTGCAAATAGCGCAGCATAACACTTGGTAATATCGACACATCTTATCACTTAGCTGCCAAAGCAGTTCATCTGCAAATAGTGCAGTCTAACAAAGTAAGGCCCTTATTCTGATCGGTGCGTACTTTCCCGAATTCTTTCGGATCGCGTTTTTTAGCCGTCTGCGCATGCGTGGGGAACGCTATGCGCATGTGCCACGCATGGTCTCCGTACTTGTTCTCACTAATACCGTACAGAAATGTGCACGCAATCACTCGGGCAATATGGGTGTGTTATGGGCGTCATGCGGAATGACACAGGGGCGTAGTTTCAAAGTGGGCTAAACTGGGCGGAAACATGGGCGGACACGGGGGAGTACACATATTTTGGTAGGCGTGCATTCGGACAGCACGCTGAATGCACGCGAACAAAAAGGGAAGAAATGTGCGGTGTCCAAAAGGCTAGTATTGCTTAGCGGACACCACTCGGTCATGCGCTAGGCAATCGGAACGCCTAATCAGGACGGACGCACCTCAACCAATGTCAGCTGAACACAATACAATCACCTACTTTACTCATTACTTGTTAATTACACGCTTCTCACTGCTACAATTGGAAGCATTGCAGCTTAAAGGGAACATTACATGCTGCACTTGTCACACACTTTTACACTGCAAATAATCAACACAACTTAATATTAATAATACTAATAGACATGTCACTTCTGCATGTATCAATTAATACAGACATTTGTGGGGCCAAACTAACATTTATTAAAGCAACTTTGCAAAAAATGTCAAAACCATCACAAAATAAATGGTACCATAACAGGACTAAAAGTAAATAATATATAATAAATAGCCACAGCAGAATCATTAGGAACACATCAGGTGGCTTCAAAACAAAAGTAGAGCACCAACACTTCAAGTACAGCACACAGTAATGGTAGCCGAAACAGGGCAACAGGGGAACCAAACATGACATTTGAACCGCGGGCAAATGTGGTGACCCTCGGCACGGATGCTGACACACACAGCTCAATGGAAGATTTGGGAAGACATAACGGTGGAGATTAATGGGGACACAAGTTAATTTGCGGGCACGTTTGCCCCTGGCAGGCTCCTTGCCACTTGCAGCAGCTCTTCGGCCTCGCCCACGGCCACAGTCAGATGGTGGGTCACGTGGAGCACATGCTGGGGAGGGGGTGGATGTTCTTCCCCCTCTGGCAGCAGGGAGTGATGATGGTGGTAATGCACCAGAAGCGGGTGACATTAGGACCCTATTGGTGGTAACTAGCTCCACCATAAGTTCATTATGGCGGAGGAGGAGTTCATTTTGCCGCAGGGCTTGATCAGCCAGCACCTGCAGGCTAGCAGCAATAGCTTGCTGGCTGGCACTCATAGCTTGCTGGCTGGCACTCATAGCCTGCAGGCTCGCAGCAATACTCTGCTGGCTGGTGGTCAAACCCTGCAGCACCTCCTCGGCCCTACGCACCCGCTCTGATGCCGAGTCTCCCTGCTGCACAATACTTTCTAGCACACGCCCCCACGTGGACAATTCAGCCGCAGACATTTCCGGCTGCTGCTGCATGGGCCTGCTACTGGGGCCAGGTGGCACAGACTCCACAACCTCCTCAAGAGATTCTTGACCAAGCGGTGGGGATGCTGTTGAACGAGAAAATACCAATTACCACACATTCCATGCCAAATTCAAAACATCTACTTATGGCCTGGCAAATAATTACCTTCAAGCGTAGAAGCCATCACTTCCGCTGGGGACTCGCTGTCTATGGTGCTCACCCCCCGGACCTCCTCCACTGCAATGCAGCACTGTGCCATCTCTTCCAGGGGGGTGAGCTTCAGCTTGCCAGGCATTAGGCCAGCCCCAGAGGTGTGGCTGTGTTCCCACCGCTGGGTCAATTTCTTCTTGAGGTTTCCTTTGAAGTCGTGCCACCTGCAATCAAAGTGTACATATTAATACATGTAACTCCTCATGTTTGCTGTAGCACCCATTGCAATCTGAAACATAATACAACATGTGCCTACTGACACCAAACTTACATTATATTCATTTTTAAAACCAAAACCTTAGAAGATACAACAACAGTCACCCTCCAATAACTATCAATTCAATGTCATGGCAAACATGTCTGTGCCTCCAAGCAACGTGACCACCCATTGACCAACTCCATCTAATATTGAATGTAAACATTACTGGACTTGTACTGCTCAAATGTAACACACATGTACTTGCCTCTTCTTAATGTGCTCCGCCTCACGAACTTGTGGAGCCACTGCATTAATCTCCGCCGTTATCTCCTCCCAGATCTTCCATCTCCTTGTGTGTGTCAACTTTACCGCTGGGCACTCTATCAAATCACGTGCCCGGGTCACCAGGATGTCAAGCTCCTGCGGTTCATATGCCATATTTCTTGTGGTTGGTTCCTCTGTTGCCCGACTGCGGTCACGGGCACGGCCACTGGCACCGCCACTGGCACTGCCACGGCCAGGGCCACCGGTTGCTGTACTTGAAGTGCTGGGCTGGCTACTCTGTTGGGAAGCCACCTGCTGTGTTGCCAATGATTCTGCTGATGCTGAGGATGGGCCAGCTGCTGATTGGCCTGATGTTGATGGCCCATCTGGCTGCTCTGGGTTGAGGGGGACATAGGTGGTGTTGGCCTCCATGCGGGACAAGAGATTCTGCACCACCTGTTCTTCCTCTGACTCTGAGCCAGACATGTTTGCAACAACTGTTTGCCTTTCTAGGACAACTTTAAATACTATTTCTGTAATTGGCGTTAATCAGCTGCAACCTGCGTTCCGTACGGCCGCGTTCCGTACGCCAGCGTCAACCGTGCGGCGCATACGGGACGCCCCTTGGTGTGGATAAATATATCTCAAAAACCTGGCAAACTGAGTAAGTCTGATTTAGTAGCTAAATGCAGATTCCAACACCAAAGACCAAGTAAAACTGAGGTCACACATGAAATGTATATTTGATTGTACATCTGTACTGTGCACTTGTTTGGTATGTAGTACAACTGACACTACCCATTCCATATGTAAATCCAGTCCACCACTTAGCCACAAGAAATCAGTGCTAGCATCCAAATCACATGTGAAAGCACTCCAAATTCAGGCTGGATTCTAGCTACTTTTCATTCATGTAGTATGGGCCAGTAGAAGGTAAGTGTACACATGGCAGCATGGCCTAATTTGGGGAAAAGGTCTGCCACTATTTGCTATGTTTCTGTTGCATAGCTTTCATTATAAAATAGCTGTTTAGTACCTTGTTGAGTTAGGTGTAAGTGTCTAGTGATTCAGACTATTTCACCTGGTGCTTATACCCATGTTTGGTGAATGTTATAGATTATATATAATGTGTTTACATCTTAGTTTACACTGTGTGTTTAGGATGGGGGTGCGATGCAATGGGTTAGCCGTATGTTCGGGCGCATACACGCTGTTAGTGTAAAAATGAACAATAAAGTTAATACCAAATATCACTCTGACCAACCAATGACAGCACATGATTGTTTGATTTGTGCCATTGCTAAAATGGCTGCCTACCAGCGAGCACAACCATTCTCCACTGTGGAGCTGATGTCGCTGGTGGCAGTGATGGAGCGGAGACTGGGGCAGGCAGGCCCCTTCATCACGAATAGGGACAAGCGCCGGGCATATGTTGCGGCCCGGCGCCGCATATTCGCCCGCACTCATGTGCGGAGGACCATCGCCCAACTGGAGAGGCGATGGTCCGACCTGCGGAGGCGGGAGCCGGAGCGTCTGCAGGCTCTGAGGCGGCGTCTGCAACGCTGTAAGTATTTTCGCAAAATACATATAATTGACAGTGGCCAGGATTCGGTCTGCTTCAAAAGTGATAAAATGGAGAGTAATAAACAGGCAGCCAATCAGCTCCTACCTGGCATTTTACAACTACAGTCTGTGACATGACAGGAAGGAGCTGATTGGCTGCGTGTTTATCACTCTACATTGTATAACTTTTGAAGGCTAGTGCATCTAGGCCAGTGAGTGTTTGCATTTTCACATTATTTAATATTAATATTACATGAGGTCAATTGGGTGTTGATGACATAGAAAAGCCATATACTATATGTGTGATATATAACACATATATAATGTGGTTATGATATGTACTTGTTAGAGTGATTTCAATGTCAAATGACACTCACCCATTTTGTTTGTTTAACTCACAGCGCGGGAGAGAGCCAGACAGGCCCGTGAGGAGGCCACACAGGAGGCCCAGGAGGTGGCCAGTGAGGAGGCCACACAGGAGGCCCAGGAGGTGGTCACGGAGGAGGACACAGAGGAGGCCCAGGAGGTGTCCCAGGAGGTCGGCCAGGAGGTCGAAGTGGAGGAGGAGGAGGAGGTGACCCTACCCCTCCACGATTTGCCACCACCTCCCAATGTGGAGGATGAAGATATGGTGGAGCTGCCTGGCAGGGGTAAGTAGACATAATGCATCATTACTGAGTTAGGTACAGTTTGTTATGTCGCACAGCTGATTAAATTTTGCTATAATATAGTAAAGAGTAGTCCAAAAAAATGGGAAACAACAGACACACTTTGGCCTTATAGGGCCATGCTGCAAACGTGCAATCTGGATGCTCATGTAGGTGATGATGTTTATTTATGGAGGCTCTTTGTATAGAAGCAACAATAAAACATCAATGGAATATGGGCATGCCTGATTTATACTGGAGTCCCAAGTGGCCAGTTTGCCTGGGCTCCCCTCTAGCCAGTGGGCCCGTGTTGTTGTCATGTATTTTTGAAAGGTATTATGTAGGATGGATTGCCCTTAGAAATTGTTTGGTGTATGGAAGCGGATTAGTGCTGCACTTTCACCTATCTGGCAATGTGACAAGGAATCATGAAGTAATGGGTAGAGGGACTAGGCTAGCATTTTAATGTGGGATCTAATCTATCTCTCTCTCTCTCTCTCTCTCTCCTATCTATCTATCTATCTATCTATCTATCTATCTATCTATCTATCTATCTATCTATCTATCTATCATGCAGTTTAGCTATTAAGCAGTAACATGCAGGTATATATGTATGGGTAAATGTGGCATGTTGTAGTGGGTGTATGTTTTGAGTTGAGTGAGGAGTCTTTGGGCAGGACAACTGTGAGTGACCCTTAAGTGTGGTTGTGTTTTTGATATATAGATTGTGAAATGTATATGTCACACAAGTGTGTGTGTGTGTGTGTGTGTGTGTGTGTGTGTGTGGTGGCAGCATCATGATCATATATTTGATGCCATTACATACAAGATTGGCTAAGTATTTGTTTGTATGTATGATTTCTCATGGTGTAGGTACTTAGGATTGACTGTACAAGGTGTACGTGAGTAGCATAATTAATGTTGTACCCCCTTTCTCATGCACACAGATTACCAGGAGCCAGCCCAGGGTGTTAGAGGGGCCCTCATGAGCTTGCGGGAGGACCTCAGGAGGATGACAGCACATGTCGAGGACCTATGTGTCCTGCTCCTGGACTAATTTTCTTCAATTTTGTTTGCTTATTAATAAAAGTTGCCCGTTATTTAAGAAGTTGTCTGTGTGTTATTTTAGTATTTCACATTAAAAGTATAAATAGCATTTAAAACAAAAACATGTTGATGTTTAGATATGTACGCAGCAAAAGGGTAGATCACATTTTTATCCCCATAGGGAATGTTAGGCTTAATGTATAGTGCTTGTAAGTGTTTAAGGATCAATTAGATAAATAACAGATGACCAGGAGCAACAATCTGTTCTCAAAGTGGTTTGATAATTGCCTAAGTGTGTCATGTGATCTATTTGGGAACTCAGATAAGAGTAGTCTGTTTTTTTGCGTAAGTACACCGCATCTGTGCGTAGTGGCCGGCTCGCGTGCGTTCTGACACGGGAAGGCCGTGCATACGCGGTCACACCGTGCAGAATCTGACTGTTTCCCCCGCACACGCATGGTTTGTATGTCGTCCGTAAACACGCCCTGTTCTTAAAGAGTGAGTCCGTCCGAATGCGGAGGACACGTGGGCGTTTCTACGGACGTTAGCCGTACGCCACCGCACAGCGTGGCGTGCGGACCACACCGAAAGAATTCGCGAACGTACGCACCGATCAGAATAAGGGCCTAAGTCTCAAACAACAAGATCATACTGGCTGTCATAGACCCTCTTAACCAATTATACTTTGCCAGTACTTTTCTTTTGCCATACCAAGAGTGTACTCTTATAAAATAACTGTCCGGACAGCATTTGCAATATTTTTGCTAAAATAATATTAGGGCACCGAACATTAAAAATAATCACTCACACAACACGTGCTTCCTATTTTTATTATACTGTCCAATGTTTGTAAAAGTTTAATTGTGTGCTCAAAAATTTCACCTGAACGGTTTTAACTATAATAAATAAAAGGTAAATTTTAAGTATTTTTCTTTCTTCTTTAA
This sequence comes from Crinia signifera, assembly GCF_055691185.1. Lineage (NCBI taxonomy): Eukaryota > Metazoa > Chordata > Amphibia > Anura > Myobatrachidae > Crinia > Crinia signifera. The sequence continues at coordinate 206,563,091 of NC_139219.1, forward strand.
AAGTGCGCCAGCAAAAAGACAATCCTTTTCCTGTCTTTCTTCCTTATATATGAAGCACAGCGCACCGGCTTGGTATGGTTTTTAGTTGCAACCATTATACCACATACTGGGGGAGATGCACTAAGCTATTATTTGTCATTTTTCAAACACGCTGTAAAATCACAGTTTGAAAATGATTGGATGGTACCGTTTCTTTCTCCACCTATCACCCCAAGTCTTAGTATATATTCCGCTTTGTGTTTACAGGTTGGATATGAGTCAGCAAAGACTTTAACAGTAAGAAAATAGATGGTTAAATTCTATAATTTAAAATGGAAATTATGCTGAAAAATACTGAAAAGTAACTCTGGCTATAAAAGTGATGCTGAAGAATATTGTAAAGACTTGTGGTTGTGATTCTGGAAACGATGCTGAAGAACACTGTAAAGACTTGTGACGGATTTGGAAAACAATGCTGAAGAACACTGTGAAAACTTGTGACTGTACCTTGAAATACGATGCTGCAGAACAATGTGAAGACTTGTGACTGTACCTTGAGAAACAATGCTGCAGAACACTGTGAAGACTTGTAACTGTGACTTGAATAGAGATGCTGAAGAACACTGTGAAAACTTGTGACTGTGACTTGAGAAGCAATGCTGAAGAACACTGTGAAAGAGTGTGGTGAGCACGGGACTATTTCCTAGAATGGGTTGAACAAACCCTTGCTACAGCCTGGCTGGTACAATAGGAGCACTGAACCACAACAGGATCACCGGACAGAAAGTACTGCAGGTTAGGCAAGGGTCAATTCGGAGCTCTGAGCCAGAGAACTGGCAGGGAGACATAGACTGAGCCCCTTTTAGTAGAGCAGAACACACTGCATTGGCTGAGAGATAACCCCGGGAGAGGGATCGGAGCAACCTTGGCTGCCTGGTGCAGGAGACACCTGTGAGACCAACGTACACCACCAACAGCCTCAGCCCCAGTGCAAATCTGACTCCCCCTTGACTTGTCACAAATGGTAACCACAGCCGCCGAGCCCTGGACCCTGCCTCCTGAGCATCTCCGCTGACCATACCAGGTGACCAGCAGGAAGAACGCCGCAGCCCACTCCGGAGGTAAGTCTCCATGCGCTGACAAAGATAGTTTAATGTCTATGAATATAATGGTGTCATTAGTGACATAGGGCCTAATTCAGATCTAATTTCTGGGAAAATTTGTTCTCAAAATGACAAAGCCATGTGTACTGCAGGTGGGGCTGATGCAACATGTACAGAGTGCCCCACCTGCAGTGCAACATGGTTTGCCTACTTTGAGAACAAATTTGCCCTGTGAGCAAGTCTGAATTAGGCCTATAGTTGTAAATAGTTGTAAATCCTTATAGTAGGAGGGTGCTCCTGTTAGCTGCAATGCTGGCATCCCCTGCCCAACCCCATCCCCCGCTGCCACTTTTCCCAGCTCCCTGCCACTGCTGCTTGTCCCAGTCAGTCCATGGCTTCCTGCCGCTGATGCAGTCCCATTGTCTGTACAGTGATGTCAGACGCCGGGACCAGCATATGTGCAGTACTGAACTGCGCCTGTGGCCAGCTTCTATGGGCTGCTTTGGTCCCACCATCTGTACAAAACAGATGACAGGCGAATGCACAGTGTTTATGTATATACTGCACATGCACACACCCCTGGATCTATGGGCTGCAGCCCATAGAAGCCAAAAAGGCACCGGGAGGGAGGGATCACATCCGAATGGGATTGCCTTGGGTGACTGGCAGGTTGGACTTCCAGTCACAGTGAAGCCAGTTTAGTCTGGATCTGGCCTCACTTATACCCCTTTTACACCAACGAAAAACCCAGGTCGGACCCAGGTCGGACCCAGGTCAGTGTTGGTGTAAATGGGACCAACCCAGGTCCATTGACACTGGTCTCCTACCCAGGTCCTGACCAGGGTTGAACACTGGTTGGACCTGGGTCGTGAGCGGTGTAAATGGTCCCAACCCAGGTCGGGACATCTGGCTAGTGCTGAAAGGATACCAGAAGCACGGGACGCCTTTCCATAAGTCAGTACCATGCGTTCCACAGTGCATTGCAGCAGCAGAAGACAGCAACCCGTGCGGACAGTGCACACAGGCTGCTACCTGGCACTCCACAGGTGGACCTGCCACAACCCTATCTGGCTTTTTTTTTTACCCGAATGTCGACATGGACACAGTTTTAAGTGTCCATGCACTCGGCACACTATTTTATTCTCCCACAATGCCCCAGTGCAGTGATGGCTAACCTTGACACTCCAGCTGTTGTTGAACTACACATCCCAGCATGCCCTGCATCAGTTTTAGCATGGCCAAATAGTAAAACTGTTGCAGGGCATGCTGGAATGTGTAGTTCAATAACAGCTGGAGTGTCAAGGTTAGCCATCACTGCCCTAGTGGATATTAGGGCATGAAATACTGCCTGTCGGTATATGTCGGCTCATTAAACAGTGAAAAATCCTATGCCGACCTAATGCTTGTGTCGACCTAATGACCTGTTGACCATGTCCCATGTGGACCTTGCAGTATGTCGACCTAGTGGTGTTGACCTAATGACTGTCGACCATCTTTAGGTCGACCAACTGACTGCTGCTGCAGGGGCAGAGGACTGGGGGGAGCACATGGGAGATGCTGCACTTTTATACCGCTATGTGTGCTTCATCACTGAATATAACTTTTTGAAAAAATATTTAGCTAAATAAACCAACCAACATTTTTCAATGCTAACTTTTCATGTCTTTTAATTTTTATTTAAATCATTGAGGGAAGGTTGGCTGGCAGTTTATCAGTCCTAAAATTGACATTTTTATTGTCATCCATAGGGGAAAGCAGGGCTGACCCAGGTTCAGTGTAAACGGCGCAGACCCAGGTCCGACCCAGGTTGAAGTGCTGTGTAAATGGTGTATAATGCAGGGTCCTACCCTGGAAACTTCCGTGTTCAAAGACCAGGGTCCGACCAGGGATTTTGGTGTAAAAGGGGTATTAGGCAGAGCACAGGATTTTACTCGAGGGAGTGTGAGGCTGATATCCATAGGTAAAAAACACAGCTGGTTCTAAGAGATGTAATTAATGGTAATTCAGCATTTACTTGATGTATAAGAAGCATACACAATTTCTAGTAAACAGCTCACATATGATTTGCTCTGTGCACTACACTGATGAATGTCACTGTTGGTATCTAATATATACTAAAAACACCATAATTGGTCCTGTGGTTAGTCTTTCTGAAAGGATATGTATTTTTGCTTTTAACTTTTTCTCTTTTTGTCGATGATGTGCCAGGTAATAGCTGGCATCACAGGAGACTTTTTCATTCATTCATTCAACTAGCACTTCTCTGGGCTTACATTGCACTCCAGCCAGCTTCAAAAGCTTACATTACACAAGAGGCATTAGCAGACTCATCTAAATTAATTGGACCCTTTATGGCATCTAGAGCTAAAAATTCAAGTTCTTTTTCTCTCATTGATAGTGAAAGATATATATATATATTTTTAAAATCACTACATTTATATCTGCAGTATTTAAGGGTACTCTTCATCATGAAAAAATATATAGTATGTATAGTATGTTAATTTAATATTCACAGGGATAAACAAATAAATCTGAGACAGTCATAATGCTTCATTTACTTAACCCTTTGAGTGCCAACATCTCTGTGAGAGATGTGCAAAAGATCCGCTAAAAATGCCAGCATTGCTCACATTTGTTATATAAATTCAAATAAAAAATTGGTAAAAAAAAGATTACCGTATATACTCGAGTATAAGTCGACCCGAATATAAGCCGAGGCACCTAATTTTACCTAAAAAAACTGGGAAAACTTAGTGACCCGAATATAAGCCGAGGGTGGAAAATGCAGCAGCTACTGGTAAATTCCCCTGTAAAATAATACAAGGACACCACAGGCTGCTCCCCATACATAATAACAGGACACCACAGGCTGCTCCCCCTACATAATAACAGGACACCACAGGCTGCTCCCCCGACATAATAACAGGATACCACAATAACAATACTCCCCCGACATAATAACAGGACACCACAGGCTTCTCCCCCTGCATGGGACACCACAGGCTTCTCCCCCTGCATGTGACACCACACCACAGGCTGCTCTCCCTGCATGGGACACCACACCACACCACAGGCTTCTCCCCCTGCATGGGTCACCACAGGCTTCTTCCCCTGCATGGGACACCACAGGTTTCTCCCCCTGCATGGGACACCACAGGCTGCTCGGCTTTTACTGACCTCCATCCCCTGTACTGGGGGGGGGGGGGGGGGTTGCAGCTGCCACTCTGTCTGGCTCCACAGGGAGGCGGGGGAGGAGGGTGCACGGCTGCCGCTGTCCTCCTGGTGTGTCCGCCGCTGCCCTGCTTGCAGTGCTCAAGGGAGGTAGAGGGTGCCGCTGACCGGCTCCACGGGGGGTGCGCAGCGGCAGCCGCTGACTTCCTTTTGCGGCGCTGATGCCCTACTCCGTTCTGTAATGGCAGGAGGCCGGCGGCCATGTTTCTGTAGCTGCCGCCATCTTCCCTAAGCCGCGGCTACAATATTAAAGCCACTGACTCGAGTATAAGCCGAGTGTGGCTTTTTCAGCAAATAAATAAAAAGGGCTGAAAAACTCGGCTTATACTCGAGTATATACGTATATTACTTATATACACCTAACATTACAGGTCAGATGAATACAAATATTTGCTTGGCAATTTCACACCTATTTTATTATTTATTTTATTTATTTACAGTTTCTTATATTGCGCTTTACAATAGTAGGCAGTGATAAAACAAACTGGGTAACAACAGACAGACTTGGAGGTAGGAGGGCCCTGCTGCAAGCTTACAATCTATAGGGACATAGGATGGAAACACAAGGACAGGTACCAGTAATAGCATAGCAGTCCCACCAAGTTACAAGTCCAGAAGGGAAGCTATATCATACATAAGTGTCTCAGAGGGTTATGCGTGTAGAACTTAAATATGATAGGCTTGCCTGAAGAGGTGAGTTTCCAGGGAACGCTTGAAAGTTTGGAGGCTAGTGGAGAGTCTTATTGTGCGTGTAAGGGAATTCCATAGGGTGGGAGCAGCCCGATGAAAGTCCTGTAATAGTGAATGGGAGCTGGTGATCCGTGCAGAAGAGAGACACAAATCTTGTGCAGAGTGGAGTGGTCGAGATGGGAGATATTTTGATATTTTGTGATAAGTAGAGAGATATAAGTTGGTGCGATATGGTTAATATCTTTATATGCTAGTAGAAGTGTTTTATATTGAATACGGTAAGATACAGGTATCCAATGGAGGTTCTGGCAGAGCTGATCAGCAGACGATGAGCGTCTTGCAATGAAGATCAGCCTAGCAGCAACATTTAAAATGGATAGCAGTGGCAAGAGTCTGTTCTTGGGAAGACCAGTTAGGAGACTATTGCAATAATCAATGCAGGATATAATGAGTGCAAGGATAAGAGATTTAGTAGTGTCTTGTGTGAGATACGGTCGTATTTTAGATATGTTTTTTAGATGCATGTAACATGATTTGGAGACAGATTGAATGTGGGGAAGAAAGGACAGGTCAGAGTCGAGTATGACCCCTAAGCAACGAGCTTGTGGAGTAGGATAGATTGTCGAGTTGTCAACAGTGATGGAGATATCAGGATGGTAACTGTTCTTCATTGGCGGGAATATAAGTAATTCTGTTTTGGAAATATTGAGTTTGAGTTGGCGAGAAGACATCCAAGATGAGATGGCAGAGAGACATGCAGAGACTCGGGCCAAAACCACTGGTGACAACTCTGGGTTTGATAAGTATCATCTGCATATAAGTGATACTGAAATCCAAAAGAGCTGATCAGTTTGCCAAGCGAGGAAATATAGATGGAGAAAAGCAGAGGACCTAAGATTGAGCCTTGCGGAACTCTGACTAACAGAGGTAGTGAAGAGGAAGTAGAGTCAGAGAAGCGAACACTGAAAGAGCGATCAGATAGGTAAGATGTGAACCAGGAAATGGCTGTATCATTAAGACCTAGGGAGTGTAGTGTTTGTAAGAGAAGAGCGTGATCCACAGTGTCACGTGCAGCAGAAAGATCTAGAAGAATAAGTAGTGAGTAATGGCCTTTAGACAGCATATTTCTGACAACATTTTGACAACACTTGGCACTCAAAGCTTTAACTATGATTTCAGGATTGTTCCTCTTTCAGCAGAGACAAGTGGAAGTGTGAGATGTTTTCGCTTTGGAAGTGCGAGATGTTTTCCCTACTCCTCTAGTGTTCTAGCATTGCATGTGCCTTCGACATCTTGAGCATTCATGGTCAGCGCTGTCCGTTAAACCTCCAGATCCAGCAGTAATTACAAAGAATGTTGCTATGGGCAACCAATCAGATTCTATCTATTATCTTCTAGGAGGTGCTAAATAAGTAATAAGTAGATTCTGATTGGTTGCTATGGGCAACATACCACCTTCAATAGAACTCCCATCTTAGTAAATAAACCCCAGTGAGTGTACCACAAGAAGGGATCTGTTAAGATTGCTACTCTGCACAAGCTTGCATGTAAATTACATATTGTGAAGACTTCCAGAGGTCAGTTCTCAGGATGTCATGGATCTACATCTATTAACTTTGGAAGCATTTGCTTCGAGCAGGCTTCCACTGCCATCTGTTGGCAGCAAGTGAAACTACATCTATTTCGAGCGAGATTGCTCATATTTAATATATAGGGGTAGTCTATTAAAATAAATGAGTTGCTGTGTATTATATATACAATAGGTTCAATGGAGTAGGCAGCACTCAGGAGACTTAAATATAATGAAATAATATATTTTACTGCATCCTCATCCTTCAAGTGACCTTAACCTTGAGGAAGACTGACAGAGATCAGTTGAAATGGCCATTGGGCATCTGCCTCCTCCCATCATTGCCTGTATGATAATGTTATACTGAAGAAAGCCTTCTATCACCTACTGATGCGGACACAAAGAGGGGACTTTCACACAGGACAGAATTTTTTATAGATGAAAAGAAAACTTAATATCTAATAAATAAAAATTTAGTTTTTTAAGGGGGTGACATATGAATTGGAAGAACAAGAAAAGAAGACAGAAAAGTGTCTGTTTCTGGTGCACAAATAATAGAGACTATTAAAAGAGAACTTTTAATAGATCCTTTTAAAATAATTGCTTCAGCAAAATATATTAACATTCAAAGATGTGTGAAAAGGAATTAAAGTGTGATTAAAATTTGGCTGTGTGTCATTGCCGTAAAGTATGTGTATTCCATTTCTTTCCTATGTCACTGAGTAGATTTTATTTATAGATATATATCCCACAAAGTATAGGGGAGCTTAGCACAGGGTTCCCCAGAGCATTAATGTGTCTGCACTTTTCTGGTGCAGTGTAGACTATGGCCCTTATTCAGATCTGGTCTCAGTAAAATTGTGTTCTCAAAATGGGCAAAACCATCTTACTGTTGCCAAACATGTATTAAACAGTGTTGAACTGCTGCAACAAGATGTTTAATAGTTACAATTCTGATAATAAGGTATTTGCACAAATCTATTATTCAGTTCAGTGTCTGAATATAGTAACTCGGTAGTTACTAAGCAAAATGTTTTACTCTTTTAATAGTTGATGAGGGTGCTGTAGTCACAGATTCAATATTGCTGTATCCGGGTGCAGCTACATTTTTCAGTTCATTAGTTTTGCTAGAATAATTGAACTCTATGCCCAAATATAGTAGGCTCAGTATTAATAAGCCGTTATGGGTGTTCCTTGGTTTTCAGTTTTCTCCGGTACAGATTATACTATGAGGTTGGTGTCTTTATATCTGGGTTATTTTACCCAGTGATGTTTGGGATTTAGTTACAACCTGATCTTTATATATATATACATAACATAGGCATGCCCACAGGGGGTGCCAGTGGTGCACAGGCACCTCGTAATGACAGGCACCCCCCGCACGATTGCAGCCAGGTCCGACATCACAGTTGAATAGCCGGCTGCAGTGACATACGCGCCAGAACTGCAGCAGGATACACTACATCGTAGAGAGGACCCTGGCTGCCTGTAGGGGGAGCTGAAGTGCACAGACTGGCAGCTCCTCTCAGGCATTACTTAACAGTGCTGGCTGAGTGGCCGAGTGAGGACTCGGGAGTGAGGACTTCCTGGTGTTTAAAATGTGCTGCAGGTAAGCTGGGACAGGGAGGTTTGTATGTTATATGAGGCTATGACTTTGTATTAGAGGGGGAGAGGGAAGGTATATTGGTCTTTAATAATACTGGCTGCTTTTTTTTGTTATGTCATAAAGGTGTGTGTGTAAGCTTTTTGTAAGTATACTATGTGTGTGCAAAAGGGGCTGTGTATATGTATATTATGTGTGTGGGAGGGGGCTTTGTGTATACTACAATACATAGTGTGTGCGCATGCTGTGCCTGTATGTATACTATGTGTATGTGTATATGTGTGGGCTGTGTATAACTGTGTATATGTATACTGTGCGTGTGTGTGTGTGTGTGTGTGCATAGAGGGGCTGTGTGCATGTATGGATATATACTGTATATACAGTATATATTTTGTGTGCATACTGTAGGGGGGCTGTATATATGTATACTAGGTGTGTGGGGGCTCTGTATGTGTATATTAAATCTGTATGTGTGCAGGCTGTGTGTGTGTGGGGGGCTGTGTATATGTATACTATGTGTGGGGGGGCTCTGTATGTATATGTTGTTGTGTGTGTGTGCATGCATAGAGGGCTGTGTATATGTATACTATGTGTGCGGGGGGGGGGGGGTATTTGCCCCTAGGTACTTGGGGTACAAGTGTCCCGGGTCCGCCACAGCCTCCTTCCCTTTTGAGCCGCTGGCCGGATGCTGCCTGCCACTGACAAGTAAAGTAGCTTCAGTGTGCGGCGTGCACAGGGCCGGCGCCACCACTAGGCAGCTTTAGGCAATTGCCTAGGGCGCCGGCCACTGGAGGGCGGCACCACACTCTGACAATGTATATGCTGCATTGAATTGAACTTCACCTTTTTAAAAGGTGAGGACTGGAGTACGGATGATGCAGCCATCAGGTGCCCATGTGTGACCAGCCCAGCCGCCGGCACTCAGGGAAAGACACCAATTGAAGTAAGTAAGCAGCACTGCAAGTACGCTGGATTCATTTAAACCCCTTGCCCCCTCTGCAGTTGAACAAAGCAGAACTGTACTACATAACTATTACCATTCCCCTCACCCCTTCCTGGTGGGGCTGCTGTTTTTACTTTCTCGAACATTACATAGAAATCCCCCTCCTCCCGCAACTGCTGTGCTACCTTGGTATAACACATTTCTGTGAGCTGCTGCCACTACCAGAAAGTTAGAGACTCCTGCTTCTTTCTTCACATCTGAGTGCTAGAAACAGATCCGCACAGGAATGGCAGCCGAAAGCCCTGCTTTTGTGCAGCTAACACAGTCTCACTGACCAATGGTGAGCTAGGCAGGGGGCAGTAATAAAGCCGTCTGTGAGCTGAGTGTGCTCATACTTGACAAGCCAGGAAGGCTCTTGTGCTTGGCTCTATTCTGTCAGCAGCAGGATGCTGCAGAGCGCACACTGCTGTATCCTGTTCACTAGAGAGCATTCGCACAAGGCCACCATAAGAGGGACACATGCTTTGCAGCAGGGGGCAGGTTATCAGAAGCCTGCCTACACTAGCATGTCCATTTTACATTTCCACTCCCCTCCCTTCCCTTACACTAGGTCCCCCTCCCCTCCCTCAGGCACTAGATCATCTTCCCTTTCCTCCGTGTTCTGCATTAGCCCCTCCCCCAAATATCTTCCTTTTCTCCCACCCTCTGCATCGATTCTGCTGGCACCACCACACAGAGGAAGGCTGGGCCTGGTACTCATCCTGCCAACTGTGAAGCCAACACAGAGCCAACACAGAGGTACCCCTGTCCCCTGCAGTATCTCCCACTATCTCCCTCCCCTGTGGTGTCCCTCTCTCCCTGTCCCTAGCATTGTCTATCTCTCTCTATCCATGTCCCCTCCTGTGTCTTTCCCTCCATGTCCCCTGCGGTCTCTCTTTCTCTCTCCCACTCCCCTGCAGTATCTCCCACTACAGTATCTCCCTGTCCCCTGCAGACTCTCTCCCTCCCTCTGTCTCCCCCACCCCACCCTCTTGCAATGTTCCCACTGTCCTTTTCCCCTGTAGTCTCCATCACTTTTGGTCAGGATGCTCTACATTTTTTTTAGTATTGTGTTTCCCCCCCCATGCTAACAGCTCTCAGCCAGTCCCTGTGAGTGTCCCATTGTCAGCTGCATTAAAATAGACATGGGGTGGCAGGTTATACCTGTCATAACTTAATATCACCTTGCAGCTGTCCATGGACACACCATGCAGATTTCCCCCCAGCCGGGGGGGGGGGGGGCTGTAAACGTTTCGCCTAGGGTGCTGTGAAACCTCGCACCGGCCCTGGGCGTGCAGCATCCGGCCAGCGGCTCAAAAGGGAAGGAGGCTGCGGCTCCGGTGGGCATCTTATAGGAAGAGCACCCAGCACTACCCAGAAGTGCGGATTCCCGGGAGTGCACCCCCAGCAATGAGCATGAAACTCTCCTAGTCAATGAGCATTTAACCACCCACTTCCCAGGGAGCATGAAACCCATGGTATGGAGCATGTGACTCCTGGCAAAGAGCAATTCACACCCCTTCCCCCCATGGCATAATCTGTAATGGCCATCACGGTGTGAGGTGTAAGGGGCATCACAGTGTGATTCGCAACGTGTAATGGGCATTAAGGAATGTGGTATACTATGTAATGGCTGTGTGATCTGTAATATGCTTTATGGTGTAAATTTTTGGTAGTCCCTATTGTCCCTGTTTTGCTAACATTTTTTTAAGCCGTGGCATAATGTGGAATGGCCGATACTGTGTGTGGCATGTGTGATGGGCATTTTTGTGCATGGCATTATGTCTAATGGGCCTTACAGTGTGTTGCATTATGTGTAAAAATAGATGATAATGGACACACCCAGTAGGTAGTGATGGACACGCCCCTCCGATGGTGCACCCCCTAAGAAAACGGGCTGCGCACGCCTATGTATATATAACTGAAGTACAAAAAGAAAGAAGTCGACTGCCTGCTCCACGGAGTGACATTATCTGAATACATCAGAGGGAAGAATATATCGGGAGATATAACAAAGAGTTTGTAAGACGGTGGATAGCCGCTATGAATAAATGCTCTATGGATTTGATGACACTAGTAGTAGAGGAGTCTGCCAATGAATTAACCGTAATTAGAAAGAAAATTGATGTATATTAGCTCAGCAATATAACCGCACATTCACCAGCATCTGATGCGGGACTGTTTGAAAAAATACAACAACAAATAGCTAATTACAAAAAAGAACTGGTGACTTTTAAAAGAAAAAAAATTGACATTGTAAACAAGGACTATCAAGACTCCAGAGTCTATAGATGGCTGTCGGGAGGCTCAGAAGGAAACCAGAGGTATCAGAACCCAAGACGTCGACAACCCTGGAGAGAGAGAGGTGATGAAAATTCCAGCATTTACCAATCTTCTGATGACTCAGACCATCACGGCAGAAAGCCACGTAACACCCAAAGGCCCCCTTTAGGGGTACAAACCCGGAGAGGAACCGGGGCAAAAAAACATGTCACTGGGAGGAGAGGGCAATGCCACCGTAGGCAGAAACAAAACTGGGAACAAAAAGAAAGCCTAGTATTTAATTTGTCAAGCAAAGAATTTACTGAATTGGAGATGGCAGTGTTGGACAAGGGACTGGGGTATGTGCCGACTTCCCCATTTGACACCTTTGATTGGAAAGTCGATCAGTAAAAGTTCAACAGGACATTGAGACTCAAGGAATTCTTTGGCAATAAATTGGAAAAACAGGGAGAAGTGATGAATAAGTTTTGCAAAAAGTCAACCTTTGATCCAATCTCCACAAACGCAGCTATACAGGGATTCACCAGAGCTGTGGACAATCAAATACTAGAAGTCAACAAAAACCCAATTGTGCACAGGAATAACCTTAACCCCAATGAATGGAAGGCGCTGAAGAAATTAAGCTCATTTAGAGATGTTATATTTAGAACGGCCGACAAGGGGGGCGTGGATGTGTTA